>NC_056735.1:1987737198-1987752198 GCF_019279795.1 Protopterus annectens
AGTGTACAGTGTCGGCAAGAGAAACAAGACTTAAGATAACATATAATGTGAAAAATAAAAAATAAGCAAGGTTAGTTATTTTACATCAGGGGCCTAGGTACAGGCATACATACTTATGCTTACTTACAGTTAAGTAGAAGGTGAGTACTTCTAGAGTAAGTCACTCATTTAGTAGAGCTGAGAGGAAGTCTTGTTTAATACTTAGGTAGTGGTTAGCATTTTTAGTTAAACCAAATAGACATCGTAGGACAGAATAGAGGGGATGAATGAAGGGAGTGGGAAATAAATAAATATACAGAAATGTATGACAGCTATAAACACATGCAATCTGGGGGTCATGCTGCACCACGCTAGATATCTAAATCTGAAAATGCACTCACTGGAGGTATTCCTTAAAATGGGGAACAGTGACATCTGTGCTGTAACAGAGGCCTGGTTAAAGGCAGCAGGAAGCACCCCTTCATTACCAGCCTATAACTCATTCCACACCTTTTGTTTCAGAACTTGGACTGAAGCTCCAAAGGTGGTAGTATTTCCAAATTCATTAAGGATGCACACACCTCCAGAATGGTAGACCGACATTATGCATTACCGATCCTGCAGGTGTAGCTAACATTTGTTAAGACAGTGGCTGAGGTTGTAGCCTGCTATATGTCCCCAAACATGTCCCAAGACTCACACTCCATGTCCCTAAACACCCTGGAGAGTATCAGTGTTCAACCTAACACTCTCATACTGGTTGATTTCAACTACCCCACCATTAACTGGGAAAGCTACTCATGTACTGATGCACATGCTCATTACATCAACCTAGTCCTTGCTAACATGGGCGACTGTTGCTGTACACCAATACTCAACCCCTCCCTTGCTATATCTGAACACAAATTAATCACCTTTAGAAATCTGCACCCCCCCCCCCATCCCTGCACAGGTAACCACCATGAAAAAGCCTTTCCAAACCTAACTATGGCCTTCTGAAAACAGAGGTGGCTAACCTCACAGCAGCCATGCAAATGGAGACTAGATGCATGACTGCTGATTCAAACAAAAATGCACTATGAAGACGTACACAAATGCATGGATACCACCATACCCAATAGAACCAGGATCCTCACCTCCAAAAAAAGATAGCCAATCTGGTAGTCCCTGGCCATAAAGGAGCTGTACAACAGAAGGAGAAAACTGATATGGAATAAGGTGAAGTCCCAAGACTGGAAAACAACACTTATCAGTCTCAATTACAAGTTGAGATCCCTCATCAAATACTACAAAGTTAGCTATGAAAACAGAATTGGAGCACATAGTAAAGACAACCACAAGGCCTCATACAGTTATATAAAGAATCTACATGGCAATACTAAGATTCCCTCTGAGCTACTAGACAATGGTACCCCTAGACTGAGCCAACAAATATTGCCAATATACTGTCTGACATATTGAGTGCAAACTGTACCCCTCTTTTCTCCCCCAAAGGACCAATCACAATACCAGTACACTGCCAGGCACCTATTATTACTGCAGCACAGTTTACAACACCACTGTCCAAGGCTAAGAATACAGCTTCTATGGGACCTGAAAATATCCCTAGCTGTGTTTTACATGAACTACAGAGTGACCTGGCACCTTACCTGTGTGCCCTGTTCAATCACAGCCTCACCTCAGGCTTTGTCCATACTGAATTGTGCACTGCTACAGTCACCCCTCTCTACAAAAGAGGTGTGACTACTGACCCTGAGGAATACCACCCCAACTGTCTGACAAGTCTGTTATGCGAAGCTATGGAATGCAGCATCATGTACCTAATACACAGGGATATGGGAATCTGCAGACTCAGGATCCCACACGGTTTACTTTTCTGAAGGGTAGGTGATACCTGCTCAATCAACCTGTTCAGCTTCTTGCAGTCAGTCACCTAAGCTGTGGATGAAGGCAAGGTGGCACATACATCCTACCTTGATCTGGACAAAGCCTTTGATAACATTCCCCACTCAGGAATCATGCAAAAACGCACTAGGCTAGGCATCCACCCCTATATCAATCGGTGGGTTGCAAACTGGGTCACAGGACTCAAAGTGTGGCAATAGCTGACTCCAAGTCAGACTGCTGAGCAGTCATAATTGGAGCCCCACAGGGTTCTGTCCTGGGTCCTCTCATGTTTGGTGTCAACTTTTCTGAAGTCCATGCCAACATGAAGGGACTCTGGGTGACAAAGTTTGCAGACAATTGGAAGTTGGGAGCTATTATTAACTACCCAAGTGATGTTGGTATCCTACTGAAAGGCCTCACTGAGACCAGTGACTGGTGTCAGGGCCATGGCCTTAAGCTCAATGTCAGAAAATGTGTTGTCATCACCTTTGTGGAAAACCCTGTTTCCGTGAATTACCACATCGATGGTAGTCCTCTGAAAAAAGAAGGCATTATAAGGCATCTGGGTACACAGGTTGACAGCATGACCATCACATTGCCACTGAGATCACAAAGTCCTTCTATGTGGCACACCTCAGTACTAACTCATTAGCATCCAGGAAGGAAGAGGTCATTGTCCCCCTGTAATCTTCTTGACAGAGTGACACAGTTTGTTTCAGCATACATATTCTGATGGATGTGAGGTAGGTAAATGAAATGCATGTCCTCATTTTCCAACAACAATCATATCATTACAGTGATTTACCAGAGAAATGATAATAATCTGTAAAACAGACCAGAAATATGAGCAATAAACCTGGACATCCTGAAACAATCCAGCCAGTTGACAGGTATGCTCAGAACCCCTTACTGCAATGAATCTGGACCAAGGCTGACAAAGTGGTGAGTCTAAGCCATAAAAATGGTGATGTATCTGAAGTACTGGCATAGATAAGCTAACACAGTTGCTGTAGTAACACCCTCTTGTGTGCTCTAACATAACATATATTTAGTGAAATAGCACAAGTAATTGAATTAGGAAATGTGCTATGGGTAATTACACATGTATTTTCAAATATATCAGGCACTACGGAGAGGCAACAGCAGTGACAAACATACACCAGTGTGAAAGTGCATTCCCACAGCTAATATCACCACAGTCACAGTCACATACCAGTAAGTCAAGTGAACAGTACAGTATATGGACTGCGTGAACAAATACATCATTGTTTGCCACTCACACACTAGACCTACATATACAGTCCCAATTCTCAGTGTAGTCTGACTCCTGACCTTGGTACAGGACATGTCTCAGCACAATACTATATGGGCACTTACATAGTCGCATGGACTTAGTAATACCTGACATCTGCACATCTATACAGAGGACAGACAGAAAGTAGATAGACAACAGGTTGTACATTAGGATGAATATTTTGAAAGAAGTCTGAAACTGAAAGGTATGCCATTTACAGCATGACAGCAGTCCTCAATGACATGTCCAAAAACATAGTAGCCTACAGTTAATATCAAAATATCAGATCAATATCCAATAGGAGATACATAAAAACATACAACTCAAACACCAAGAACAGGCTAGTAGTACTCAGACTCCCAGCTTTGCATGCAGGGGTGTATGGTTCTAGTACTACAATCTGAAATCTACTTTTACTTGGAAAAGCACTGTTAAAAGTACTAATGTAATGATACAATATGTGTTAAAATATTTTTGTTAACCAGTGCACTGTAGCTGGTGTAACATGCAAGTGTGACTGTATATAACCTGAGATACTACCCATGTATGAAACAAAATACAAAGAAAAAGGATTATGGTACTACCCATGTATCCACAGGTGTCCCATACAGTATATGCACACCCCTTACTACTGTAATAACAGCACATAGAAGCATGTTATGTATAGGACATTAAAAACACTTATTAAAGATGTCATTACGCTGCTATTTTATCAGACTGGAATGTGCTCACTGGTTACCAGGGCTGAGCAATGCTTAGAAGTTTTCAGCATTGCTTAAATGTAAATGCTAAACAGATTTGCGCACTGGTAAGCGAAGCCTACATGGTGTAAACACCTATTCATTTAATCGTATGTTAGTAACGCTTACCATCATCAAACCCACCCAAACACACTTAAAGCTGCTCAAAACTGCCTTAATCACTCTGTATCCAACAGTCCTTGCTCTGTCTAGCAACAAAATAAACAGCCCTTACAGGTCTTAAACCTGGGACCCTGCACACCATATTCAAAGCAATTTAACAGTAAGCCACCTCAGCTCTATAGTTTTAGGATGTTTTCTCAAGCATACCCTTCTTTACAGCCAGTTTACAATAGGGATGAGACACTGTGCAATTAGGAAGGATTGGTATATATCTATCTATATATATATATATATATATATATATATATATATATATATATATATATATATATATATATACATATATCTCAAATTAAACATATACATAGAGAGAGATATATATATGTATGGAGATACATATACGTGAATCACAATAATATATATATATATACCTACATGTCCCAAAATACTGATGCAAACATATGCTGCAGATAGACACCCATAACTGGGCCAGCATGTACACTTGGATATGAAAGGACCCATGACACTCACATCTGTCCCCCCCCCCCCACAGTCCAAATAAATAAGTGAACAGTACACTGCTACAAAAGCATGATAGGCCATACACAATGGCCAGACATACAACAACCCCTTAACAAAACAACTAAAATGGCTGAACATAGCAAAGAGAAATACAACCAGCCAGTAATTCATACAAGTTTATTATACTCTGATGTTTGGCCAATGCCTTCAAGGAGTACAACATTACAAGAAATACTTGCCTTAAATACAAGAAGCAATTAACACTTAATTACATAATTAAATACACAACCTCCAGTTGCACTCCCCATTTAACCCCCTAGGGGATAAAGTATCACATTTAATATTAATACATTGATTGTGTACATAACAATTGTTCTTTTATGAATGTTTCATCAAACTGAGAAACAGACATTTTTCAAAACAGTACCTTGTAACCCACTACTGTCTCCATGGTGAGATTTATTCAAATGTACAGCTATAGAACTGTCTTCTTTCTTTTCAGTAATATGTCTCACATGTTATAACAGTCTAGTTTTGAAAATGGGTTACTCTCCCCCATATAAAATATGTTACAAGTGCATCTAAGAGCATTCTCTATACACCAACCTCTTGCATGTACAGACTTCAACATGTTTTCTAGCCTTTCCCCTCAGCCGGAATGACAGCACTAAATAATGATAGATCATTATGCCTATCAACCTCCTACTGTATGACATCTGGACAAAGCTTGACATAATTGGTGGACAGAGGCCCAAATACATGGCCATACTTGAAATATTGCTGTTATACACTGAGGACGTTGCTGGTGTTACAGGGTTTGTTGTAATGTATCTTTTCTGAGGGATATAAAGTCAGAAAAATAAATGGATGTTAGCATTTACAGATTGCAATCAACCCAGTATGCTACTGATTTGCCAAGGACAACACCTCTCTGGGGAACAGACCAAACATAACAGGCTAACCTGTGACTATTATGTGGATAGCCCTACAGTTGAGAGCTATGCAGAGACAGAACTTTGTGAGACTGAAACCCATGCAGAAGTAGCGTGTGCAGACAAACCCTGTTAAACTAGCAATATTCCAAAAATATAACATTAATACTCACATTCTGCCTTTAAGTCTTGCACCTTCTCCACCATTTATTTGGCTTGTCTCCACAAGTCATGTTGTAAGAGGTAGTAGCTCACTCAACTCCAGGAAGTCTTCCTCACAAGTAAGGGAAAGGGACAATGCCCACATGGAGTAGTCAATTATAGGAGTGTGTTGCCATGAGGCTATTGGAAGAACTACACAGCTGCTCTGCATGCCATTAGCAAGTGGGGAACACCAATAGGTTCACAGGTCATCACCTGGTCATGAGCATCACCTAACCGCATCTATGAGAGAGAGAGAGAAACAGAGAGAGAGAGAGAGAGAGAACAAATAAAACATAAACTGGAAAAGAGAAGAAAATCAAACAAAAGGTAAGTGGAACATATAAGTATGTAACTGAATGTAGTACTTGGTCTGTAATAATGGAAAATATGATTTGGAATATTATATGTCCCAACAAGATGTGCTCTACTGATGTCCTGCTGAACAGCTGCTATGGCCATATCATCTGGCCCTCTCTGCAGTGGGAGAGATCATAGCCATACCTCTCAACTGTACAGATCTTCACAGAATGTCCAGATTTTCCCTTCATAGTTTTTTGTCTGTTCGTCCTGAAATCTGTACTTTTCTGGCAAATAGCTGAGGAGTGAAGTCATCAAGTAATGACAAACACTTGTGTTTAAGACTCCACATCCTTAAGAATATTCATGGTAATGCAAAATGTATCATGCTACACACTTCCTAAGTTTGTAACAGGAATATTTAAAGTCTGTCCCTATTAATCCCCCCAAGTTTGTAACAGGAATATTTAAAGTCTGTCCCTATTAATCCCCCCATCATTGTAGGTTTTGTCCAGATGTGATGCTCTAAGAGGTTGTGAGGTAGGATCACAGTTCAGGAGCTGGACTCACCCTGGGAAAGGACAGATCACATATGACAACCACTGGGGTGTCTGTCAAACAGTTGGACTGTGCCACTGCTAGGCCAGTTAATGGGATGTTGTCCAAATCCATATTTTACCTGTGAATATGAGTATGACACATGTTTGTCTTGTAAAGCTAAGATACCTGTATAGGGCATGTGCCTAGTAAAGTACTGTTGCAGATATATGTTGAAGTGCATGTGATATATTGAATTAATATCATTCAACTGTACAATGTTCTGATGGACAGTAAGCACATTTGTGACTGATATCTGTAGTCACATACCCATACACCTGTGTTATGTCAGCCAAACCATTGGCAAGTCTGTGAGCAATGACAATGTAACATAATAGCCTACTTATGACTGTTGGACATCTTCCAGGTTATCACAGTGATGTCAAAGCCTACTATGCAATCAACTTACTAATGTGTGGTGCAGCTATATGAATACAGTATCAATACTGATGTCCCTTGTTTCACCCATTTATGTGTGCCATTGGCCAGATGTACTGCTATAACAGGTTGAGAAGTATGACTGAGCAGCAAGACTGTAAATACAGCGTGTGCCATACTAACATAGAACAGAAATGTATATCAGGTATCCCCTGAGCACATGTATGTATGCATATTTTCATCTGGAAGGCACAAAACTAATCACATGGGTTTCAAGCAGTCAGGTACATAGGTTGCACATGTTGCACATGTGTGTAATATCAGTGTCAGTGCATAGAACAGACATAAATGTGTACAGCTACTGGTTGTTGCATTGCCCTGACACTGATATGGGTACTAGTGTAGGCATGATTATCAGGTAGTAATCAGAGAATTGGCCAACTGTGTTATGACCCACTGTCCATGCCTACCAGTACCAGCTATATCAACAGCTGTATACAGTGGATATCACAAATGTACACACCCCTGCTGGACCAAGTGTACACACCCCTGCTGGAATGCCAGGTTTGTGTGGTGTATGTGCTGTATGATAATCAGACCACAGAAAATCATTTCATAATATTTATCATCTTGAATGTGATCCCTAACCTGTACACTTCCATTTAAAATAAATCAAGCATGTTTCTAGGAAGGTGAACAACTATTGCCAAGTGAAGATGTGCCATGATGTTAGAGTCCAAACCAAGATGAATGAATGTTGAAACCATCTCAAGAGGTGCATACACAACATATCAGTTTAAGGGTGTGCACACTCATTCAACTGGCTTATTGTACTGATTATTATTCCCATATGGTTTTACAGACCAGATTGTTATGTTTAAAATGGAATAGTACAGGCTATAGGTCACATTAAAGGTGGGAATTGTTTTGAAATGAGTTATTGTGGTGTCATGTTTCAATTGTACAAATACCAGGCATTGTAACAGGGGTGTGTAGTCTCTATATCCACTGTAGCTATATGGACTCAGCAGTGCCTGACCTGTATAACCAGCCTCCACCAAGGTAGAATAATCCCCTTTGGTGGACAGCAGCAATACACAAACCACATAATAGGTTGCTATACTGGCTGCACATGGACACAAAAGTACAGGCAACAAATTGGAAGCAGGTCTACCTCTATCAGAGTAAACATGTAAGTTCACAGGTGACTTTCTCTAAGCCTGACTATGAATACAAATCAGACATATCCACACCACCAAGGACAATTGCAACAGTGTCTCCATATATGTTGTCAGACTCAGAGGAAACACCACAATTCACCCGGTACTGGGGGTAAAGCACACATCATACACACATGAATGGATATAGGCAACCTGCATCAGACAGGTTAGGTGGGCACATCACCACCCTGTCCACCTCAGTTGTATAAGGGATATGCACATGAACCACACTCCTCTCCTCAGCTATGGTGAACATGTACATACTGCCTACTGATGGCAACAATAGCAAATCTCCATGGGGCATAATAACATCACTGTCTGCCTCCTACATGAACCCAGGCATGTGCTCACAGCTCCGTCACACACTACTGTCAAACACAGACCTGCCAACATCCACACACCATCCACATGGAAGATGGCCACTGTCAACCCTCTACACAGAAATTAATGGAGAATAGAGGATTATGAAATCAAGTCTCCAACACTGGGGGCAAAATGATAGCTCAGGGCCAGGAGTGTAATGCAAGCTACTATAGCCATGGTACATTGGAGGGTTATGGTGTAGTTTGGATTATTTTCAAGTAATATCCACTGTTGATGTGCAATTTGACAACTGTATTAGGTCCTGTGACCTTTTTTGTGTTTATGTCTTCCAGGTAACATGCAGAGGGCTCACCTACCAGCATTCTCTGTTGGGGTAACTGACATCATCACCCAATATGTGATCGAACATTATGCCCTGCTATTTGAACAGAGAACAGAAGATGCGCAGGGGAGGATCACCCTGTGGAGCACTCTGGCCCACAGGGTAAGTGATGCCGGCCTGCAAAGCAGAACTTATGGGCAGGTGCAGCATTGGGCCACCAACCTCATCCGCCATGCCCGTCAATAGGTTGCTGCTGTAGTGAGATACTGGCTAGCCACAGGTGGGGGCCCAGCCATCCAGCCCCCACTGACACCCACCAAGGAGCTCCTTGCCAACCTTGGGGCTCCTGGCCACTGCACAAGCCATGAAGCTGAGGAAAGCATTGTGGAGGTGGGTTGCACATACACACACTGGACGAGGAGCATGCAGGTAAGGGCCCAGTGGTGATTAGCACACTAATGTATCAGACATACATGTATCTGTATTATATTCGTAAACTAATGTATCAGACATACATGTATCTGTATTGTATCCATATCCATGTGTCAGGTCCACTTGCAGTTGTGGATGGGGTTTTCTAATGCACAGAGGTGCACATCTATGGTGAGGACAGAACATTGTGTATTATTGGGGTTAGTACTGTAAATATGCACTCCATCCATCCTGTACCAAGGCCACATGTGAGTCTGCTGACAATACCTCCCTCTCACAACTACCTAGGACCCTCTGGTCTGCATATGGGACAGCAGCCTGAAGCTGGTGAGTATGACATTGTTCTGTTGTTACCTGGCAATACCCCAGGCATATGAAGGGCATGCAATTTATCATGCTGACAATTATCAGTAATAGCTATATTGCTTTATGTAATAGCTATATTGCTTTATGTGCATGTTCACTTGTGGTGGGGTTAACTGCATTGCATCACAGTTGTCACCACTGGGGCCTATCTGATGTGAATCCAACATTCCTGTAGCATACCTCAAAACTTGTCAGTGCCAAGAGATCTGGACAGAGGCCAGCAAAATGGGCTGGACAAATGGCCTAAGGTAGGGACATGTGTGACACATTGGTGGTATACAGTGGATATCAATTGTGTATACATCCCTGTTAAAAGGCAAGGTGTTCCTGTTACATGCAAATTAGGACCACAGTATGTCACTCCACACCTCTTCCAGCCTTTAATGTGACCCATAACATGAACAGTTCACTTGTAAAACCAAGCATCTGGACTCATGTATTTCACCTACAAGGCTGGCCACCTGTGAGGGTGGCAGACATCATATCAGCATGATGTTTCAGTCAGGTATGATCCCTCATGATGCCATATGTGTCAGTACACTTGCTGTGGCCTATTTGGCTACAATATCACATACATGGACATTGTTAAGGAAAACACACACCATTTCCGACCACATATATGTTGCAAACATCTGGATATTCCAAACACATCTATACAGAGGATTGTACAATGGTTTAACCTGATGCATGTGAGGCACATGCTGTTACCACACTATATAAAGTAATGGCAGTGGGAGGTGGTCATCAGCCATGTATGGTACACACATCAAAATTGTATAAGCCATGCAAGATATGATCTTCACAAACACAAACAGTTGCCAGCACTGGGATTAGAACTCCTGCCTATCCAAGTATTTTCACTAAAGTGCTACACAATTATCAGACATGCCCCAGAGCTTATACATTTCCAATTACTCCAAATGTACTTCTAAGGTGGATGACATCAACAGGACTACTAGATTGGAGTCAGGAGAAGTGTAAAGGGTAGTACACAGGTCAAAAATGGTGTAACCCACACACTACATGATTCATCACACAAACACACACACACACACACACATTCAAACAGTTGCTAGTTGGGAGATTAGAACTCCTGCTTATCTAGTTATTTTAACTATAGTGCTATGCAGTTATCAGATGCACCACAAAGCTTATATATTTTTACCTACTCCAAAAGTACGCCTAAGGTGGATGAGATCAACAGGATTACTAGATTGGGGTGAGGGGAAGTGTGAAGGGTAGTACACAAGTCAAAAATGGTATAAGCCAATCAGTATATGATTCTTAGAGACACACACACACACACACACACACACACACACACACACACACACACACACACACACACACACACATACACAGAAACTTGTCAGTACTGGCATTAGAACTTCTTCCTATTGAGTTATGTTTATTACAGCATTATTCAGTTACCGGACGCACTACAGAGCTTACTGAACTTTCATGTGGCCAAAGCTGCTAACTACACAGCTGAGGTAAAGTATTACAGGTGGAAAGAAAGCCTGCCTTCAGTTCTACCCTTACATTGTGGTTGTTCTTTCTGTCTTGCACTTCAAATAGCATTATGGCTTGGCACTTCACCAGGTTATTGTATCAAGAAATGTGGCACACCTGGGAACCGTCAGCGGTACTCATTCATCACAGAAGTAGCCCAAATACTTACTAGTTATGTCCACCCATCCTGGCATGATTGAAGGGCAATTTTCTGTGCTTTCACCCATTAACTTGGTGCACGAGGCATTTTTGCAACTGCCTCATGTACACAGACAACCCTCCCTTCTAAACTGCAAACAATCAGACCTGTGAGAGTTACCCATATATCACCCAATGTGGACATATGTACTCTCCAGCAAAGACTGGACTAGCACGTCAAGAAGACAAGATCAACACCTGCACAACACCATGTGGAACACATAGCTTACCATGACACCCATTTTGACAGCCATGACATACAGCGAAAAGCCACACATCCACCTTCACAGAGGCACTCAATGGGCATTTACCCAAACAGCACAGACCAGCAAGACAGACACCCACTCAGACACCAGAACATGGCCCATGCCAAGGAACACATATTTAACCTACACAGTGTGCCTCTCAACCTAAGCTCCTAAGGCTAACCACCTTGCACAATACAGTGATCATGGGTAACTCAATACTGAGGCACACACATATCCCACTCACTAAGTTGAATATGGAGCAGGTAACAGCCAAATATCTATCACATGCCAGCATCCAACACATAACACAGCCAGTCATGGCACTCCACATCTACTGTTATCACTCTGTATCCATGTGGGTGTGAATGACCTGGGACAAACCTTCCTGGACTACATGACAAGAGACATGGTTGACCTCTCTGATTACATAGTTCAGGCAGGTGTGACTGTAGCCCTGAGCAGTGTACCACCATCACCCAGTATGATGCTGCAGTATTATCAACAGATTGACTACAACACTGACATTCTCAGGGAATCCAGTACCTCTCTGCTTGGGATGACATGATTGACAGAACTCAATGACTTACCACAGATGTCCTACATCTGTCAGAGCTGGGTTTCCAGGTACTGGTTAAATGTCTTGCCACCCCTATGATGCCTTATTAGGCAGTGTTCCTAATGTAATTGCCACCATAACAGCTAGACATGTATGCAATCTGAGGGTCATGCTGCTCAACAGTAGACATCTAACTGTCAGGATGCAGTCACTCAAAGCACTCAGAGTGGAGGACATTAACATGTCTGCTGTAATGGAAAGGTGGTTCACAGCAGCAAACAGCACCCCTGCAGTATCAGGCTATAACGCATTCCACAACTGTCAGCCCCCAAACATGGACCATACCACACCTCCACAGGTGGTGTTGTCTACATATTCATTATGGACGGGAACACCTCCAGACTACTATCTAAGAATAATGCATTGGAGATACTTCTGGTACATCTGACTGGGGAAATAGTGCAATCCAGACCATAGCCTGCTACATGGGCGGCTCGTGCTATAGGACTGCAGGACTGCAGCCCTCTCACCTAGAAAAAAACAAAAGAAAAATCTGTGAAACAAGAAAACAAAAAAATCATGAGTCCTGAGTCCTCTGTGCATGTGCGGACACATTGGGGAACTCAGACTGCCTTTATCAGCAGTCCAGATACACAGCAATCTGTGTGGTGAGATACCCAGGAATCTGTGTGATGATGACCGCACAGAACAGAGGAGCTCTGGACTGCTTCAGCTGCAGGCAGAACCAATGTGGACTGAGCTCTCACAGGGATGTCACTGCTGGTCGTATGTGGATTATATTTTTATAGCAGGTAGGTGAAGGCTTTGTGACATGGATTATACTGCTGGACAAAGGCTGTGTGTGTGTAAAATGCCCCAGTTGCTATATACTGGTAGGTAAAGAGAACAAATGGTGGTGGGTAGAGATACTCAGTCTTGAACCCTGTACCTTGGATGCAGGTGACAAGGACCTGAATTCCCTGTCCACCACCATTTTTAAAACAATTTGCAGATTTTTGCCTCGTATTTGTTCTATTACTCATAAAATCTGTGGTTTTTGTATCTACATTTTTCCTTAAAAAGTCTGTAGTGCAGTGGTGCACTGATAGCATTGCTGCCTGACAGCTACAGGTTCTCTGGTTTGATTCTTGGCTAGGGTGCCTTCTGTGTGGAGTCTTGCATGTCCTCCCATCTTACAAAGATGTGTCTGGAGTTTCTCCCTGCTCTGCTGAAAATTGCCTTTTGTTCCAAGTCAGACTAGTTTCCTGGTTAAATGTTTAAAAATAACAAGCATTTGAATTTCAGACTTCATATTCTTCAGAAAGTACATGCTAACACAAAACCGTTTATTCTAGCAGTTGTCTAAGTTTATAACATGGATATTTGACATTTGTCCCTATTTTTGGGACTGTATTCCCCCATTATTGGCTTTGTCCAGGTATTTTGTGTTAAGGTTGAGAGCTATCTATGGTGAGAACTGAATTCACTGAATGTTTGGGGGCTGTATTCTCCCCAATTACTGGCTTTGCCCACATGTTTTTTGCTAAGAGGTGGAGAGCTATGGTGAGAACTGAATCCACTGAATATGTTTGGGGACTGTATTCCCCCATTATTAGCTTTGTTCAGGTGTTTTGTGCCAAGAGGTTGACAGCTATGGTGAGAACTGAATTTACTAAATGGTAGCCATTTAAGTTGTCTTCCTCTCTTTCACAAATCAGCTGATTTGGCATAGTGGTATATTTCTCTGACTGTTTTGCACAGAGTTCCCTGGGTTAAAGATGTGGCAGTGAAATGTATGGTGGTAACACGGCATTTTATTCTAGCAACTTTCCAACATTATATAAGCAATGTTTAAAATGTATCCCTGGTTTTTGGGCTTTTGCCCCCCCCCCCCCAATAAATTTCATCTTTTTCCAGATTTCTTGTGCTGCAAAGTTCAAAGATACAACTGCGTGTCAAGTAGATTTTACAAGGAGCTGAGAGCTGCAGGGGAACAAAACTTTAGTGCTGCTTATTCTGAGTCTGCTTGCATTGTTAATAGCACAACAGGTAGTATACTTGCTTTTGATGCAGAAGGCTGTGGGTTCTACTCCCACAGTAGATAGATACATTGCTGATACTGTACTGTGTTGTAAAGGGGGTGG
This sequence comes from Protopterus annectens, assembly GCF_019279795.1. Lineage (NCBI taxonomy): Eukaryota > Metazoa > Chordata > Ceratodontiformes > Protopteridae > Protopterus > Protopterus annectens. Next base: position 1,987,751,474 of record NC_056735.1, read on the forward strand.
ATGCTGCCGTCCTTTTTGGCGAAGATACCTAGAGTAGTAATTATGAACCTGTTATCAGTTTGCCATACAGTCCCTATTGTGATATTACTAACTTATCATTTTTTTAATGCATTCAACATAGGCAACTTATTCCTCAAGGGCAACAGACACTTTATTTGTAAATGAATAAACAATGACATATAAAGTTGTTTGCTTGCAGCAACCTCTTCATTGTTACAGATTTCTTTAATGTGGAATTATTTAGATGACTTTTACTACTTCAGAGATTGTGCATATTTACTGATACTGGTGGACTGTAGAAGGCTGAGTAGACTTTTATGATGGAAATGTTCTGAATTGGGTAGTTTTGTCATTGGTGCATGCATTTTGTTTCATTGTTTACTGGAAAAATGTTCAAAACAATAAATGTAAAATGGCCTCTAACAACTGTACTGTATTGCACAAGGAATACAATTTAATACAATCGGGAAGGTGTATCAAAGAGCATGTGTATGTTTTGTGTTTAAGGGGCCTATGATTTGAAAACAGCCCAAAAGGGGCCTATGATTTGAAAACAGCCCAAAGTTAATGTTTATCTGCCACTGGCAAAATGTATTTTCTTTGAATGTGGGTTTCAATGCTGTTTCAATGCATGTGAGTTTCAAGGGCAGAGAAGTTTTAATGCTAAGTCTGTTTTCATTGTGAGACTGCATTGCTTTGTTTAGCAGATATCTATTGGGGTTTGT
>NC_056735.1:1987757198-1987907198 GCF_019279795.1 Protopterus annectens
TAGCAAAACCTACCCCCAATTAATCCTGTTATTACACAATCACACCAACACCCACACAGGACACTGATGACAGACCGAGACACACACACACACACACACACACACACACACACACACACACACACACACACACACACACACACACACACACACACCCCTACTTGCCAGTACAGAGTTTTGAACCACAATCTATCTATGTATTGCTTCTACAGTATTACACATTTATCACATGCGCCATGGAGCTTACAGGATGGATGTTGTCCCAAGGTACTTCTAAGGTGAGGAACCTCACCAGTCCTTGTAAATACTGGCATTGGGTGATGTAATGGCTGAGAGATTTCATAAAATACTTTACACTACACACACATTTACATTTGCCAGGAGTGTGGTTCTATGTTTTCAGACTTTTATATTAGACATTTACCACATGCACCACTGACCTTACATGTTTTAGGGTTGCCAACAGGTACTTGTGAGGTGATTGATATCTGCAGGACTGCTAAAGTAGGGCACTGAAAAGTGTACTGGGTGTAAATGGGGCCAAAATCTTAAGGTACAAAAACATATATATAGATATACATATACACAGTATTACACAGTTATCGCAAGTGCCACAGAGGTTATATGTTGGAGAGCTGTCCAAAGGTATCTTTGAAGGTGGGTGATAGCAGCAGTGCTAAAGAAGGGGTAAGGGAAGTGTAATGTGTGCGAATGGCCTCAAAATCATATCTCTACAAAGACACACAAACACAGTGTTACACAAACACACACATTTTCACAATTGCCAGGACCGGGATTAAAACTCCTACCTAACTAGTTTGCTACACTATAATATTACACAGTTATCACAAGTGCCATGGAGCTTACATCTTGGAGAGCTGTCCAATGGTATCTTTGAAGGTGAGTGACATCAGCAGCAGTGGTAAATGAGGGGTAAGGGAAGTGTAGTGACTGTGAATGGCCTCAAAATCATGTCTCAACAAAGACATACACACTCTCTCTCTCACAAACACACACATTTTCACAGTTGCCAGTACCAGGACTAGAACTCTTACCTAACTAGTTTTCTGCACCATAGTATGACACAGTTATTACAAGCACCATGGAGCTTATTGAACTACAAGCTGCCCAAAGGGTTATTTCAGGGTGACTGACATTAGCAAGAGTGCTAAGGTAGGACAATGGGAAGTGTAATGAGTGTGAATGGCCTCAAACTCATTCATCTAGAAACACACACATATACACTCACACACAACTTTACATTTGACAGGACTGAGATTACAAATGCGACATGAATACTTATTTGTACTATAGTGTTACACAGTTATCACAAGCACCACTGGGACTATAGGGCTGAGGGCTAAGTAAAGAAATTTCTACTGTGAATGACATCAGCACATCATGTGATATAGGCCAATGGGATGTGTACTGGGTGGAAAAGGCCTCATAATGGGATTCTCTCTGTCGCTGTCTGTCTCTCTCTTCCCCACGTCTCAGTGTGTGTATGTTTGACATATTATATTATGTTGGCCTTAGATATGTGTGAGAATTCCTATCCAATGTGTGTATCTATGAAGTATGAATGGTGTACAATCTGGTGTGTGTGCACAGACATCTGTGAATAACAGATAACTATAGTCCACGGTGTTGTCAGACATGGGCTTCATTTCTCTATGTGTAGGAACATGTCCAGTATGACCTTCTATATTGAGCGTGTGCATCAATTCCAGGGAGAGTTGGACTCCAGTTCAGGTTTTTGTGTGCTACAGCTACACCTAGCAACCTGTTTTTGCAGGATATCTGTAGATAGGTTGCCAATATGGAGACAGAATGGGCGTAACATACGGGGGATACTGTCACTCTTGCTGTCTCTGCTGCTTGTGTAACATGGTTGGTTGTAGCATAGATATGTCAGAAAATATGTACTGTTTTACACTGTGATGTATCATGTCATCAACTACTGACAGATATCATTCTTTGCTCATGGTTATTTACCAGAAATATACAAGATGAATGAAGCTGAGACTAATATTCTGAGGCATATAGACTACAAATTTGGCACACTCCTGCCATTGTGGAGGGGTAGCTACAGTTAATAGACTGCTGGTTCTGTGTTAATGGTCCAGCACCTTGGTAGTATGTTGGCTGGGGAATCCCCTTCTTGTGCTTTTCTCCACCTAACAGAATTGCCCTATCCTGCTGTGGTCATACCTCTCAGCTGTACAGATACACCCAGATTATCGAGAGGCAGGAATCATATATCTGGTCAGTTTACCTTCACATTGTGGTTCACAAGCAGTTTTGTGGCTATTTATTCATGGGTTTGCAGTCAGGGGGTAGTATGGGCAGACATTAGAGTTTCAGACTTCACACACTCTATGACATCCATGCTTCTACACCCCCTGTTTTATTCTCTCCTCTTCCAAACATTATGAATGCAATATCTCTGAGGTATCCCTATAGTTGGGCTTTTATTCCAGTAGTAGTTATAGCCTGGTCCACAGGTCTTGCAGTAGGACATGGGGAGGCATGCTACTGGCATTTGGCAGCATGGCCTTGCATTTGTTTTCTGTTTACTGTGATAGGTTGCTAGTTAGGACCCCTTGACATTCCATACCTTGGCACTATGGGTGAGACATGAGCCTTTGCCAGAGGACTGTAGGCCATTTGAGAGTGCTGCAGGCCATCTGTAGCAGGCCAGTGCATTCTGTCCCTCATACGTTCCCAGGCTGCAAGCCAGTGGATTACCCAGGGGTGACAGTGGTAAATGGGTGAGGCATTCCTGTCAATCCTTCCTGTTCATACTGATCCATGAGTCTGGATGTGGTCAGGTTGCTGATAACAGCTAGGGACACACCCTGCATGGGACACCTATTCAGCATGCAGCATCATGTATGTATTCCCATACAGAGATGGGTTCATACTGTACTCATTCCCTACAGGAATGATATGACCTGTGATAAACCTGTGGCTGATGGTGGGGTGAGCTGGGTGCATGTGTGATATGGAAGCTACTGGCACTGACTCACAGATATACCTGGGACATTCCCCTTATTCTGCCTTGTGTGTGAACATGGGCATTCTGTCATTACTTTATAACTGTGCCTTTTGTGGTTTGCCAGTGATTGGTCTGACTGCCAGTATTCTATGGTAGAGGGACAACTAATGTGATGCTAACCTCTATGTATAATTCCAAAGTTATGTGCAGTTGACAGTTATTTTATATGCACTTTGTGTAGGTTACTTCCACCTGTGTACTGTTTCTATGTATGGGCCACCATTCATGGCATGTCCAGCTTTCCAACGGTGACATATATTGATATCTGGACAGTGAGTATGTACAACTGCTGACATGGGTGTAGCTGAGAAGCAGTGTGGTTGGCACTGCAGTTGTTGGAACTTGGCCCTGTCGACTACTGTACTGTACCTAGTCCACTGAGACACATCCATCCAAGCCCACATGCTGACCACTTCCAGGCAATATTAAACACACAACAAACTTACCACACTGACCCCTGCATATTGCACACATGCAACAGTATAGAATGGGACAGCTCTGACAATCTGTGCTCCAGTGATATTACTCCTCAAACTCAAATGTTACTGCATTTCTACATGGGATTTTTGGGGGGTGTACACCTGAGGACTTTAAACATTTGCAATGACTGTACTGGTATTTCAGTTACTCTGTTGGCTTCCATTTCATATTGTATTGTGACCTATCATGCAGAAAGGAGGCATATTAGTAGAGTGCACATGTTAGATTTTAATGGCATAAATTTCAGTTTCAGACTTCTTACCCTTCAGAACTAAAATGCAACTGCCAGACCTGCTATAGTATGTGTGTGTAGGTCTGGAGAGGGGCTGTTCTCCATTGCCATCTTTTGTGGGCCTTAGCCCAGACTTTCTTTATGGTCATCTACACTTGTACTGCTGGGTGAGGATGGTGGTGGGCATGTGACCCTCACTGACATCCATGTGTGTGACCTATTGACACCCACAGTTATTTGGGCCATCACATGTACTGTGGTGAGAGTTGTCACCTTTTGTAGTACTGCCTAGTATGCTGACACCAGTATTTGCTATGGATTTCCTGCTGTCCTATATAGGTGTCCAGCTGTCTGCTGTTATCCCATTCAGCCACCCAATTCCCTTGCATGCTTGCATCAATACCATACATACAACTATCAGAACATATTACTCCATTCAGAAATTGATAAAAAGGGTGACTTACCTTGCTGCTGGGCCAGTATTGAGCATGGTGCTGGAGGGCTGACTATGTCAGATGTACATAGTACACTCCCTATACATGGTAAAGCACAGGTAGTGTCATGTTTGGCATCCCTTTCCTGTATGTGTGAGTCGGAGAGAGGTATCAGTCCCTGGGTTCCTATAGTGTCAGTGCGTGTGCTATGCATTGCCTCTTTGCCAAGGCCTGGTCATACTGGGTATGCTTCCTTCTGCCTACATGGACAGGTTCAGGATGTTCCTCCTCTGAGTCCCTCTGTGCCTGTGCTGGCCTTGGAAATGGTGGGGGGCTGTGTGGCCCTGCTCCATGCTGTTACTGCTGCAGCTGTCTCCGCAGGATCATATTGTGTAGTATGGTACATAAGTATGAACATTTGTGTACATGTAGCTGAAGAGTACTGCAAGGCTCCACCAGATATGTCAATGCAGGGGAACCGTGACTTGAGCATCCCAAACATGCACCCTACTATGATCCTGGTTTGTGCGTGTGTCTCATTATGGTGTTCTTGTTCACGTGTGTGTGTGTGTGTGTGTGTGTGTGTGTGTGTGTGTGTGTGTGTGTGTACATTTTTGATAGGTGTCATCAGCCACAGCTCCAGTGCATAGCCAGTGTCCCCCACTAGATGGTCATATGGGATGTCCCCCCGGCAAACCCCTGATACAGATGTGAGCAATGTCAGATGTGGGAGTCGTGATAGCTTCCAGGGCTGCCAGCACACATTCATGATAATGCCCTGGGCATCGCACACGACCTGGCAATTGATAGAGGGGAAGCCCTTGGGGTTTATGTAGACCCTATCCTGCTCACCAGGTGGGACTTTGATGTGTATGTGCATGCAGTCTATAACACCAACTACCTCAGGGTATTCTGCCATACGGTGGAAGAGACGCATACTTCTGGTCAATGCCCCATGGCTGCTGGGGAAATATATGTGCTCACTGACATGTGCTGACATGGCATCCAGGAACTGGTGGACTACCCTGAATGCTGATGCCTGTAAGACCCCCATGATATCCTCAGCTGGTCTTTGGAAGGTACCTGTGGCTAGTATTCTTAAGCCTACACATACCTTGGTGTCCACTGGGATGGTTTCCCCTCTATTAGTTCTGTGTGTAAGATGTGGATGGCACAGCTCAATGATTTGTTGTAGAATGTCCCTGTCCATGGTATAGAGCTCCACTATCTATGGCTCATGTAGGCCCTGGTAGGTTACCCTGGGTCTGTAGACTCTCCTCCTCACTGTGGGTCGGTTGTCAGCATGCTCCTCCTCATCACCCTCAGTCTCTAGCACATATTGATGGATTAAAGCAGCGGCAGCCTCTAACATTTCTAGGTAGTTTTTCCAGATAAAAATCCCCCATCTGTGTACACCGGTAGTGTAGAGTTTGTGGCAAATACCACACTGAAAGGTGTTTGCATAGTTTATAGTAGTGTGCTGGGCTCCTGTATGTGTAATTGGCTGATTCTAATACATTCCACCTGCCAGCTATGCTAGTTCTCCTTGATTGCCTTCCTACTGCTATTTCACCTTCCCAGTTCCTCCCTATTTAAGCCCCAAGGTACGCCACGCATACAAAGTGTTGAAATGTAAATAGTGCTGCCATATGCTCCTTTTTTTTTTTTTTTGTGTTTAAATTACAGTGTGCAGCGCGCACACCCATTTAGGCTATGTACACACTGCTCAGGCATATCTGACACACCCCCTTCCTTAGCTGTGCTTAGCTAAGGGCAAACACGGGCCCCAGAGCTCCAATGAGCTTACAGCAAGCATGTTACACCCCCTTATGACGTCGTTCAGCTCTGACACTTGCACTGTTGTATTGCTGCACCTACACGGTTAGGTGAAAGCTGGCACTTTGAAGAAATATGTGAATCAGTATAACTCCCCTCATTTGCATACCATAGTATATAGGTCATTAGTTACTTCACTAAAACGGACCCTTTCCTCTTGACAACCAATGCTCCCTGGTATTGTTTACATTCTGCATGCCATTGACTATAATGGCAAAATGCAGAATTAACTTAAAACTGAGTTTTCACATTTTTCATTTTCGGCATGATCACGTTTGAGCAGTGCTGCCGTATGCTTAAATGGCCAAGATCGGCGAATAAAAAAAAGTTTAATTTTCATAATAATGAATCACTTTTTAATACTAATGGTCTTATATTTGGCCATTGGCATGTCTAATGTACATAATACATGATTTTTCATGAGCTGTCATTCCTCCGTTTTGTCAGTTGCAGAAATGTACTCAGTTATTTTCTGAATACATTTCTGCACTGACACTGTTCTAGCACAGAGGCCTGGCAGCTTGTTCAATCGTTAAATCACCTCATTTGCATGCTTTTCACCAGCAAATAAGGTGATTTGCATATTTGATGGTTTTCCGTGCTAGAACCAGTGTAGGACCGCTTGTACATGTGAAAACGGCACTATCCTGAATCGCTCGGTGGCCATTTTCCATGCAGGAGCTCCTACACTGTTTCTGCATGGAAAATACAGCTTCATGAATACTGGGTAAGTGTACAACTAAACTCTTTCAATGTAGGTTGCTGTAGAGGACATTTATTTTTATTCAGTGTCCAGTAACTTGGAGTTGATTGCATTGTCAGATGATCCAGGGTCAAAAGACAATGTTCATTACAGGAAATATAGGGTGGCTTGCACTCATTTAAAAATCTAAGTTTAAATTCTGCTTTCAACTTCATTTTTTCTTTTGTTGTAACAAGTGTAGAACTAAAACTTGTGTCACTGCACAGGTGATTTTGAAATTGACAGTTTTGCAGCTTTGCAGCTCGGTAACAGAAATTCAACCCATAAAATGCATACCTAAATATACAATTAATAAAAATATGTCAGCTTTCAGTTTTCATTTAGTTGACCTAGAGGTCATAGAGCTAAATTACATATAATTTTATTCCATTTTTATAATTCCCTGTACTGTTCTTGATGACATTTTGACATCATACAAAATACTGCTTTTCAAGGTATAATTTTCATCCAATATGTCTTGTTATAGAATTTCTCATTTTTCCTATTATATCCATCTGCAGTCTGTCTGATCTTTGCTTTATATGATTATAATAAATATTTTGAAAAAAGAAACAATTTATATAAAAAGTATAAAACATCGAAGCTGACCCTAACCCAGGCATGACCTGACCAAGAACACATAAACACATGGCTAACTGTCTCTTATGCATTTATGCAACGGATCACTGTACAATGACTTTAAAGCAAAGTCTAACAATACCATAGGACAAAAACTCTCTTATCTAGCTTCCTTTGGTCTTCCAGTTGTTAATGCCGTTATTAACTTCACCTCTGAACATTCGTATCCTGACATTTTGGAGGCAAGAAAACTAATTTGCCACAATAAATTCCACCTCTTGGAGACATACCAACCTGGGAAGCATACTTTTTTTGCTCTAGGATAATTTTCTAATGAATGGTGCAAGACCCTAGAAGAAGACTTACCTTGATATACACTGTTGGCCAAATTAATAGAAATATCAACAAATAATGGGCATTTTGTAGCTTCTTTAATGATTTTCAGTCTGGCTTTTTCAGAAATTCATGAAACCATTTCAGTTTGCTAATTATTTTAAGAAAGATCTGTTTAGCACAAAATTACTACGTGATACTTATCTACTTAAAGAGAAATGATGTCACAATGACGTGCTCCATAGTCTTAAAAATGGGTAAATTGGCTGACTTAATGCCATGAAGTAGGTTCATAAGTTCATAGGATGATACTACGCTATTGGCCCAGAGGCCCTTATAAGCCTAGCCAAGAATTTGGCCCATGTTCCCTCAAAGTCAGCAGCTGTTTCCCCTATCCAGCAGGGACACAAGTGGGATCCTAGGGTGAATTTTCTGTTTCCCATCCAGTTGTCCAGGTTCCTGTTAAAGAGGGCTAGAGAGGTACTCTGCTTGACATGGAGAGGGAGTCTGTTCCACAGATGGGGGAGTCTTTGGGGCACATATCTATCCTGCCAACAAGTTCTATTAATGTCACAGATCAGGTTAAGGCCTTGTGTGCAGGTTGTGCTTGTGGAGTTTGACTTACGGATATGCAGCAGTTCCTCAAGGCTGGGTGTGAGATGGCCTTGTATGCCAGACATAGGTCACCTATGAGCAGTCTGTATGAGACTGAGTAGAGGGACAGGGCTTTTAGCCTATCTGTATAGGATAGGTGCTTGAGACCCTGGATTTTCCTGGTCAAGAACCTCTGTTGTCTAGCTGCTGCATGTGCTTGGCAAGGTACATGCTAAAGGAAGTATTGTACTCGATAATGGGTCTGATAAGGGAGGAGTACAGGTATGTTATGATCTCCTTGTTCCTGGATGAAATACCCTTATTTATGAGGTGGGCCATGTAGAACGCCTCTCCATACAACGGAGGCAATGTGGTGGTCACAAGTCAGGTTGCTATCAACCTGGGTGCCCAAGTCCCTCACGGCTGATTGCATGCTTAGTACATTGTTATTAATGTGATAATTAGTGGGATGCCATTTTTCCCAAAAAGGATAATAATGCATTTCTTGGCATTCAGTTTGAGGCCATAGTTTCATAGATTAGTACTAAGCTAACTGCCCTTACAAGCCATTTTAAGCCTAGCCAATTGTCCCTTGTGAGACTCAAACCCTGCACTTTATGTTTGCAACGCAAACACCTTAACCATTAGGCCACCCTCCCAACCCCTTTTGCTTTTGGCACCAGTCATTAGTTTGGGTAAAGCCCTCTAGGAGGATGTTTATATCACTAAGTAATTTAAGACAGCACCCAGCTTGCAGTCAGCTGCAAACGGTCAACCACAGATCAGTGATTTTGGCTTGCACCTCAGAAAAGTATATCCCAAACAGTAGAGGCCCCAAGACTGGTCCATGGAGTACACCACTCATTACAAGTCTACTACTACAGGTGGCTTTACCTATTTTGACTGAGTGGCTTTTATCAGTGAGCCAGTTAGCTACCCATCTGGTAATATATGGGCTGATACCAAGCTGGGAGAATTTATCTATTATGCCGGAGTGGGCAATAGTGTCAAAGGCTTTGGCTAGGTCAAGGTAGGCAGTGTGCACTGTCTTCCCCTTGTCCATGGCTTTGGTGACTGTTTCGAAGAAGTCAACCAAGTTTAACAGGCATGATCTCCCTTTGACAAAACCAAACTGTGTGGTGCCAATGTCCTTCTTTATACGGCCCATGAAAATGTGTTCCATGGGCTTGTAGATCAGTCTAGTTAGGCTAATGGGCCTATAATTGCCTGGGTCAGTGGATGCTCCACCTTTGTGTAGATGGATGACAGTGGCTATCCTCCGTTCAGCTGGGATGAAGCACACTAAGATTTCGGTTGAATAGGGTGCCAAATGGAGCTCAGAGATCATGCCTGAGTTCATGTAGGATACAGCCAGGGATGTTATCTGGTCCCATGGAGACTGTACTTTTTGCCTTTGAGAGGGCATTAAAGACCTTCTCACTGGTGATGAGGGGAGGAGGGCAGGTGCTGGGGATGTCCTGGTTTACTGATGAGGCAGACTGGGGGTGAAGTTTTCACTGAACCTGTCTGCTAGCAGGTTGGCTATATTTGTGGCATTTGTGTATGTGGTGTTATTGACCACCAGTTCAGAGCAGATTTGGTTGTTATCTTTGAGACTGCAGACATATGAGAAGAAGGCCTTGTGATTGTCTTTAGTGGATATGACCAATTTGGACTCAAAGTTAGCTTTAGAGGATTGCACCAGTGATCTTATTTGCTTGTTCAGACAAAGGAGAGATTGGTTCCAGTTTGGCACCTGCTCTTTCTTGGTCCTGGACAGCAATTTTTTTCCTTTTATTATAGACTTTATTGCTGCTGTCCATCAGACAGGTTTACACTTCCTTGAGGAAGATGATTTGGTTCTGTCAGGTATTGCTGAATCCATACAGCTCTGTAGGTGCTCATATAGTTTTTTGGTGTAGACTTGGACATTGGTGCTTGGTCCAACTGAAGGGATGGTGGCTGTGAAGCTGCTTATACCTGCTCTGAGGAGATTGTAGTCAGCTTTGGAAAAGTTTTTTTGTTTGACCCTGACAAGGTGGGGGGTCAGGGGAGATGGTGACTTCAAAAGTGATCACTTTATGGTCAGATCTTACCAAGGAGGATGACATTGTAGGGGTGCTACAGTGGCTACCCATGTTGGTTAGGAACAGGTCCAGGATATTTTCACCTCTCGTAGGGTTGTCATCCAGCTGATCCAATGTATTGGCATTGATGAAGTTGAGAAATTTCTGGGCATTCATGTCCAGCAAATACAACAGCCCAAAGGTGAAACACAAAAAGATTTAATATGAAGTGCTTTTTGTCACTGTTAATGCAGTAACTTCATCAGATCAAGTAAAAAAGCTTTTTTACTTGATCTGATGAAGCTACTGTATTAACAGTGACAAAAGGCGCTTCATATTAAATCTTTTTGTGTTTCACCTTTGGGCTGTTGGACTTGTTGGACTTGTTCGGTTTTATATCATTTGGAGTGTACTTTACCAGTTTGTTTGAGTGTTTTAAGCATTCGTGCTTGGGCTAGAATAGGATTTCTGCTGTATGTTGGTTAGTTAAAGTCACCCAGGATCAGGGTATAGGGTAGAATCTTGATGGATTCAAGTTAGTCCAGATAGGTGGAGTGTGCATCCTGAGTCATGGGTGGGGGTCTGTAAATAGCTATGATTTGAATATGTGTTGTGTCAACAGTTAACTGCACTTGGAGTGTCTCCTGTGCATCATACCATTTGACCAGCCCAGAGGTGTGTATGTTTTTGATAAATATTGAAACTCCACATCCTTTGGTTTTGTAACCATCCATTTGGGGTCTGAAAGTATTAAAGGATGAGTAACCTGGTAAGGCTGGGGTGCTCGCTACAGCTTTGAACCAGATTTCGGTGACTGCACAAATGTCAGCATCCCCCAGGGCAAGGAATGCTTGCATTGAGTGCAATTTCATGTTAAAACTCCTAGCGTTTAGCAGCATGACATTTAAATTTTGTTTAGAAGATTTTTCATGCTGGCAATTTTGTGCTCGTGACTTTGCCTAAAAAAAGCACTATGGGGGAGTCAGGAGCCTTTGCAAGAAGGCTGAAGCCCAGGGGAGACAGGTGAATGCCATTTCTGGTAAGCATCACAGTCTGTCAGTCATGTCCCCCCAGGCTGTCAGGTACTGGATCCTCTTGGAATGACACCAGAAACTAAGCCAATTGTTAAAATCAATCTTTTTCTGTTTGCATTGAGACATCATTCTGGGTGATGGTAAGACGCTGCTTAAGACTAGGAAATACCTGCCTGGGACACATATTCAGTGCACTCAATCATGTCTCTCTTCATAGTCCAGAAAGGTAGGTCTCAAGTCATTCACACCAATATGGACTATGACAGAGTCATAACTGTACTTATTGTTAAGAGACTTGACTGCGTGCATGATATGGTGTATTCTAACACCTGACCAGTAACTTACCGTGACTTTCTCCTTGTCTAGCCTGGTGAGGGGCACATCTGTGTGTCTCACAATAGAATCTCCTATGACTAGTATGCTGAGTGTGGTGGCTGGGCCTTAGAGGCTGTGAGACACAGACGTGTACTATGTGTGATTCTTGGTGCTGTGGGTTGTGATGTGCATATGTGTTTTTGCTTTGGGAGTCTTTTTTGTTTAGTTATGCTTTTGTAGGAATGTGTTATACAGATGTGGGTGGTGTTAGAGATGTGGTGTTCATAGTAATTATGCAGTCAACCTTCTCAGTGATAGATGTACTGGCTTGTGACTGAGACAGCAAGGATTCTAGGTTCTTAATGTAATTGCATCTCTCACATATTGTGTTCTTAGATGGTATCAGTAGAGGGTTGTCTGTGTACATAAGGCAGTTACTACAATGTCTCAGTATGCCCATGTCAACCAGTCTAGCAGGAGAAACCATAGGAAATTGTCTGTCCATGGTTATCAAAATCTGTGGAAGAGAGGCAGGGATAGTAGAGTGGGTACTATCTGAGAAGAGTAACTATAGGTGTGAGTAGGGCTGGATAAAATCAATACAGTAGCTGCAGATGAGGGCCTCACTTACACATGAGTACTGGTAAGGGAAAAATGCAACAGAGATACCTCACAAAGGGTTAAAACAGTGCAGTGGTTTTATACAATGGGCAAACAAGCACAAACCCATGCAAATGCTGCATTTAAATACCACAAGAATGAAAGTAAAATAGAAACACTGGAATTGACCAATCAATCAATCAGACAAGTTCTAACTGCACAGTCCTGCCAGTAGAGAGTAGGGGAACCCACTCTAAAACAAAGATGGCCTAGATTAGTGCTGAGGTTATATGCTACAGCAAACAAGGCACACCAAATTTAGAAAGAAACAGTTCAAATAAGCAGGCACAATAAGCTTTCAACCAGCAATTCCCAGCTCAAAAGGGCAGAATCTATCCTCTCCTCCGAAAAGAGTGCAGACCACAAACCTTCTTATTGTAAAATAACTGGCCTGAAGCCCAAGTGCATAAACCAGAACTAAGAAACTTTTAGAATAGCAGACACTAAGCCTTCGATCAGCAATTCCCAACTTAGAAGGATGTAAAATACCTATCCTGCCACAAGAGTGTAGACCACAAACCTTCCTATTGTAAAACAACTTGCCTGAAGCCAAAGTGCTAAACCAAAAGGCTTATAATAGGAGTTGCAATTTATTCAGGCTACTAACAAGCAGTAATAAATGCAACAGAATAAATACAATCGAGTACTTTTAAGAAAAAAACAGGAAAAGCAAAATAAAGTAATAAAGTAGGAAGAAGCACAATATAGTAAAAGCAGATGAATAAAGTACAGTTTTTTATGTTGAATACAAAGGGATGAAACAAGATAATTCAAGGTTGAGAAAATAAGGGGGTGGGCCTTCCCAAGTGATCTCTATCTACTCAGTAGAATGAAAGGATGCAAAAGTTGAGATTCTGCTCAAAGAAGGTGTTCCTGTATCAGAAATTTCCAAGGAGGTTGGAGTTAGTCAGCTGTCTGTCAGCTGAATTCGGAGGAAACTGAATATCAGTGAAGGGTTGTTGTCCAGATATTTTGAGAGATGTGGTAGCAGAAGGTCCACAACTCCTCGACATGATTCGTATCTGATCAGAGAATGTCATAAGAATCACAAGGCATCCAGTAGACAGCCACAGAGGATGCTGGAACAACAGGCCATTACAGTGAGTTCCAGAACTGTTCAACGTAGACTTCTGGATGCTGGTCTTCGAGCTTCTAGCCTCTGAAGAAACAGAAATTGTCCAACCAAATGAAGGCAAAAAAGACTGACCTGGGTGAAAGAGTTTCAAAACTGGTCAGAAGATTATAGGAAATGTCTTGTTTTCAGTGATGAGAGCATAATACAGTGTTCAGATCAGCAAGTACAATATGTCAAATGACTATCTGGAGAGCAGATGATGGATGACTGTATCGCTCAGAGCGTCAAGCACCCCACTCAAGTGGGTCTATATCACGTTGTCGAACTCTTAAAAGTTCAAACGTCATATGGTCGACGCCATATGATCAAAGTTTTAAAAGTTTGAACGTTTCAACTGAGATCTCTGTACAGTGCAGAATGGGAATATTTAAAGAGCGGGGGGTGTGGGGGTGCAGGGGGGCTTGCCCCCTTGCTTAAACTGTTCAGGTAGGTTTTTTTTTTGGTTTATTTTTTTTTTATTACATTTTTGAACTTTTAAAAGTTCGATCATATGGTGTTGACCATATGACGTTCGAACTTTTAAAAGTTCGATTATGTAATATAGATGCACTCAAGTGATGGTGTGGAGCATTATGAGCACCTTCAGAACAGGTAGGCTCTACATTGTTCAGGAAAACAGGAAGCAAGAAAAGTACAGAATCATACTACAGCGATGTCTTCTCCCTCAGCTGTATGACTGGGCAAAGAAGAACGTATTTAATGGGACAGGGAACTTCATCTTCATGCACAATAGTGCCCAATGTCATAATGGTCGACAAGTGACAAGTTTCCTTGAGGTCTATGGTATTGAAGTGCTAGCATGGCTGGGTAACAGCCCAGATATGAATCCAATAGAAAACGTATGGGCTATTCTGAAGTCATAAATTAAGAAAAAGACCACCAGTGGCACAGGCTCAGCTATTGGGAATAACCATGGACTCCAAACTAAAGTTTGATAGTCACCTCAACTTAGCTATTAAGAAAGTACATGCCAAATCGAAATCACTCTACCATATCAAACTGTTTCTTACCAACAACACAAGATCAGCCATTGTTCACTCCCAGCTTCTATCCACCCTACTCTATGCATCTCCCATTCTGACTAATCTCAGAAAAACTGAACTAAGCAAAATGGAAGCCTACTATAACAGAATTGCCTGCTTTGCTGCAAATTGCTCATATAGAACTCAATACTGTACTGCTTTGAGTCAGCTCCACTGGCTTGAACTGCCCAAGCTACTAACATACAATCAGCTCTGCCTCTGACACTCTATCCATTACTTCCCTAATAAGTGTCCTACCCTCAAAAACCTAGTACAACATCACTCAGCCAAAAAAACTCTTAGATCATCAAGCAAACTACTACTAGAAGTCACCAACAGCTATAATAGCTTTGGAGACACACTATATAATAGTTCAGTGGCTAAAAAATTGGAACTCTCTCCCCACTAGCATACAAAACACATCGTCCATAACCTCCTTTCAAAACCTCATTAGGCAACATCTCAAGCAAAGTTGGCAGTGCAATGACTGCTCCCCAGGCTAGTGAAAGCTGATAAGGTACACATACTGAGCCTAGAGTACTTGATAACAGTTCGTACTCTTACTCACAAACACTGGGTAATGTACAATGTATGTACTGTACCTATGTACTATGTATGTATTCTACCTACGTTCCAAATTTCACCTGTACACCACAAATCTATTAATTACCTTTATTTTTAAATTAATATCTTCTTGTTTCTTCTCTCCACTGTAACTGTTGATGTGTTGCATACCACTGTAAAAATATGTCTATTGTAATTTGTGTGTATGTACTGATCATGTCTAAATATCTAAATGTATCTGTAATTATTTTTCTGTGTGGAGCTTTTCTCCCCGGGCCTCTGATAAAAAAAGGGTTTTTTCTGGCTCAGTCAGACAGCCCCAGTTATCAAATGTAAAATAAATAAATGACAAATAAGCAGTGACTAATTGAAGAACTCATTTCAGCTTGGGCGCGCAATGTTTCTATGACTGAACATTGCCGTGAACTTGTTTGTTCTATGCCTTAGTTTGTTAACTCCTTGATAATTCACAAAATATTAGAACATTGTATTAGAACATTTTGTCCTATAACATGAATTATATTGTTTGTTATTTCATATACTCGTATTGAGTCATATGGAGAAACAACAGTAAAAACAAAAATAAAGATAATAAAAACACTGATTTCTATTAATTTGGCCAACACCGTACTTTCAATTCCCCTTCTGAGACTATTGTGAAGTCAGTCAGATAAGGGAAATTCCTACCCAACTTTTCTAACCAAAAAATAAGAGGTCCAAAAACAAGACTATGCACTAAGAAGAAACAAAACGAGTATTGGCCCATGTTATTTGATTGAAAAAAATAGTAAGACGCATGTTTTCACAAAGGTGTTTTTGTGTCGAAAAAGTTATCACTTTCTAAAATGCATTAAACAGGCAATGTAGTTCTTATGAAGGATATGAATAATAGCTGTTAAGTAGGGATTATAGGTTATCTAGTAGATTTCAAAGCAGGCGCACATGGAATGAATAGAGGTCTTAGTCTGCAACTGATATATGTAACAATATTCCAAATATGAAGGAAAACTGACAGCGTACTTGACATAAACAATCTTTTCTCCCATTGGCAAATTATTTGCCTTAAGAGTTAAGTATAATGAAAAAACAGCCCACTATACTGTCAGTCATACAAAGAAACTACTTTGTTCTCCTTTCATATATGGTAAGCATCCATAATATAATTAATATCCGAGTGAGAAGTGAATATGCAAACAATAATGAGCTCTTTGCATGTATGCAGATATTGTTTTTCTGTGTACATAGTATCAATAACTCTGATTAATACAACATGTGGAACCACTTATAAAAAATGTTCTTGTATTTTTCTAATTATACTTTTTGCATTTGCTTATGAAGGACGTAAATGCATATATCATTGTTGAAAACAAGAGGTTATTATAACATTGATATTCTTTTGTGTGCGAAAAGAGCTGATGAAATAGCTAAAATGATCTGTTATGCTAATTCTTTCTCCAGGCAATGTATTTCTAGTTAGAGCCGCTCCAGTCACTGATAACAATGGGTACTTCTGCATCACAAATACTTGTAGCTTAGATGACCCATAGTACACTGAAACAGAAAACCAAGGAATATAGGCCTAACAAGCCTATATCTAAATAAACATCACAGACACTAAAAGGGAAATTTTTTCAATTATTAGTCAAGGGATGGTAGTTGGCAAACTGACCAGAGATATAAGTACAGGTAAAACTATAATCAATGAATGGATGTTGATGAACATATCAGATAACAACAGCAAGATGTATTTTGAAATCATAAGTTTTCATGCCTACTAGATTAACAGTAAACAATGGAAAAAAAATCAAAGGAAAGGTCTAAGCTGGTGAGATTTTTTTTAACTCCACTTACTCTGAGGACATTTGGAATACATTATTTATATAGACTGGACAAACGTCTACCATAAAAATGGTATTGATTTAAAGATGCAAGTCCACATGAAGTTATTAATTGAAGGATGCTAAACTTTAAATATTATGACAAAAACAACACTCAGAAGTCTCCTACATCCATTTAAATGCTACATAACAGATGCAAAATAAGTAGAAAAGAAAATATATATATATGTTAGAGAAACTAAAACTGGTGTAAACAAATGAGACCTTACTTTATCTTTATTATCTCAATTATAGGTTTATTAAAAATCCGCAGTGGTGCAGCGGTAGCGTTGTTGCCTCACAGCAAGAGATTCTCTTGTTCGCATCTCGGCTGGAGTGCAGGGAGTGCCTTCTGTTTGGAGTCTGAATGTCCTCACTGCAGTTGGGTGGGCGTTCGAAAGACATGCGTAAATGGGCATGCCTCCGTTGAAGGTTGAACGTCGAGCTGGCACCTTGACGTTAGTGAAAATCTACTGTCAATCATTAGCGGACCGGAGTTCCGCTGTGGCGACCCCTAACTGGGAAAAGCCAAAAGACAAACAACAACATCTCAATTATAGGTTTATAATTCTATATTTACATCTAAAAAAATCCTTTACTTGATTATGATGGGATGGCCTTAAGATTTGTGAAACTATGATTAGACTACTTAATGCCACATATTACAATGGTCAGCAATGGTCAGCAACTGAAAAAAAGTAAGAAGGCACATTTTTGATAATTTATTGAATAACAGATATGTTGAGCGCCACAGCCCATGTAGTGTCTTGGATAAAAAAATTAAACAACAGAACAAAGATATGCATATTTATTTAAAAAAAAATGTATAATGATGCAAGAGACAATTAACATATACATCTTAAAAATGCATATCCATATTTAAACTCACAACATTGCCACAAAGGGCAACCAAGGAACTACATGGTGCTTCAGAGCCACAGGTTGCAGACCTTGTACTTATTCTCATCAATTTTAATACCTCAGTAGTCAATGGTGAAGATGCCTGAAATGGAAGCATTGTATCATTATTCCTACATGGAAAAATGGAGCAAATAAGAAACAAAATATGTAGACCCAATACTATGTTGGCACCACTTTAACATTTTGAAAAATTATCATTAAAAAAGCTTTTGGAATAGTTGGATGGAAAATAGTTCATTACTTAACTCCAACATAGTTTTCGTGGAGATTATTCTCCAGGTACCACCCTTATGATTTTAACAGAATGGGCCTATCAACTTCTAACTATTTCAAAGCCTTTGATAATACAGCTTATGGTGATACAGTTAAAAACAGGAGGGACTCAACTGTTTCCATTACGTTACTAGCATGTGCCTGGTCATATTTAACAAGAAGAGCATGCTACAAAAGTAAATGAGATATACTCTTTGAGTATGTAGTTAGATAAAGGGGTGCTGCAATGGTCTATAATATACTCCTTATTGTTAGTTTGTTGTTTAGAAAATGAAATTATAAATTAAAATTATTCATGTATATGGATGATCCTGTTTCATTTAGTGAAGGCACTGAATGTACACATTGGGCTATATATATTGGTAGCAGACTATATATTACCAACTAGATGTGACTCTTGAGATGATCTCTTCTTCATGTGCAGATATTCTTTTTTGTGTTCTACAGCTTCCTGGGTGAAATGTCTAAATTCCTTGGAGGGTGAGGCTCTGTGTGTGTGTGTGTGTGTGTGTGTGTGTGTGTGTGTGTGTGTGTGTGTGTGTGTGTGTCTTCTGAAGCAGTTATTTGATTTAAAGTGTTGTAACCTTTAATTAAAAAAAAAAAAAAAAAAAAAAAAAACAAAACACTAACCAGCTAACTAACTTGTTCTGCTGAAATCCTGTATGGCTACTTTTTTTTTAAGTATAATGATATCGCATTGTTTTAACATAACTAGTTTGGGGGAATTTGTTGTTGACCCCTGTTAAAGCTGATTATGATATTTACTGGTCAGGATTTTAAATTGATTATAACCAGTGGGAGTGGCTCAGCAGGTAGCACACTCACCTTTGCTAACAGAAAGCTCAGAAGGCTGTACTTTGAGATGTATTCCAACACTAGCTTTGTCAATGTATGTTTCACAGAGGGAGTGCTCATGCTTCACAAAAGGAGTGCTGCACATTAATGGTGTTGCCCTTTGTGTGACACCTTAAGCTATGGTCTCAAGTGTCTAAGATGATGGGAGTGTAGGTAGCTAACAAGCTCCCATATTACCTACCAATGTGAAAAAAATGACATTTTCCAAATGCCTTGACCAAATTGTACCTAGTCAGTATGAATATCACACCAGGTGTCTCTTTAAAATAGACATTCCCAAGTAGGACTAACATGCTAACATAAGTAAATAAATAAATAAACAGGTATAAACTTTTGCAATATAGTATAGGGAAGGCTGCAGTTCAGAATAAGCATTAATTGGCAGTTTCTCCTGCTAATATAATTCACTGATTGAAGGTTCTCTCTCTTAGCATTAAGGTTTAAAAGATCCAATAAAATGGATAATTAGGTATTCCAGAAGGCTGAGCTCTTATATAGTTTCCCTGCAACTGGCAGATTTGGAAGGCAGAACATGTTAAGGTGGCGAATACTGGCCTTTTAATAATTGTAAGTGACTATCATATCGCTGCAAAGGGTACTGGGATGAGAATTGTTACTATCAAGTTTAGTTAATGATATAATATTGCTTCTGACTTTACCAGTTGAGATGGTCAGTACTGATAAATGGAAAAGGTTGGGTCACCAGTTCATCAAGATTTTTCATCCGAGGTAATAAAAAGTAAAGAAGTATTAGAAGCATTGAATACACATTAATGACATTCCCAAGGAAATGCTGTGCATTTACGTTGAATGGAACAAGACCATCGCTATCTAAGGCACCTCAGACTGACATAACCATCCCACTAATTATTCCCCACAACTATCTCATCTACTGACCTAATCTTGGGGGCTGGTGAATGTGGACAGTCTCCCCTGACAAATATCTTCTACTTTCACCAACAATTCATATGCTCAGGAGAGGCATATTAAGGCTGTAAGGACCTGCATTAAACATGAAGACCTTAGCCTTGTGTCCGAATTCCATGTGTTTTACTCATGCCTATCAACTGTCCAGAATTTTGTAGGTTATCCAGGTTTTTGCGTAATATGTTTGGTCTTTTCCTCATAAAAATGTGTTTTTCTAGCAAATCATTGAGGACTGCAGTCACAAAATAATGACAGCGATTTGTGTTATAGATGTTGCATCCTTCAGAAAACACATACTAATAAAAACTAGTTATGCTACTGAATATCTACAGTATGTTTATAAAAGCAATATTTAAAATCTGTCCCTGATTTTGAGCCTATGTCTTTCTATTATTTTTGTTTTGTCAAGCTTCTTCCCCTTAGTTTTATTTCCAAAACACAAACCTAACAAAGTTACAATCTTAACATTGAACAGTGTCAGAATCATTTTAAAAGCTTGTAAGAAGGGAGCCTGCAAGACATGAAATGCTTAGTAAACATATTTGAATGATAAGAAATGTTTAGGGGTATTGTCAATCAACTCACAGAGCAGCTGCAGTATCTCCTAAAAAAGAAAAACCTATCCTAGCTGTTTTTGACTGCTGTATGTAGCTCCAGAGAATTAAATATATCGAAATAAGAATTTTCTCTTTCCTCATTGCTTCTCTTTTGTAGTCAGACCCACCAAAAGAGATCAAAACTTTACTTATCCAGTTTCTCAGGAGGACTATCTGTCACACCTAGAAAACCGAGATCAACCAGTTATGACTGCCCTCAAACCAGCTCAACACAAAACAAAAGGCTACCTTGCAGACCTTGACTCAATCCCCATGGAGGATAATAACATAAATTGTATTTGATATGTAACCTGGGATGAAGAAAATTGATAACGCAGAGGAAGTAGTGAAACTTTACTTCAACAAAGAATGAAAGAATAAAGGAATTTTGTTGTAAATAGGTTACAGATAAATTAATAAGTTAAGCCCTTTAGAGGTTTCACGTAGGTGAAAGGCTTTGAACTAATTCATTTGCCTGCTCCACAGAGAAAAAACTGATAAGAAAATGATGGATATTGTGTTGGACCCCTTCAGAAATTTAGCAAGTCATGTGCACTGACACCTACTCTTCCACTGCAGATGGTTTAAATGTATAAACCACTGACTGATGACAGAAATTTTGAAATTTCTGCTTAGTGTTCATTCTGAGTTTTGTTTGTTTCTTTTTTTCTTTTTTCTTTCCTTTTTTGTCTGTCCCACTAATCCCCACACCTCTTTACTCAATTTTATATATCATTAATTAAGTCACAACCAGGGGATATAATTAAAAGTATTGTCTTCCCATCGGGGTGCCAATAACTTTTTCAGACCACACAGATCTAAACAAAAATGTGCTTATCCAACATTTTCTTAAATGAGAAATAATGTCAGTGTATGGCAATTAGTTCATAGGATCATTACAGTCATGGGAAATAAGAGGCAAGTCATTGTGAGGCTATTTATAGCTTACTGATACCCACCCTCTTAGTATAAAACCCTGCAGTGTATTTCCAGGTACCCATCTAATCTTAAAGGTTTCATTTGAATGATGTTAGGTTGTCACCAGGCTTAACATGCAAGGACGCTTTATTCCAGAAATGAGGTAAGTACTGAGTAATAAAGCTACTCCTCTAGTATGTTTTGTGTATATGTTAGTGGAAATTTAAGTTTTTGGATATAGCTGTTGATATGAAAGAAATATAAGAGTTCAAAGAGGTCCGGGTCCTTAACGAGTATGGAATGGAAGGCACAGATCAATGTGTAAGAGTTTGTAAGACACAGAAAATAGAGATATGGTTTCAACTCTGCTTTAGTAACGAATAGTTTTGGGCCATTAATCATTTTAGTCAAGAGCCACTGTGGCCATTCTAATTGTGAGATATGTCTGGACATTTACAAGCCATGGAGGCATTGTAATCAATAGCTGCGCTAATTAAAGACAAATACAGGAAAATGATAACTTGTTTCAATGTGAATGATATAGCTTTAGATTTTAGGTGGTGTCAGTGAATCAGGACTTTGCAACATTATGATGGCTGTTTCCAGGATGAAGTTTGTGATAAACAAAATAATTTGCTAACTACTGCTATTACATGGTGGTCAAAGGAGATGGAGTTATTGACCAGGATGCCAAGATACCCAACTGGGATCTATATCATTTGAGCGAATAGGAAAAACCGTGAACGCTCACAATCTCGAAAGTACCGGACCTCGAACTTGCTATTGTGGGGGCTGCACCCCCCACACCCCCCGCTAAATATATATTCCAGCTCTGAGATCACACTACAGTGAGGAAAGGGCAAATATTCCATTCTTCACTGTACCGTGATCTCAGAAAAAGCACTTTGAGGTGCGGTACTTTCAAGATTATGAGCTTTTGCGGTTTTTCCTATTCGCTCATATGATATAGACCCACCCAACTGCTGTATGAATTGGAGAGGAGTGATGTCTATACTGTAGATTGAAGGCAGAGGAATTTTTTGCAGAAAGAGAGAATGTTATACTTTTTAGTATTTAATTTTAGTCCTCTAATATTAAAATATTGATTTGGAAGGTTAATTCTTGCTTTCTTGACATTGTATCAAGTAGTGATCTAACAGAACTACTCAGTTTATAGTCATCTGGAAACTTTATCTACCATGGGTCTGGGTTGGTTATTAGGCCATCAGAAAAGTATACCCTGAACAGGAAGAATCCCAGCACTGATGCCTGAGGTTCAATGCTAATTATTTTCTTGCTTTCTGAGGTAGCATCTTCAGCTTTAACTAGGCAGATTCTATTCTTTAGCCATTTTGCAATATAACTTTCCACATATGAGTCTACATTTCGATCTCTTAATTGGTTAGAAATACCAGCGAGAAGGTTGGTGCCAGATGTGGATAGATCCACAAAGGGTAGGTGGCCTGCATGCCCAGTATCCACACCCTTTGTGACTTTCTTACAAACATTTACTAGGTTAAGCAGACATAAACTGCACTTGATAAAACCAAACTGCTGAACATCTAGGTCAATGAGATTTTTAATGTTGCAGTTTATGAAATAGAAAACAATGCATTGCACAACCTTGCAAATTAGACTGGTCAGACTGATGGATCTCGACTCCCTAATGAAGGTGCATAACAACAGCTGTCTTTTCCTACTTTGGGGACAAACCTAATGGCTAAAATGTAAGCTAAACAATTTCAGGTGGGGTTTTATAAATGCACGATTGACACTGTTTATCATGTGACCAGTCTGGTTGTCAGACCCTATTGAAGTGTTTTTTTAGGCTTTGAGAGCACAGTTAGATCACACTCCTTTAAGGTCTTAGGTGGTGACAGAGAGTAACGGAATGGTCAAATTCTGATGACTATTTCTGTGGGAAAGTTTGCACATTAATCTTTGAGTCAGAGTGAGTGATTCCATATACTTGGGTATTTTTTAATTTCCCTACATAATAAGAGAAGAAGTTGTAATTGTCATTTTCTTCAGACACTAGTTTCAGTTCATGTTTAGCTTTGGTCTCCTGGATGATAACGTTTTGTTCTTTGGTAAGCTTTTTGATACAGTCTTTAACATGGGTGGATTT
The DNA here is from genome assembly GCF_019279795.1 of Protopterus annectens. Classification (NCBI taxonomy): domain Eukaryota; kingdom Metazoa; phylum Chordata; order Ceratodontiformes; family Protopteridae; genus Protopterus; species Protopterus annectens. The sequence goes on from NC_056735.1 coordinate 1,987,780,778, forward strand.
ATATATGTTGTAGAAGTTTAGGATTTTTTTTTACCAGAATGTTTTAATTTGAATTTCGCAGTATATTTTATTTTGCTAGGGACTGACTGAGTTAAGTACTCTTCCAAATGGAAGTAGAATCCTGTCACATAAGTCGCAGCTGAGACTGCATGGGGACTAGTGATACTGCAAGTAAATTTTGAGAGTTAATCATAGAGTTCAACACCTTTGTTCTTTTGAAATCCTTAACTATATATTTGTTCATAGGGTGGTGTTTGAAGCTTTAAAGGAGAGATTACAAGTTTATGGTTAGATTTAACTAATCAGTGATGGTGATACTATAGGAGTGATACATGAATGGACTATGTTGGCAGGAAAAGGTCTGCAATGTTTCCTTTTCTAGTGGGTTGTTCAGACAATTATTTATAAAATTATCATCAGCTTGCTATATCAATAACCCATTTCTCTTTGCTCTGAATCCTATATCTGACAACCAGTCTTTACCAATGCCTGAGTAGTTTTAATAGCATCTCCCAGCTTTATACATTATTTTGTGATATTGCTCACCCTCAACCCTATACTAATAATATAAACATTAGGTTAGCCATATATATATATATATATATATATATATATATATATATATATATATATATATAATTGGGTCTATATTGAATCAGGGAACGCTTAAAAAAGTGAACGCTGATTCATCGACCCCATGTAAGCAAAAGCTTACAATCCCAAACACCCAGAACAGTGATTTTTTTTCCCAGGGAAAAAAAAATTGCTGGGCCGGTTTTGGGAGTTTGCCATTTCCTTCACTGTGGTGCGATCTCAGAGTTAGTATATTTAAGTAGTGGGGTGTGGGGGGTGAAGCCCCCCACATTATATACTGTTTTAATATTTTTTTTTTGTGGAACAGCAGTTTTTTTCCATGGGAAAAAAATTGCTGTTCCGAGTGCTCGGGATTGTAAGCTTTCGCTTAAATAGGGTCGATGAATCAGCATTTGCTTTTTTAAGCGTTCACTGATTCAATATAGACCCATATAATCACCTCTGAACCTGCTTTACACCCCACCTTTTAACTACAATATTGGCATTGCCTGCCTTATAAAGGTCCTTCACTCACCTCCATTTCTTTGAATTACTAGGCACTAATTACACAATCTATTATCTATCTGACAAACCCACTAATACACCTCTTCAAATGCTGAATGCTCAACATCTATTAATACACAAGTATCTTTTATGTTGTAATATTTGCCTCTACTGTCATATAAATATAATCTAATTAGCAAATGCATGTGTAATTGATAATATAAATTATGTAATGTCTTTTCATGTATATCACTGAATGCCTGTTTAAAAATGTTTGTAATATGTTGGAGCTTTTCTGTTTGGGCTTGGCTGATAAGGGCTTTTTGATTAAACTCAGTAGAACAAACCAATTAAACAAAAACAAAATAAAAGAAAATAAATATGAGTTCAGTCAAGCTTGGGGAAATCCTTAGATCCTTAATCTAAGAAGCTTAAACAATAAGGTTCACAATTTACATGCTATGTTAGCTACACATCTCCCTGACATTATGTGTCTATCAGAAACATGGCTCAAACCAGCCACAAAAGACGAAGAAATTCTCCCACCTGGGTGCAATATTTTAAGGGCTGATCGGGAAAAAAAAAGGGGTGGTGGAATAGCTGTCATGTATAGAAGTACCCTTAATATCATCATGAATCCTATACAACCGCCTAAGGTTGCTAATGCAGAGTTAATTGCCCTAAAACTATGCTTAAATAACCTAAAAAGTATCAATCTTATTGTAATCTACATTCCGCCTGGGAACAACTTAGAAACTATGGAGTTAACACTAAACTGGTTAGCCTCTAACTTCCCTCAAGAAACCATTGCACTGGGGGACGTCACCATTGATTGGACCCAATGTTCCACTCAGACTAATCCCATGCCCATTAATTTATATGGGTTCTCCCAAAATATTGTCTCTCCAACAAGATTCAGTAATGCTAACCATAAGGAGAGCATAATTGACTGGATTCTTACTAATAATGGCACACATAAATATACAACCGGGACCCTCCCTAATGATCTTAGTGACCACCTCATCACATTCATAATTAAACACAAAGTTACCAACATAAACCTTCCCATATATAGACTTGTTAGAAATAAGAAGAAATTTTTTCCAACACAATTCTTAACACAACTCAAATCCTGTAACTGGTCCAAGCTAAAAACTCTGCCTCTTGATGAGAGTGTGACATTCTTTAATGACACATTCCTCAACATTCTGGACTCTCATGCACCTAACCGACATATCAGAACCAAGACACGGATAGCACCTTGGCTAACTACAGAAACCAAATCTAAAATTAAACTAAGAGATAAGGCCTGGGATAAATGGCGAGCTACTAAGACACCCCAGGATCGCATTAAATTCCAGCAGCTTAGAAATGTAATGAAAAAAGACATTACCCTGGATAAAAAGAACTATTTCTGTCACCTCCAAGATAAACACCAGAACAATCCAAAGAAGTTCTGGGCAGGTTTAAATAATCTCCTCCACTCAGGGAAATCGTCTACTCCCACCCCGGAGACAATTATTGGTAAAAATCCAGAAGAAGTAGCTAATACCTTTAACTCCTTCTTTACCAAGACCATTCAGTCACTAGCCAATCAACTAACTCTTCCTTCCTCCCCCTTATTTAATGTTCCTGAGGAATCATTCTCCTCCTTTACTCTTCAGCCAACATCCACCTCTTACATTAGAACCTTATTGAAGAAACTCAAACCAGCCACCCTTTCTGCCGATCGACTCCCAGCTGAATACCTGCAAATAGCAGCAGATGTAATAGCCTACCCTATCTCAATCCTAATTAACCGAACTATAACAGAGGCCATCATCCCTTCCATATGGAAAATATCCTATGTCATTCCACTTCATAAGGGTGGCTCCTCCACTGAACCATCGAACTATAGACCTATAGCAATTTTGTCTCCAATAGCCAAAATTATGGAAAGATGCGTGCATAAACAATTACTTCACTATCTTAACCTAAACAATCTACTGTCCAAATCTCAACACGGTTTCAGACCCCACCACAGTACGACCACCGCCCTCCTTTCCTTTAGTGACTCAGTCAATAAAAATCGTAACAACAAAAAAATAACTTCTGCACTCTTTCTTGACCTGTCAAAAGCTTCTGACATGGTCAATCATGAGATACTGCTCCACACCCTAGAGACCTTACACCTTGATAATCTAGCCCTCAGCTGGTTCAAGGCTTACCTCTCTGGTAGGCAACAAGCAGTCCAATGGCAAAATAAGCTATCTCACCTGCTGCCTAATACCATAGGAGTTCCTCAGGGCTCCATACTTGGTCCCCTTCTCTTTTCCGTATTCATAAATGAACTTCACACTGTTATCCCTAAAGCCACCTGTATCCAATATGCAGACGACTCCACCCTGATTTGCTCTGATGTCTCTCTCTCTGATCTACAAGCAGTAACCCAACACTGCTTTGCTACAGTAGAAAAATGGCTCGCAGAACGGAAACTCATCCTAAATCCAAAAAAAACAAATTACTAGTATTTCTTCCCACCTCAGTTCCTCCACCAGTTCAACTTTCTCCACAATCTAATAATAGTACCTTCTTTGTTCAATCTATTAATGGTACCATTATTGAGCCTGATACCAACACTAAACTATTAGGGGTCACTAATGATAATGAGCTTAGATTTGATATGCATATCAGTCAAACCATAAAGACAGTAAATAAGAAACTTGGATCCTTGTATAGAATTAAAAACTTCCTAACCCCCAATGCCAAACTAACTATTGCACGTACGCATCTCCTCTCCACCTTATTGTATGCCTCTCCTGTCCTTTCCTTCCTCAACAAAAAGGAGATTAATCTACTCTCTGACTGTTGCCTATAATCACATTGCCAGATTTGTAACGTGCACCCCATAGAACTCATCATTGTCTTAACCTAAGGAAACTCGACTGGCTAGAACTACCCAATCTTCTTAAACTGAACCAACTCACTGAAGCATTTAAAATAATCAAACAACCTGACAAAACCCCTTCGCTGGGTGAACTTCTGATTCCCTACTCCAATCTTAGCTGTCTTCGCTCCTCAAACAGATTTTTGGTCCAAACCATCAAATCTAACAACTCGGGCAGTGATGCTCTTTTTGCCAATTCTATAGGAAAGGTTTGGAACTCCCTCCCTAACAACCTTAGACTTTCTACCTCCCTTTGTCAATTTAAAAATAATCTTAAACAATTGTTTAAGTCTCATTGGCTTTGCCCATGTATTAATCCAGACTAGTCCTCTTTGACACATACTGTACCCACTCCCCTGTACCTACTAGGCGCTACTCTTGTTTTTCCAAGTTTCAAATAATTATCAATCAATGTCCTTTGTATTCTATCTCCTCTGGTTTCTACGGTAATCAAGTTCCTCATTGCCTGACTGTATTCTATAACGGCTAGGATCCTGCAACTAGTTATAGTAACATTATTGCATATTGAGTTGTAATTAAATCACGCTGTTGGCAAATGTATCTAAACCAAAACAAGGTATTATTCCTGTGATTGTGTATTTATCTGTTTGTAAATTAATGTGTGTACTTATTTTCTCTGTGGAGCTTTTCTCCCCGGGCCTCCGCTGAAAATGGACATGCATCCAGTCGGACTATCCCGGTCAACAAATGTAAAATAAAATAAAATAAAATAAATAAATACATTGTTTTGGGATACTTTTAATGGACAATTGAAATCACACATCAAAACGTTATTTTCCATTACGGGCATCTCAAGAAGTACATTCAGGCTTTTCTCATCATTCTCTGGCGAAAAGTAGGGAGTCTTATAACACACATTAAACAATTTGTTTTCTTAAGGAAAGTAGAAATTCAGTGAGTCTGGTTTGTGGATATCTGTAAACTTGCTTACAGATGATATGGCTTCAATATGGGAATACTCCCCGTTTCTCTCAGGAATTAATGCATGATAGACACTAAACATGGGTACAGGGGAGTGCTGTCTTTAAATCGAAAACAGTTTTCAATTATGGCATAGGTATTGATAAGTGTTCAAATTGCAGGAGAGCCTTAAGGTCAGGCAGTTTGTTATTTAGGTGTCTTTCACTGAGAAGAACCACCACATATTTTGAATTTGACCATATAGTTTTTTATCAAATATGTTGGGATGTCCAGTAGCCTGACTCTGGAAAAGAAGGGTCTATAAGAATAGAAGGAGTTTTGGCCTGTAGGCAGAAGTCATAGGATGAGAGATGCAGGCTATCATTTGTGAAGCAATATGATATGTCTATCATCTCATCTAAAGGTGACATATACTAGACACTTGTAGAATGACTTACCTGCATTTGAGACATGCACAATGAAATATAACATGTCTGTTTTTAAGTCCTGAAGGGTAGAATGCCTCAAGTCATTTTCACCCACATGCCTGTCACAAGGTCATAATCATATATGCCAGGAGTAACAGACAGAAGAGCCTGTGTAATATCACTGATCTTCTTACCACTGAGGCAACTAACTTTCACCCTGTCTTTGTTCAAACTCATGAGCCCGTATGCTTAACGACATAGTCACCAGTTCCTAACACAATTCTACTTGTGCCAGTGAGTTCAAAGTGAACATCCTGGTGACCTTTTACGATGTATGAGGGCGGTGGTGTATTAATGATAGGTTTCCATGGAGGCTTTATTTTTGTACTCTAGGAGGCTCTTGCAGTGACATTTTGACAACCTCCGTACATGCTAGTTTGGTACATTTGTGCAGAGTTGTGGGTGGTAATGTGTGCTGCACATAGACTACAGTACTGATGAAAGAGTGACCATCATGTTTTGTTCATACATTGATCGTTCTCAGATTCTGTTATGTATCTCAATGTCTGTGAGTATTTATCAGTTCCTTCACTGCCAGAAAACATCAAGTACTCCAGTACTGACTATAGAAGAGACACACATTTGTCTACCATTTCTGTCAGGAGTGTATCTTATAAGGATATAGAGTAATAGGTGTGTAGTTAGTTATTTTATTGTTAACAAGTAGAAAGAACATAAGTGCAATGGGTCATAGTGGTAAAGCAGCTTGATTGAGTATCAAGTGGAACTTATTTAAGCAAGAAGCATAATAAGACCAACAGTATCAGATGGCAATAACAGTTAAATAAAGTGACAGGGAATGCTTATTAAAGCAAGAAGTCTGATAAGTTCAACATCAACAAGCAAGAGAGAACAACATTGCTGGAATTAAAATGACACTGTGTTAAGCAGCTCTGCAAAACATAGTGAGCCTGTGCCCACCTGTCATTCTGTACCCACCTGCTTTCCATCAATAGCAGGTATGCTGGAATCAAAAAGCAAAGGCCACACACAGACAACTTGAATAACTGTATTGCTCATTCTCTGAATAGCATCCAGACTGTACTATGCATGCCCTGTACATCTAAACATAAGCAGTCTTACCTTTCCAGGATGACATACATGCATGCTGCTGTCCAGCAGATCATGATGTAATATACTTTCTTAAGACAATTCTAATTGCATAAGAAGATGAAATAGTATGCACCCCTCTACCTAGAAAGGTTTTCAATTCTCCTCCAGTACAGAAAACTATTCTCTATGGCCTCCAGTGCTATAAAACTATCATTCCGTAACATGCCTACAACACATACTTTACTTTGCAGGAAATAGGATAGTCACTGCAAATTCATCCCTGTTTAGCAGCATTGTCCGTAATAGATAAGGCCAGCATTTAAATGTTATGCTTCTCTCAAGGTTATTGATGATTAACATATAAGGGCTAAAAACTTCATAGTAATATATGGTTAGGATTCTAAAGATCCACATGGATTAACAGACTAGCAAATACTTATGAACATAAGTAAAGCAATCTCTGTGTACACTGGACAGATATTTTCAATGCATATCAGGTACCCCTACTCTGACTTCTTCCTCAAATCAGCTAATAAGATCAGGATGGTGTCTGTTCAGGTCACCATTGTGGTGCCTGCACTGCTCAGAAAACAGGATATGCCAGTCATATCAAAAATCCCTCTAGCAAGTCTGTGCCAGACATCTATTTTATAGATGGGGCACTCATATGACCCCCATATCATTGTTCTTGGTGGTCATTATGTGGCACATGAGGATAGTTTAGTTGTGATAATAGTACATTACATTTTATGCATCAGAAAGTTATGGCACAAATTCATATAGATATATTAGTACCAGTTCACCCAGGGGTGTTGCAAGTGTAGAGCAATTTATCTAGCAGGTGTTTCAGTTGGCATTTAAAATCTTTCAGGTTGCAGACTGTTCTTAAGTGGAGTGGGATGGAATTTGAGCTATTAGCACTGTAGTGTGAATAATACAGGGCACATCCTGCATTATTGTTAGGTTTAGTTATAGAGAGTAATGGTTTGACAGTGAAGCATAGAGGTGTCCTAGTGGTGTAAGGCTGGATGATGAAGTGAAGGGTTTGGAATTTTGCAGTGTTGTGCAGTAGTATGAAGGTTGTAATTAATTGTAAGTGCAACAGTGAAATATTTAGTTTGAGATAGTTTAGTTGTGCTAGAGAGACACAATCTTGTGATCTATATTTTTGGTTTGACTGACAGAGAGAAGTTGAGATTAGTTAGTATAGGAGTGGTATATAACAGGATGGGGAGTAGATAAGAAGTGGATATGTTTTGTCTAGCAGTGTCAGTAGTTTACTCTATAAAGGGAGAATGGCAATTGGGAATAATCTCAAATGTTCATGGATGAGGGAAGAAGATCATAGAAACAGTAATGTTTCTTTGATAGTAGTAAAGTTGTTTGGGAAGATATAGGGAGTGGGTATCACAAATGTATGTAGGAAGTATAATGTTACAGTAATACACTGATAAGTACATTCCAAAACCATCACTTAGTAAACATTCATGAAATTAACCAGCATGTCAAAAAATGTTATATATCCAGATATGCTTTGGAAAGTATAATGGTTAGAGTAAGGTGGTGTGTATGGGAACTGGGGGTAGGGTAGGGGATAGAAGTGAAGCAAAGCATAATGAGGCTGAGCATAGTTGGCTTCCTACCCTCAGGCCAGTTATTACAGAGAGTAATCAGTTGACAGCTGATACAGAGCAGGTAGCAAGGAGGCACAAAGTAGTCCAAGTTTTCTTTCATGCACTGATTGTAGGCAGCAAGAAACAAGGGAGACAAAGTAACAGCCATACACATTGTAAGCTATTGGTCAACAGAAAGGACAGTGGCCAACTTTGCAAGCTGTCCTCGGATTGCAACAACTACTCCTTTAGTGGGAATTTCTCAGATACTTTTCCATACATGGGAGGAAATATTTAATTACGTAGTACACAGCAAGGCTCTTCATGTTAACATTGCTTGCATTGCACAATGACAGTATTCTTAGGGAAACATTAACAGAGGAGATACTTGTGCCAGAGCTGCTGCTATTTCACTATCAAGGAATGATGTAGTGTCCACAGGCTATTGCATAATGACAATTTTCTTAGTGAAAATGTTCACAGAGGTTTGCCTTGGGCAGACCTTAAGCAATTTATTGGTTAAAGAATGATGTAATGACCACAGGCTCTGCTCTGGGAAGGATGACAGTGGCTGAGTGGATATGGAAATATATTTTTCTAGGCATTCCTGCTGAGGTCATTGACATGCCAATGCATACTTTGTCTGTTTCACAGTTGCTCATGTGAGCGCATGTGACCAAAATATCATCTTAGCACAAACAGGCCTACAGATGTGACAAGTAGATAGCACAATTCATAACATTCATGGATTACTGCCCAGTTAATAAAAGTACTGCACTCAGAGACTTGAATTTACATGATGTAAAGCCTGCCTGCAACCAAGATCCTCATTGCACTATGAGAGATTACTGACTGGCAATCATTGTTCATCAGGAGCTATACTTCTTTTCTTTAAAAAGTAAGTTTGAACTTTTTTACCTTGGACTTAGCTGCTCGTCCTCCAGCAGATGTTTTTTGTAAAACTGCATAGGTAGCCTCCTATACCTTGGGTCATATGGCTGGAAGTGAATGATTGCTTGAACAATAATATTACAGCATAGATTTTGTACTGGCAGGTTGAAACTTAATACAAATAAAATGCTACAGGTGTCAAGGGCATATGATGTTGTTGTTTGAAGCCATTTGCAGGTTGTTGTAAGGCCAAAATTCAGATAGACCCTAGTTAGGTTAATTGCACTCCTGCCCTTGTTCTTATATGTACAGTGTACTGGCAGTGTGTGTAAGGAGTGCTTTTCTTTTTTTTTTGGGGTGGGGGCACTTCCCAGAACATCAACAGACTATATACAGCAGCATTATGTAGCACAAGTGTACATAAATTGTAGAGCAGATATTGTTATGCCTTATGTCTGTGTACTTGCACTGCTTGTTGTTAGCTGGCATATAGATTGTTATGTAAGTCACACAGAGTTTGTACACTGTCACTACTCTGGGACACAACATGCCTCAAGGACACAAAACATATCTCTGTAGTTGATACAACCTGCACCTGAAATGCTCGGTTTTCTACCCCTGGGGCAAGTACCTTTATTGAGCTTGAAGTCATTCTATACTTCTACAGGTTATGACCCTTTCAGCACCCATTCTCTTTATCCATATGCATAGTCTGACTATCCTCCTGTGTATACAGCCCTATGATGTCAAAGGTATGTCAACTGCAGGTTCAGCCGCAGTCAGTCATCACACAGATGATACTTGTAATGGCATTTTGTTGGAAGCCATTACATGATGTTGTCAACAGCAGGCTGCACTTGTCATATATGCTGACCATCTTTTTTACTGGGGGTCACCATGATGTAGCAAAACTGTATGAACAGTGTCTATGTGTATGCAGTTTTATTATTATAGACCACACACACACAACACATGAATATATATATATATATATATATATATATATATATATATATATATACAAACACATACACACCTATATGTATATATTACACGTGTGCATGCTTGCATGAGTGTATATATATATATATGTATATATATATATATATATATATATATATATATATATGTTAGGGTTGGGTTATTTTGAATGACTGAAATGTCAAACAATATTATAAGGAGTACAAAATACTGGAAACAGGAATTTGATAAGATTGCAGCACATGTGCAGAATTTTACAGTTTTTGGAATTCTGGCATTTTGAATTTAGTATAACGTCATGAGACATTTCGGACATTCAGAAGTATGAATGGATTTAATTAGATCAACATTTGAGCAGCACAGAAATCAATGCAGTGTATTAGTGTGTGCATATGAAAATGCACTGATGCGTATATCCTCACGTATGTCATTCTTTCCTCACACAATGTTATTCCTGTCAAACAGAAGTTATGAAAATGGAAGTTCTCCCATTCAGAGCATGAGATCTTGTTGAAGGCCCTACTTTCCATGATTTTCAGAAGATCAACCATAAAAAATCTAACTTGTAATACTGTAAATTTGCATAGTGGGATGTGATCAGTGATATAAATACAGTTGGTGACCAGGACAGAAACTTGAATCAGGTCAGCAACTGGGTTTCCAACATTATGCATGATGTTAATTAGCATACTGCTAGGCCTGGCACATGAGCTTAAGGCTACAGCAGATGGTCTTTCTTTCAAACCACCAATAAAAGAGATGGAGTCATTTATTACCTCTCTACATTGGGGGTATGAATCATCCATGGGTCATTGTGGACTCCTGGGCATTGGAGAAGAGTTGCAGTAGCTTCTAAGAGTGTCCATTGCAGGTGTCCCACATGTGTATCTATTATCTATGGGGTAATTGCATACTGGGTAAATTGTTCCTGCCCTACAGATGACTACATGTTGCATCCATTTTTACGTAGGAACACCAGGGCTAGTCGACCATTCATATAAGGTATGTTCTAACTTTGCACATTGAAATTTGCATTTATTCACTAGAACTAAAGTAATGGTGTTGACTCTTAGTTATTGTGGGGATTTTACTTTGGTCTGCTCACAGGTGAAGGTTTATCTGACTCCTCCATTGTGTGTATACTGCTATCTGATGTGAGATAACTTAATCTCTGATAGCAATGACAGTAGAAATCTGGCACAGTCTAGCAGCACAGTATGTGTACTGGATACAGGAAAAGTGAATTCCAGATCTTTCTCCAATCAATGTACATGGCCTTCCAGTCTGTAGAACCCACTACAGAGACACAGCAATACACTGATGGACAGGAATAACAGACAGATTTAAACAGGAAAGGATGTCTCTTCTCTGACTCCCAAAAAATATTTGATAGTATTCCACATTCATGGATAAATAGTGCTTAAAAATGTATAATATACACACTACACTGATTGACTACATCACAGTAACCATGAAACAGTGGCAGACCACTTTGCAATTAAGCCATGATAAAGGACAGATTATTATCCCAGGGATAAAAATTCAAAGGGGGGTATTCCAGGGTGACTCGTTATCACCGTTGTTATGCTACCGTGCCATTAATCCATTAAGCTGTTTACTTAACAGCTTAGGCCATGGCTACAATTTGGATCCTAGAAAACAACAAAGTCTAATGACTTCTCATCTTCTCTTTGTCAATGACTTAAAACTGTATAGCTCATCAGATGAGGAACTGAAAGCACAGCTGCAGGTTGTCAAAACTTTTTCAGATGATATTGGAATGTCATTTGGTCTTGATAAATGTGCAAAAGCAACCTTTAAAAAAGGAAAACTGCAGCACCAGGAAAACATCAGTTGGGACAAGAATATGATATAAAAGAACTTGAACAAGAGGGAGTGTATAAATACTTGGGGAACTGATCAAGAATCAGCAATAAAACATGAACAAATGCAAATAAAACTCAGTAGGGAGTACTTTAGAAGACTTAAATTAATCCTAAAAACAGCATTGACATCTAGGAACAAGATCCAAGCTATAAATCAATTTGCTCTTCCTGTCCTAACTTATAGTTTTGGAGTGATTGACTGGATGCTTCATGCTTACCAAATGATTTATAAAAATCAGTGTATACCAAGAGTATATATTCCCCGTTCTGAAGGAGGGATGGGCCTCCTTGAAATTGATTACATGTATACATCTGCAATTGTGAGACTCCACACGTATCTACTGACCTCACAAGATCCAAATGTAGTGAAAGTTTTGAAACATGAGGAGAATAAATCTACAATGACATCTCTGCTTAATTTAGCAGAAGCATATCGACGTCAATCAGGAATGGAAATCAAATCAGAAGTGGATAAAAAACAGGCAGCAACTGAATGTGCTAAATAACAAAAGAAAGAATATAAGGTGAAGGACTAGATGAGAAGACAAGAAATGTGGAAAAACATAAATATAGTTGCAAGTGTAGAAAACTTCTGAAAAAAACTCATGTTGATCAAGAATGAATGCAGGAATGGTTAAGGAGAGGTGAATTCACATCAATAAATGAAAGGTTAATGTTGGCAGCCCAAGATAGTGGGCTACGTACACGCACATATACATATATATATATATATATATATATACATATATATATATATATATATATATATATATATATATATATATATATATATATATATATATATATATATATATATATATATATATATATATATATATATACATATATATACATATACATATATATATATATATATATATATATATATGTATACGTATGCACAGTGACATTCGCTCATTGCAAATTTAGCATTTTGGGTGCGGATTGCACTATAGTGGGGATTGGGAAATGGACCCTTTCCCCACTGTAGTGCGATCTCGGAATTAGAATATTAAAGTAGGGGGTGTGTGGGTGCAGCCCCCCACATGGGGAGTGCAGGGGGACTTGCCCCCCTGCATTACATTGTGTGTTCAACATTGGAATTCGAAACTCAGCAAATCTTCTGTTCGATTTGCTGAGTTTTGAACTTCCGTGACATTCGACATACAGAATTCGTCATTTCAGTTCGCTCGACGGGCCAATCGATGATATGATTTTCAACCTTTCAAAGGTAAACCGAAGTTTATATCACATGTGATCACCCAATACCAACAGTTCAAAAGATAGATGCTAGAAAACTGGATATAGTGGTCCAAGAAAAGTAGATAAAAGTAGCATTGATCATTGAAATTGCCACACCCAGTGACTACAGTGTCTTGCGTACAGAGAGACACAAAGTCATAAAATACCTTGATCTGTAGGCGGAAACGAGAGCCATGTGGAAGAAAGATACCCAGACAGTTACAGTAGTAGCAGGAGTAACTGGTCTTATAAAAAAGAATTTACAATTGTATTTAGATATGTTACCAATTCATATAACACCATACGAATTGCAGAAAGAGTCATTACTGGGCACATTGTGGGTGCTGCGAAGAGCACTTTTGACTAACATAAAAGAGTGAACAATACTAGTTTAATGAACTTTAATCATACTTTGACTTAGGAATGAGGTCCATTCCTGTCATGGTATTAGAAACCCAAAAGACTTGGAGAAATTAAAAAGCAGTCTGCCTTGGCAAACACCAGATTCACTGAGTACTGGAAAGACAGGGGCATTTGATGTGCTAGTTGTTACTGATACCATGGAGCTGCTTGTATGTCTACAACCCAGTGAATGTTCAGGACCATCATAAAGGGACAAGCTAACAACACCTCCATCTTTCCTGAGATGGCATGGATTTTACAGGGTATGTAAGATGATCTGAAGGACTTCATGTCCTCCATGTGTGACTTGGCAGACATACTCCCTAGACAGCTCGCATGGCACAGGTTTTCCTATGCACAGAAGTGGTGTGCAAGACATGCTTGACATAACTGCTTTGCCTCTGCTTCTCCTATTGAGGACTATCTTGGAAGATGATGCCTAGGTCAATCATATGAAGTGTCATCACTTACAGTCCACCATCCACTGTCAATGTGAGTAGGAGCAGACATGGATGTCCACAATGGTATGGAGCTCATGTTACAGAAATGTCTGGTATGGGCCTTTGCTCACCTTCATGCAACTTGCCTTCCTCTTTTCAAGGGCTGTATAGTATCTGTAACCCTCCCAGGAGAGGAAGCTTCCATAAATGAGGGGTACATTGATCTCTCACACACACACACACACACACACACACACACACACACACACACACACACACACACACACACACACACACACACGCACACATCACCTGTGGGTGCCATGGACCTTACTGCTGCAATATCTGCTGATGCAATGTTTCAGCAGATACATACACATACATTTTGAATGCCCATATCCTCATAGAAGCATGGAAATACTGACAGCTCATCCTCACTGCAAATGTACCTGGGCCCCAATTCCCAACATTTGACACACACACAGCACCAGGTTAATATCAGTCATATCGTGATGCACACAATTTCATCATAATGACACTGGACTCTGTGTCCCCCCATATGTGCAAATGATGATAACTGTGTCTTGCCCTATACTTTCCTGCTTGGGTGGTCTGTGTTTGATATGCATTGTGTTTAATGCATGGATGAGCACAGCATGGTTGTAGGTCTGCAAACATCACTTCTGTATAATGTTTTAATCTGGCCCATGCTTTTGAGCCAGCTACTGCCGCTTAGCCAGTGCCACAGCTTAGTGTGCCCACCTTTATCTAGCATTGTTCTCCCCCACTGCCAACTCTTCTGCAGCCTTCTCCTGGGGTTCATTGTCTACTGCCTGATGTGACTGTATTTGTTCCTGCTGCATGCATACTCCCTGCTGCAACTGTTTCCTCAGTATTATGTGATATAACAGACAGACAGAAATTTCTTAGTACTTGTGCTGAAGTCATAGTGCAGGGCACCACCAGATGCATTCAGGCAGTCAAAGTCACAAGCCCAAAGATAATCCAGGTTTATGACATGATATTGTTGTGGCCATTGTCTGCCATTGTCTGTGTAATTCTGATGGGTATCATTAACCATAGTTCTAGAGCATATCCAGCATTAACGATAAAATGTCTCTGGGGAAAATTACTGAGCACAAACTATTGATATAAGTCACATGTGTGCCATATATGAGAATTGTGGGTACTGCCTGGATGGGCTGCAGACACATTGTAGATTACACCTTGTGATTTACAGACTACCTTACAGTTGACAATGTGGCAATATATACGTGTATTTATTTGGTATTTGTTGACCAGAATAGTCTGACTGAGCCTGCGCCCTTTTTCAGCAGAGACACAGGGAGAAAAGCTCCACAATAATATACAGCTTAACACACTAACAAAATCTTTACAGATAAAATACCTTATTTCCAACTCAACAGATGAGGCCTTTATTTCAATGTAGTTTCTGTCTGTGGTTCTCAGTATCTCCAGGAAATGGGTTATGTCATAAAAAAATCCACATGGTATTGGATCTCTCCTCTGTGGTAAAAAAGAAACCACCCCCAACCTGATTTAGCATGACATCAAGAAACTGAAACAGGCTGATGCTTGGGCTTCTCATATCATGCCACAAGTTGGTCATTTTAAGGTCTCTGTAGCTACATTTTTAAAGCTATGCATACCTTAGTATCCAATTTCATCCCAGTCAAATGTAAGTCCATGTAGACCACCACAGAATATTTTGCCAATTGCTGTAAACTTAGACAGCACTAGGATGTTTTAAAGTATGTTTCTATAACACATTTATTTTCTCACATCTTATAACACTGAGGTATTCTAATATCTTATTTTTTAAATATGGTTGAAGTTTTGCACACATAAAAAATAAAACAATAACAAGTCATAAAGCAAATTTCAGATGGTGCAGTGGTAGCATTGTTATCTCAAAGCAAGAGGTTCTCTGGTTTGATCCTAGGCTGGACTGCCTTCTGTGTGGAGTCTGCATGCCCTCCCTGTGTTCTTGTGGGTTTCTGCTAAGTACTCTGGTTTTCTCCTATGTTCACAGACATGAGTCTGAAGCATTTCTCCCTTGGTCTCTGCTGAAAATTGGCTTTATTCCTAGTTGGACTTTCCTGATTAGCAAATAATAAATAAATTAATTACCCATGTACTAAAAAAAGTCATTAGTTGTCTGATTTCAAAATTCTTTGCTTTGAAGTACTTACTTTTTGTTTACATGTACACAGAGTTTGCATTCTCTACAATTAGTGTGTATAAAATTTGTGCCCCCCACCCCCTCTTTTGTGGCTCCCTAAAGCTTGCTTGCTTGTCTAACACCTCCTGAAAGAAAACTTGATTCAAGGGGTAATATTTGTTCCAAGTTAGTATTAGACAGCAGAATATACAGATGTCTATTAAGCCTACTTGTCCAAACTGGAGACAATCCAAATTTTACAAACACACTGCTTATGGGGGATTTCAATTATCCCGGCATCAACTGGGAAACCTATGCTAGCCCTAATTTGCTAGTGCAAAAGTTCCTTGACTTTGTTAATTCAAATACCCTAGAACAAATTGTTCATACCCCGACAAGAGGAACAGACATTCTAGATCTAGTCCTCACCAACATGTCAAACAGGTGTACTGCTGCAACTGTTGGACCCTCATTAGTTAAAACTGACCACAAAGTCACCTTTAAGCCAGCACTAACACCAGAACTCACAAAGGGTGAAATCAGACTAAAAAACTTCACCAAGGCAAACTATACCCTCTTGGTGAAGATATAAATGCATTCCAAGCCCCACCCAAAGCTGGAAGTGTTAACTACACTGAAGCTTATACTAAATCCCTGTACAATCACTTACTTGAATGTATAAACTTGGCTGTACCAGAAAGAATCAAGGCCATATCCCAAAGTAAAAACAAGCTGCCATGGTGAACATCCAGCATCAACAAACTTTACAATAAATGCAAAAAGGTGCTGTCCAAGAAAACAAAGGCAAGGCCCCAACAATGGAAAAGCACCATCCTCAGCCTCAACAGGCAAATAAGACAACTTGCTAAATCCTCCAAGAGGTCCTTTGAGAAAAACTTAGCAAGTGCAGCCAAGGATAACCTTAAGACCTTTTATAGCTATGCCCCTAACCTAAAGGGTAGGAACCAAGCATGTGCAGAACTAGTAGCCAATGGTATCACACACACTGATTCCACAGAGATAACAAACCTGCTATTGGATAGATGTGGTGAAAATGTCACTCCCTTATCCCCTCCTAACTTACAATAAACCTTACCCTAATCTTCCTCCCCACTCTACATATCAGAAGATCAAGTCCTCAAAGCCCTGTCCAAGGCAAAAGACGCAGCCTCTATGGAACCAGACATCATCCCAGGCTGTCTTGTAAATAGGCTAAAACATGAACTAGCATCATCCTTTTCAATCATATCCTAACCACAGGCTTTGTTCATGTTGAATGGAGAACAGCTACAGTAATTCCTCTCCACATAGGTGGTCTAGCAATAGACCCAGGGAATTGCAGACCCATAAGCCTGACTAGCCTCATCTGTAAGGCCGTAGAACATATCATTATGGACCTCATAAATAAAGACATAGGTGACATCCAAACCCTGGATCTTACCCAATTTGGTTTCATGAAGGGCAGATCCTAACTGTCAAATCAAGTGGATTTCTTTGAAATTGTGTCCAAGGCCACTGATGAGATCAATTCTGTGCACACAGCATACCTCGACTTGGCAAAGGCTTTCAACACAATCCCACACTTAGGCAGTACAAATAAACATAGCTAACTGAATGTAAATTAATATAAACCCCTTTGTTGTAAGATGGGTTGCCAACTGGCTCACAAACTGGACACACGCTATCAAAGTGGGTGATTTCACATCAACAAGCAAACCTGTTACCAGTGGGGTG
Organism: Protopterus annectens; assembly: GCF_019279795.1. Classification (NCBI taxonomy): domain Eukaryota; kingdom Metazoa; phylum Chordata; order Ceratodontiformes; family Protopteridae; genus Protopterus; species Protopterus annectens. The sequence continues at coordinate 1,987,798,614 of NC_056735.1, forward strand.
CCACAGGGTCAGTGCTGGGCCCCCTACTGTTTGGTATATACTTCTCAGAAGTTCAGGTCAAAACTAAAGGGTTGTGGCTGACAAAGTTTGTAGACGATTGCAAACGAGGTACAATCATTGAATCCCCAAATTATGTCAGTATACTCCAGGAGGTTCTGACGCAGTCCAACATCTGCTGTCTTAGTCACAGCTTCAAACTGAATGCAAAGAAATGCATCATCTTTGCCTTTGGCACAAACAATGTCCATTCACACTATCAAATCAGCAACAATACCCTAAGTACCCAAGAAGTGGTAAGGGACCTTGGATCACAAGTTGACTGTGACCTTAACTTTGAACACCATGTGTCTACTGTGGTAAGAAAAGCTTTCTACGCAGCCCACTTGATTAGTAAAGGCATTGCCTTGAGAGCAGGGCCAGCTCATGCTATTGGGCTGCAGGACTGCAGCCCCCCAGCTGTACAAAAGAAAGAAATGAATAAAAGACAAAATAAAAAAATAAATAAAAACAAACACAAGTCACAGAACTCGTGCATGAGCACTTGCGGCATTTCCATGCATTTCCCGACTCTGGACTGCTACTGAACCAGTCCAGAGCATCTGAAGCATGCACACAGAATCAGGACTGCTAGTAAGACAGTCCAAACAGCAAAGTTCCCAGAAGTCTATGCAGTTACAACTGCATAGACTGGAAGGGGATTGGACTGCAACATCTGCAGGCAGGAGCCTGCTCTCACAGGAAGGACAGGACTTTGGCTCTCTTGCGGGGCTTTTTTGTTTGAAACTGGAGTTTGGCTGGCTGGGATTAATGAAACTGCAGTTTTTGGACTGAAACTCTGCAGGTACTTGTTTATACTAATGGAAGGTGTGTGTGTGCAATGACCCAGTAGCTAGAAAGAAGTCAGGAAATATACCTGGTGGCTAGATTCAAACCCTGTACCTTGGGAGTAGATAGCAAGAACTTGAATTCCCTACCGACCACCACTTGTGAAATTTTTGCATCATTTTTGTTCTGTTCCTCATACAATCTGTATTTTTTCTGGATTTTCAATTCACTAAATAATGGCAGGCATTTGAATTTCAGACTTCATATTCTTCAGAAAGTACATGGTAACACAAAACCTTTTATTCTACCAATTTTCTGTTTATAAGATCAATATTTGAAATTTGTCCCTATTTTTGGGGCTGTATTCCCCCATTATTGGCTTTATCCAGTTTTTTGTGCTAACAGGCTGAGAGCTATGGTGAGAACTGAATTCATTGAATATGTTTGGGGGCTGTATTCCCCCATTATTGGCTTTGTCTATGTGTTTTGTGCTAAGAAGTTGAGAGCTATGGTGAGAACTGAATTCACTGAATGATAGCCATTTAAGTTTCAGTCTACCTGTCTTTCAAGAAACAGCTGATATGGCATGGTGGTATGTTGCTCTGACTGTAGTGCATAGGATCCTGGTTTTAAGACTTGGCAGTGAAATCCATGGTGGTAACACAGCATTTTAGTCTAGCAACTTTTCAAGATTATGCAAGCAATGTTTAAAATGTGTTCCTAGTTTTGGGGTTTTTGTCCCCCCCCAATAAATTTTGACTTTTTCCAGATTTCTTGTGCTTCAAAGTTGAGAGACACAGTTGAGTGTCGAGTGCATCTTACAAGGAGCTGAGAGCTTGAAGAGAAGTTTAGTGCTGCTTATAATGCGGCTGGTTATGTTGTTAATAGCACAACAGGTAATGTACTTGCTTTTGATGCAGAAGACAGTGGGTTCTACTCCCACAGTATATAGATGCATTACTGATACTGTGTTGTACTTTTAAAGGAGGTGGATGCTGCAGTCCTATGAATGTCCTCTTTGGCGGAGATACCTAGTAACGATGAACCTGTTATCAGTTTGCCATCCATTCCCTATTGCAATATTACTAGCTTATCATTTTTTTTAATGTAGCATAGGCAAATTATTCCTCAAGAGCAAATGGCACTTTATTTGTAGATGAAACAATGAAATATAAAGTTGTGTGCTAGCAACAACCTCTTCATTAGGTACAGATCGCTTTAATGTGGAATTATTTAGATGACATCTACTTCTGCTGAGATTATGCATATTGACTGATACTGGTGGAATGTAGAAGTTTGAGTAGATTTTTATGATAGAAATGTTCTGAATTGGGCAGTTTTGTCATTATTGGTGCATGCATTTTGCTTCATTGTTTACTGGAAAAATGTTCAAAACAATACATTTAAAATGCCCTCTAACAACTGTACTGTATTATACAAGGAATATAATTTAATACACTTAGGAAGGTGTATCAAAGAACACATGTATATTTCCTATGCAAGGGGCCTATGATTTGAAAACATCCCAAAGTTAATCTTTATCTGCCACTGGCCAGATGTATTTTCTTTGAATGTGGGTTTTGATGCTGTTTCAATGAATGTGAATTTTAAGGGCAGAGAAGTTTTAATGCTAAGTCTATTTCCATTGTGAAACTGCATTGCTTTGTTTAGCCAATGTCTATTAGTGTTTGTGCTGTAAAATGTAAAATAAAATGTTTACATGAAATCCAAATCATTGTATAAGTAAAGCAGTATGCACATTACAGTGTTTATGGTAAATGGGGCAAAACAGCTGAGTAATGGGACATAGGAACAGCTGCAGAGGGGAATCCCCATTCAACCATGATTTTGTGAGGGAGGAAGGGTGGTAAACTCAGCCCCACCTGAACTTACTTCTCAACTGTCCAGATTTTTGCAGAATGAATAGATTTTTGTTTCTTATTTTTGGTTTGTTCCTCATAATGCTTGTGGTTTTCTGGCAAATCATTTAGGAATGAAGTCACTAAATAATGCCAGACATTGAGTTTCAGGTTTTATACCCTTCAGAAAAATGCATGCTAAAGCAAGATCTGTTATTCTGTAAACTGTCTGTTTATACAAGAGCAATTTTTAGTACTGTTTGTATGTTCCCCCAACATATTTGGCCTTGTCCAGATTTCCTGCATTAAGAGGTTGAGAGGTGTGAGCAAATAAATCACTTCATACAATTAGGTATATCCAAACCACACAATTGTCCCCGATTTTGACTCAAAATGTTGCTCTCCCTCTAATAATCCCTCCACAAAATTACAAATTTTGAAGAAAACGTGGAGGGATTACAATTAATAAATAAAATGGTAATAATCTGAGTAATAGATTACTTTTAATTTCAGAAATGTGTGTAGATTCTCTTATTTTGTCAGCTGCTAAAGTTAACAGTACTAATATTAAAAAAGTGTCCCTTCTTTGACCGATTCCCAGCTGGATTGTGTGGCTATTTTATATTTTTGCATCACATTTTTGGTCCATTTTTCATAAAGTTGTGGTTTTCTGACAAATTAATGTCAAACCATTAAATATTGAAGTTAGAAAATAATGACAGACATTTGAGTTTCAGATTTCATACACTTCAGAAAAGTCATACTAATGCAAGACCTACTATTCTATTATCTTTCTAAGTTTATAAGAGCAATATTTAAAAATTGTCCTTATTTTTGGGCCTTTGTTCCACTTCTATTTATGGCTTTGTCCAAATTTCTTGCTCTGAGGTTGAGAAGTATGAGAAATGTGTCAGGGCCATCACTTTCAGTCAGAGACATTTCAAATTGTGACATACTTATTGCACCCCACTCCACCACGTAGTGACACTGGATGTGTCTAAGCAAGGCAAGGAGCAGATATGCAGTGTAAGTGTGCAGAGTACCCTCCCATCCAAGGTAGACACAAGTACTAAAGTGGCTTTTCATCTGTCCTTGATTTTGCAGAATATTCTGGTTTTCTGTCATATTTTTATACTGTTGATTTATACGTGTTCTTATTCAGAAAATGCATGTTGTTGCAGAGCATGTTGCTCTGTGTTTAAGTAGCAATGCTTTAATGACCATCGGGTAAGCTTGTCTGAGATTGTAAGATGCAAGTAAGCTTTAATAAGCATACTGATAAAGAATTACCAACATTGAAAGCCTTTTTGTTGTTGCCATGCAAAGAATATTTACATAACTGGAATGCATATAAGCCTTAGGTATTGAAATGCATATGAAAGTATTTGTAATATAGGACAGGATTACAGTATTTTCAGAAGCTCATTACATTTGTTGGAGACTTGCAGTCATCTTAGCAGGCTTTACCTGTAAACTAAACAGAATCCCAATCTATCATGTGTGGTCCATAGCCTGTGCAGTAATCGTTTACGCAATTTATCTTGAGCTTGTTTCTTGTTTGCTGTTCATTTTTTACTTTGATCATGTTTTACTCCTGAAACAAGTAAATAGTTGTTGTGGCTAAGAAGCATATTTACAAGTGGGGGTATCACAGAGTTTGCTACTTTCAGCATGTTACTTGGTACTTTTATAAAGCTGAATATAAATTATAATTAGAACTGCAGTGCAAGCAAAAGTGATTTGAGTTAAGTCCTGCTTGTTTTTATATATGATTTTGACTGGCATTCCGGTAATGTATTTAAAAAGTAATTTCTTTTTTCATGCCTCACAACCTTTATGTTTCCAACTAGATATTAAGTAAGCTGTCATGTAGTCAATTCATTGAAATATTTTTTTTCTTCTACACTTCATTTTGCCTTGATTGGACTCTCATGATGACGGTTTGGCACCCAGGGCAGTGTATTTAATTAGGGTCCCAGTTTTTGCTTTTTCTAGCATAGCCTCACCCCTTTCTAGTTGACCACACCCCCTTTCCCATTGGCACCACCCATTCAGCTGTCTCCTGCAGCCCCCCTTTGATTTGAAGTCACCAGCTGCCACTGCTTGAGAGCAAAGGAAGTTATAACCCACCCCCATAGTTGGCACTTATCCATCCTATAATTGAGTATAATGCCCCATTTGACATGCACTGTACTAAGCATCCGCACCAAATAGAAAGAGCTCAGAGGTTTCTAACAAAGAAGATCAAGGGGCTCTAGCATGTGCCTTAAACAGACTGACTAAAGTCCCTGTCACTGTACTCTGTATCATATAGGCTTCTTAGGGGAGACTTATGCCGGGCCTGCAGAGCAATCCATAACCCAAAGCTAATGAACTTGTCGCATATAAAATCAAATGGGACTATACCCATACCAGAGACTTAAATATGGCCTGAAACTTAAATAGGACATGCTGTAGTGACAGATTTATCTCACAGTGACTGGTGAGTCTTTGGAACAGGCTATCAGTTCATGTAAAACAGAACACCTCTATGACACTGTTAAAAAGGAACCTGGATGAGTGGCTGGGGCACCATACATTCTTACCAGTGATAGTGCCTACAACCCTCCTGGACATGGGCAGTCATCACTAAATGCAATCTTGGGTATTGCCTAGCATTTCTATGGTATTACATTGGGGTAAACGGCAAGGCTTAAAATGACTTCTGGGTCAATAGCCCAGTAATCTCCTATGATACTATGATCCTAATAATATTTAAAAATATATTCATATTTTTTGAATCACAAAAAAACATTTCCCATCCTTTCTCCTTCTTATGAGTTCTTTGTGACAAACTATTCCTGTTACTATTATTAGCCATCCATGTTGTGTCCCTAATATTATCCCTAGTATAGCTTCTGGCTCTAAATCTCATTTACAAATCATTGCAACACCTCTTATACTCAACTATTTTCTGAAAAAAAAAAATATTCTGGCCCTCAGAAATTGAGGCTCAAGAATATTACATATTAAATGGGGTGGATGTCAACTATTAGCATTTAATAGGGAATTACTAGAGAATGGGTTTCTATGCTGTTCTTTTGTTTGGTGAACTTTTGGTTGGAAACTGCGTACTTCTGCTGGTTTGTCGAATCAGGCATGGGTTGTTTGTGGACATTTTCTTTGGTTCCTACACTGGTTCTCTTCTGAGTTCTATTTGGTTCATACTTGGGCTGTTAACAAAATGGATTTACAGAATTTTGTTTTCACAATTACCACTAACAGGTTTGATGTGAATTGGATTATGCCCAACCTAAATGTACAAAGCATTCTCGAGAACACAGATACAGGCACAGTTTCTTCTTATATTATTGAACTGGTGTTTAAAGAACTTAACCAGTTTCTACTAAACTACATAGTATTGTTTAGCACCAACAACTACTGAAATAATATAAAGAGTTATTTTAGAATCCAATTTGAGGGATGTGGATGAAATATTTTAAAAACAGTGGCATTCTATTCAACAGAATGCCCAACTACTTTTTGTTGATGCAATGATTAAGCTCTGTGACCACACAAACTAAAGTGAGTAAATTATTGTCGATTGCTCTAAAGTTTAACAATGATCACAGTTACCAAGGCAGAGTTGAAAGTTACTTTATGAGACTTAAGAACATGGAAAATGACTTAAAAAGAAAAAAAAATGTGGTAAATATAACAGAACTGTTAAGAATTACAAAGAAAATAGTTTTCATGGCAACAAAATAGAAAAAAAGACTGTATGATTTATTTGTGCCAACATGGGAAAACAAAAGGAAAGAATTAGAAGAAAAGAGATAACCTGTAGCATTCCCATGTCCATTCTAAAGGCAGTGGATTCATCTGATAATTATGCCATAAATTACCTTTCCTTGGCTACTGATAAATTCAATTGCAATGAGACTTTTCATAGATTCATAGTTCATAGAGCCATAGTTATATACTAAGCTAATGACTTCCAGAGCCTTTATAAGCCTAGGTGTGCAATCCTACCGAATTGTGTCCTTATATATCATGGGTGTTTACTAGAAGCGTCTATATCATATTATCGAAAGTTTACTTAATCAAATCAATAAAGGTCAAACTTTATTGATCAATTAAGTAAAGCATCGAATAACGTAAATAAAAAAAAAATGAAAACAAAAAAAACTGAATGGCGTAGGCAGGGGGGGCAAGCCAACCTGCACCCCACACACCCCCTTACTTAAATATACCAACTCTGAGACCACACTACATTGAGGTAAATGGAAATCTCCCCTTATGGAGATTTCCGTTTACTTGCACGATGTTCTTCACTTTCGATATTGTCGTGCCGACAATATCAGACTCTATATTGTCAGCTTACGACAACGTGAAGTAGACCCTATTAGAAGGGAGGTACGTTAGTTAAGAAGCTTCTAGAGGTTAAGTGGAGGGGTATGTTAGTTTTTGATATTACTGTTTGCCTTTATCTATCAAAGACATTTGGACCAGACCTAAGGTGAATTTCCAGTTTCCCATCCTTTGGTCAGGGTTATGCTTAAATAGGGATAGGGATGGACTCTGCTTCACATGGATGGGGAACCTTTTCCAGAGCATGGGGATCCTTTGAGACACATGCCTGTCTCACCAGCATGTCTTATTCATGTCACAAGCAAAATTTAAATCCTTGGATCTGGTGGCTGTGATGCAGTTCATTTTGCAGATGTGCAAAAAGTCCATCAGAGCTGGATCCAAAGATGTCATGTATGTCAGGCATAGAACACCTTTTGCTAACCTATAGGAGACAGTGTATAGAGATATGGCTTTAAGGAGATATGTATAGGACAGTGTATTTATACCGCAGATTTTGCTGGTAATGAGCATTTATTGGCATTCCATCTTTTGCATATTTTGGTCAGGCACTTGCTGAAGGGGGCATTATACTCAATGATGGGTCTGATAAGGGCACTACGACTTCCTTGGACCTAAATGCTATGTCCTTAGTTATAATTTAGGTGACACAGAATGATTTTCTTATGACCTTGGCCACATGTTGGTCAAAAGCCAGATTACTGTCTACATATATTCCCAGCTCCCTAACTACTATATCAACTCTTAGGTTGTCTTATCAATGGAGTAACTAGCCTGGGAGGCAGTCTTCCCAAAAGGAACTATAATACATTTCTTGGCACTAAGTTTTAGTCCGTGAATTTGGCATCAGTAATTTATCTGTGTTAGACCCTCTTGTAAGATGTTTTTTGTCAAGGGAGATTGTAAGATAGCTCCCAACTGGCAGTCATAGGTTCATAGGTGTCTACTAGGCTAATGACCACAAGGGCCATTTTAAGCCTAGCCATGCATCCCAAATCTCTGACAAGTTCTGATACCCTTGATAAAGTGTAAGCATGGGCTTGGGAGATGAACCATTTACAGGTTACCTGTGTCCATTAGAGACATAGGTGCCAAACCAGATATGAATTTCCAGTCTCCCATCCGATTGTCCAAGATTTACTTGAATTAGGTTAGGGAGGAACTCTGCTTCACATGGATGGGGAGCCTGTTCCATAGATGGGGTATACATACCTATCTCTCCAGCAGGTCCTATTTATATCACAGGCAAGGTTTAAGTCTTTAGAACTGGTAATTCTGTTGCTGTTTTATTTGTGGATATGCAGGAGGTCCATCAGAGTGGGGTTTGGCAGTGCCCTATATGCCAGGCATAGATATCCCCTCAAAAGCCTGTAGGAGACAGAATACAGGAATAGGGCCTTGATGCAGTCTGCATAGGACATATTACTTACATCCTGTATTTTTTTAGTGAGGAACCTCTGTGGACATTCCAGTTGTTGGATAGGCCTGGTTATGTACATACCAAAGGGGGCATTGTACTCAATGATAGATCTGATGAATGCCAAATACAGTGGAACAATGACTTCCTTGGACTTAGATGCCATACCTTTGTTTATAAGTTGCACAACATTGAATGATTTCTTCACCACTGTAGACACGTGATGAGCAAAGGATAGATTGCTCTCTATGTGTGTCCCTAAGTCCCTGACTACTGGGTCAACTCTAAGGGGTGCATTGTCAATATGATATTTACTAGGGATGGATGACTTTCCAAATTATACTATTATGCATTTCTTGGCATTTAGTTTTAGTCCACTGCTCTGACACCAGTTGTTTGAATGTGTCAGCCCCTCCTAGAGAACAGTTGTGTCAGTGTGAGATTCAATGACAGCTCCTAATTTGCAGTCATCTGACACTGGCCTTGACTTCTGAGAAGTAAATGCCAAAAAGGAGAAGTCCAAGGACTGATCCCTGAGGGACTCCACTTGTGACTGGCCACTTTGTAGAGGAGAATTCCCCAGTTCTGACTTTCTGGGTTCTGAATGTCAGCCAGTTGGCTATCCACTGGGTGACATGCGAGTCTGTACCTAACCTCTTCAATTTGTCAACAATGCCCGAGTGGGGTATTGTGTCAAATGCCTTGGGCAGGTCAACATAGGCAGTGTGTATGATTTTGCCGTCATCCATTCCTTTGGTGACTTTCTCAAAGAAGTCCACTAGGGTTTGAGTAGGCATGATCTGCCCTTGACGAAACCAAACTGGGTTGGGTCCAGTGTCTGGAGCTTTACTATATCTCTGTAGATCATCTCTATAATAATTCTTTCCATGGATTTACATATAATACTAGTGAGACTTAAGGGTCTGTAGTTTCCAGGGTCTGTAGATGGCCCACCTTTGGGCAGAGGAATGACTGCTGCCTTTCTCCATTCATGAGATATGAAGACTGATTGGAGGCTACAGTTGAATAATAATTCCAGAGGCCCTGATAGGTCATGTTTTTTACTGAGAAACTTGGTCAGACAAATGCCCATGACATTAGGCTTTACCTCCAAGAAGTAGTTGCCAAATAGGAGCAATTTCATCATAGATTCCTAAGGTACCCCACTGGTGACTGGTCATTTAGTGGATGTGGTATCACCAGTCCTGAATTCTTGGGTGTTGTGTGTGAGACAGCTAGCAATCCAGTGAGTTATGTGGGGGGTTATGCCCAGTTTGGTGAGTTTTTCAACTATACCCGTGTGGGGTATTGTATAGAATGCCTTAGCCAGGTGTAGGTAGGCTATAAGCAGCATTTTCTCCTCATCCATTGTCTTGTTGAAATTCTCAAAAAAGTCCCCCAGGTTTAGAAGGCATGATCGTCCCTTGATAATGCCAGACTGAGTTGGGTCCAGTGTTTGATGGTTGCCTATGTCTTTGCTGGTCATTTCCATGATAATTTGTTCCATGGTTTTGCATATTAGATTAGTCAGAATAAGAGGTCTGTAGTTCCCAGGGTCAGTTGATGGTTCCCCCTTGGGAAGTGGGATAACCATTGCAATCCTCCATTCTTGTGGGACAAAGCCTTTTTTGAGGGTAAAGTAGAAAAGTGACTCAAGTAGTCCTAATAGGTCAAATTTCCATCTATTTAGAAGGCATCCTGGGATATTGTTAGGGGCATTGATACTGTGTTTTTGGCCTTAGTGAGTGCTGCCAGGACATGTTTGCTTTTAATAGTTGAGGGAGTTATGCTAGTAGATATTTCATGGAGGGAGGCACAGGGGAGTGGGGGTGAAGTTTGAGGTGAATTTGTCAACCAGCAAATTCTCTATGTTGCCCTGCTCAGTGAAGGCATCATTAACCACCAGTTTGGCACCCTGATGTGAGCTGCCTTTTTCATGTTTTGAACATAGGTGTAAAAGCCTTGTGGTTGCCTTTAGCCTGTGAGGCTATCCTGGCCGGTTTGCTATCATTTTATTGAAGTGGACTCAGTCAAATCCACTTAGGATGAAGTCCAAAACTTGAACATTGACAATGTCAAACTCCGATAGTGCCAAAGTACAAATCTTGTCCCTATGTCAACCAATGTTAACACTTGTTCATAAGTCAAATTAGAGATATATTTCAGCTTTATCGGAATTCAGCAATGTGACTTTTCTCAGACATGTTTGATGATATGATCATTTGACCAAGTCCACTTCAATAACATGATAGTTGACCATCCCGACTACCTAATTGGCCTTGTTGGACTTAACTAGTGTCTTTTAGTTCCTGTTTAGTTTAATTAGAGAGATCCTATCATTATGATAGTTGATCTTCTTGATTTTAGCCATGACTTTTTTCCATTTGTTATATAGCCTATTAAAGTTAAGATTCCACCAATGTGGTTTTTTTAGAGATTATTTTGTGATTGCATGTAGTAGGTACAGCAGCCTCTATACTAGTGATGGCGAACCTATGACACGTGTGTCAAAGGTGACATGTCACACCAACACCCAAGTTACCAAAGAAACTAAATGAACAAAAATATAAAAAACATGTGACCCTGCATTTATCTATTAAAACTCAGCAAAAAAAGTCATTAATCAATGTTAATCAAATCAAATGCAGTCTGTTCCATATTTTTTCAGTTCAATTCAAAATTACTTTTAAAAGTAGTATAATACGTAGCAGCACATATGATTAGACTGTATTTTTTTAAATAAATAATAAATGAATATGTAAAGAATTCTCTTTTGTTCATGTGGGGGGGGGGGGTGGAGGGACTCGCCAGCAGAGTTAAGATAGGCATTTTCCAAATCTTTGACACTCTGAGCCCAAAAGGTTCATCATCACAGCTTTATACAGTCATTTACATGGCTGTACAGAGTACCTGTGAACAATTATGCATAGGTTGTTGTGAACTCAGGACTGGGAGGGGCAATACATTTTGATAAACTATCACTTAACAGGATGTAGTTTGCTTTGGAATAGTTCATAACTGTTTCAGAGTTTGCTGGAGATATGAAGTCGATTTTTTATTTTGAAGGAGACAGCTTTGTGGTAAAACATCACTGTGAGGATATGGCACTTTGGGGGACAGTGCTCTCCAAGTTTGGTGAGTACCAGGTCCAGTATATTAGAACCTCTAATTGGTGTGAGTACTATCTGGTCAAGGGAATTTGTGTTAATGAAGTCCAGGAATCATTGTGCCTGTGAGTATGAGACAGTGCAAGTTTCCCAGTCTATACAGGGGTAGTTAAATTCTCCCAAGAATAGAATAGTTAGTTTAATTGTGAGCGTCTCCAGTAGGTCTAGGTATGAGCAATGGGATTCGAGGGACATAGAGGATGACATATAGCTTAATAGAATTTGATATGAGACTTTGTTTATGGTGATATGCAGGATACATTCTAGGGCATCATGCTGTTTAACCAATGTAAAGTTGTGCTTCTGATAATATACACTGAGACTCCACACTTGGTCCCTGTCTGTGCAGCTGATGGTCTAATTGTGTGGAAGGCACTGAAGGCGTGCACTGCTGGAGTACATTCTGTGGATCTAAACCATGTCTCAGTAGTGGCACAGATTTCTATATTCTTCAGCACGAGGAGAGCTTGTATGGTTGAGTTTCTTGTTTAGATTGCTATCATTGAGTATAACACCTTTAGGTCTCTTTTGTTTTTATTTGCTATGTGCGTAGGTTTGTCACCTTGGCATTGCCTAAAAAGGCCATAAGGGGTGTATAAAGTTTTAGCCAATGTTTGGAAGCCTAGGGGAAACAGGTACAGACCGTCCTTTGAAAAGAATATGGTCTGTTAACCATGTCCTCCCAAGCTGGCAAATATTGAACCCCCCTGGAAAGATACCACAAACTATGCCAATTACTGAAGTCAATCACCTTTTGTTAATACTGTAGCATCACTTATTTATTTATTTGTAATTTGTTAACCAGGAAAGTCCAGTAAGCCATATTGAGCCCTTTTTCAATGGAGGCCCTGGGAGAAAAGCTACAAGTACACTCAAAATGATATCATCCTTAGAGAAAACTGAATGCTGCTCAATGCAAGGCACATGTCTGCCTGAGACATGTTTTCAGAGATATCAACAATGTCCGTGTTCATATAGTCCAGGGATGTATGTCTCAGTATTTAACAACACATGGACTATGATAAAATCATAGTTGTGCCTGTGGTGTAGTGACATTAGTGCAAGCATAACTTGGCAGATTCTGGCTACAGAAAAGCAACTAACCATTACATTTGCCATGTTCGGTCTGGTGAGTGGGGCATCTGTGTGTAGTACAATTGTGTTGCCTATGACAAGAGTCTTAGTAAAGCATTGGCTTGCCTTATGGGCTTTGATCTTGAGGCTCCACTTGGTGCAAGAGTGTGTGTGGTGTTTGGTGTTGCTTTTGTTGAGTCCTTTAGTGATCAGTGGTGGCTGGTGACTTCAAATTAAAGGAGGGCTGCAGGAGACAGTGGAATGGGTGGGGCCAATGGGAATGGGCATGGACAACTAGAAAGGGGGTGGAGCTATGTTCAAAATCACAACAACTGGAACTTTAATTAAATACGCTGCCCTGGGTGCCAAACAGTCATTACGAGAGTCTAATCAAGACAAAAGGAAGAGTAGAAGAAAAAAAATATTTCAATGCATTGGCTACATGACAACTTAATATCCAGATGGAAACAGGTTGTGAGGCATGAAAAAATAAATTACTTTTTAAATACATTACTGGAATGCCAGTCAAAATCAAGTATAAAAAAACAAGCAGCACTCAACTCAAACCACTACTCCTTGTACTGCAGTTCTAATTATAATTTATATTTAGCTTTATAAAATTACCAAGTAACATACTGAAAGTAGCAATCTCTGTGATACCCCCACTTGTAAAAATGTTTCTTATCCAAAAAAGACCTGCTGCCTGACACAACTTTCTACTTGTTTCATGGGGAAGACATGATCAAAGTAAAAATGAACAGCAAATAAGAAGCAAGCTCAAGATAAATTGCTTAAAGGATTCCTGCACAAGTTATGGAACACACATGATAGATTGGAATTCTGTTTAGTTTACGGGTAAGCCTGCAAAGATGACTGCAAGTCTCCAACAAAAGATGACTGCAAGTCTCCAACAAATGTAATGAGCTTCTGAAAATACTGTAATCCTGTCCTTTTATTACAAATACTGTCATATGCATTTCAATACCCAAGGCTTATACATTATCTAGTTATGTAAATATTCTCGGCATGGCAACAACGAAAAGGCTACCAATGCTGGTAATTCTTTAACAGTATGCTTATTAAAGCTTACTTGCATCTTACAATCTCCGACAAGCTTACCTGATGGACATTAAATCATTGATACTTAAACAGAGCAACAGGGCACTGTAACCGCATGCATTTCCTGAATAATAAAAAGCTAAGAATGCGAACACAGTCCATAAACTGATAGAGTTACTGGCAGCTGTTGTGAGACAAGAAGCAACTCCAAAATTATTAAATCACTTTATAACTGCTGAGCAAGAAAGAATAACAGTCCAAGAAATAGCTTAAAATTTAGCAAAACAACACTCCAAGTGTATTACAGCAACAACACTCCAAGCAGTATTAAGCGCTTTCATCAACTGAATGACTTCATCAGAATGAAATACTGCTACTAACAATAGTTTAAATAAAGACCATTAACCAATCATCTTCTAGTTTACATCTCTTCCCTTCAATTCACCATACTATATCACTTAACTATATTGCCAATATTTTAAGTATGAATATTATTAAAACATATCTATAGGTTATAGCATAATAAATTATTACATAAAAATACATTAAACAATTTTTAAGGGTGACTTTCACACAAGTCATAATAAAAACATGGATCTTAATTTCAACACTAAAGACACAGAAATCCTATCATTCAAACCTGGTGAATGATATGCATCTAGTCTAATTTGCCACTTAAGCTCAACAAACTCTAAATAATCATCCGCTGCCCCCCCCCCCCCGTGGTCCCATATTAGCCTGTTCCAATATAAAAAAATGTAAAAGAATGACTAGGTTTATTACAAATATGTTTGTACAATGCATTATTTTCATTTTTATGCTTAATATCATATAAATGCTGATATATTCTAGTCCTAAGGGCATTCTTGGTCTTTCCCACATAATAACTTTCACATTGCATACATAATGCCAAATAGACCACCCCCTTGCTATAACAATACATTTTCTTTGTATTTGTAATATACCCAAAATTTTTAAGCTTAATTTTCTCTGTATTCATAACATAAGGGCATTGGCTGCATCTTCCACACTTAAAAGTCCCTCCTGTCGTATATCATATTTTGTTCTTTCAAATAGTCCCTTAAAAGAAGTATCCTTCTTATAAACTACTTTAGGTTTAATACCAACTTTTGCCTCTACGTCAAGATCCACCTCAAATATTTTTCAATATTTGGAAATAATATTTCTAATATCTGAAAAATCACAAGAATACGTAAGGGTAAATACGCGTCCACAATCTATTGATCTATTTTGATTTTACTGACCTCCAACAGTGACCTGAGCTAATAGGGAGGAAAAGTAACCACTAATTATCTTATTTTAAACTTCATTATATATGTCAGTGACAAAGGTTTCAGGGTAAACTCTCCTACAAAGCATATTTTTCATTACTTCACATTCCCTCAAAAAATCATCAAAATCAGAGACCATCCTAGCCAGTCCCACATACTGACCATTAACAAGGGTCTTCTTTTGATGCAATGGGTGCGCACTTGCAAAATGTAGCAATGAATTGGAATATGTTGGTTTTCTATATAATTGAGAGATGAAACAATTATTAATATAGTCCTTTCTAATAGTAACATCCAAAAAATTAACAAAGTCCAACAAATCTTTAAAATCTTGACATATGTAAGCCTACCTGGAAGCTCCTCCTGGTACATACTTGTCCTCACTGAGACAGCAGCACCAAGATCAATGACATGCTGTTGCGCACTTTCCATTGAGCTCCCTGGATCCCTGACAGTATACAGGACCTCTTCATTTTATGTCAGTGGTGGTTCTGCAGCATGACCCCCATGGGCCACTGCAGCTGCTCTCAGTACTGATGAAATCATATCAGCGGCCCTATGACACATCTGATTGTATATCCTGCTGCAATCCCCAAAAGCATTGACCTCATTCTCTATCTGGTTCCAAATTTTGCATTCTTCCAGACATATCCCCATGTCCTCTCTCAAGTAGAAAAGCACAATGTTGATGAAAAGCTTGTACAATCACATAGTTCTCCAAGTCACTGAAGGGGGTTGCAGGGATTGGGCCATACTCCTAGGTGACATAAGTACAAAATAAAGATAATACACATAAATATCACATAACTAAAAGACCTGCTTCGATCTAAAAACTGTTATTAGAATTCCAATATTACCCACTGGAGAAACAAAAAAAAATGAGTCATTCAGCTATAAAAAAGGGTTATGTGGTTGTAACATATCACAGTCACACAAAAAACAAGGTTTGATCCAAAACAAGGGCAAACAGTAACAAAGCAAACCTCTATAAAAAACATTTTTGTTTGTGGCAACACAGAAATGTAACTTGCCTCCCCCACCACCTCAACAACAGGCAAATGACATGTTTACTGATACTGGTGCATTGTAGAAGGTTGAGCAGACTTTTATGATGGAAATGTTCAAAACTGGGCTGTATTGTCATTATTGGTGCATGCATTTTGTTTCATTCTTTACTAGAAAAATGTTCAAAACAATCACTTTAAAACACCCTCTAACAATTGTACGGTATTATACAAGGAATATAATTTAATACAATCAGACAGGTGTATCACACAACACATGTCTGTCTTGTGTGCAAGGGGCCTATCATTTGAAAACAGCCAAAAGTTAATCTTTATACTACCCAAATGTATTTTCTTTGAATGTGGATTTCAATGCTGTTTCAATGAATGTGAGTTTCAAGGGCAGAGAAGTTTTGATGCTAAGTCTATATTCATTGTGAGACTGCATTGCATTGTTTACCAGATGTCTGTGTTTGTGCTGTAAAATGCAAAATAAAACTTTCAAATGAAATCCAAATCATTGTAGAAGTAAAGCAGTATGCACATTACAGTGTTTATGGTAAATGGGGCAAAATAGCCAAGTAACGAAACACTGGAATGGTTGCAGGGGGCAGGATCCATTCGACCATGATTTTGTGAGGGGGAAGGGCGGCAAACTCAAAGACAGTCCCAGCTGAACTATACCTCTCAAATGTCTAGATTTTCACAGAATGAAGATTTTTGCTTTTTATTTTTGGTTTGTTCCTCATGAAATTTGTGGTTTTCTAGCAAATTATTTAGGAATTAAGTCACTAAATAATGACAGATATTGAGTTCCAGATTTCATAACTTTCAGAAAAATGCATGCTAAAGCAAGACCTGTTATTTTGTCAACTAAGTTTATACAAGAGCAATTTTTAGTACTGTTTGTATGTTCCCTCAATATACTTGGCCTAGTCCAGATTTCCTGCGTTAACAGCTTGAGAGGTACGTGAAAATAAATTGCTTTATAGAAATAGGCATATCCAAACCTCTCAACTGCCCCTGATTTTGGCTCAAAATGTCGCGCTCCATCTAATAATCCCTCTGCAAAATGGCAATTTTGGAAGAAAATGTGTTGGGTTTACAATTAATAAATAACTGTAATAGAGTTATAGATTACTTTTATTTCAGAAATGCATGTAGATTTTTTATTTTGGGAGCTGCTCAAGTTAACAGTACTAATATTAAAAAAGTGTCCCTTCTTTGACAGGTTCCCAGCTGTATTGTGAGGCTATTTTATAATTTTGCATCACATTTTTGGTCCATTTTTTCATAAAATTGTGGTTTACTAGCAAATTCGTAGCAAATCATTAAAGACTGAAGTTAGAAAATAATGACAGACATTTGAGTTTCGGATTTCATACCCTTCAGAAAATTCATACTAATGCAAGACCTACTATTCTATTAAGAGCAATATTTAAATATTGTCCTTATTTTGGGGCCTTTGTCCCACTTCAATCTATGGCTTTGTCCAGATTTCTTGCACTGAGATTGAGAGGTATGACATATATGTCAGGTCCATCATAGTCAGCCAGAGACATTTCAAATTGTGACATACTTGTTGCACCCCACTCCCCGATGTAGTGACTCTGGATGTGTCCAAGAAAGGCAAGAAGCAGTTATGCAGTGTAAGTGTGCAGAGTATCCCCCCTTCCAAGGTAGACACAAGTACTACACTGGCTTTTCATCTGTCCTTGCTTGATTTTGCAGAATGTTCTGGTTTTCTGTCATATTTTTATACTATTGATTTATGCTTCTTATTATTCAGAAAGTGCCCGTTGTTCTGTGTTTTATATTAGAGGTGGTGACATTAGGAACCACACAGAAGATAGAGAAAGCAAGTGGATTATGAGATTGAGGGCTGATAGAGGCTCAGGTTTGAATGAGAGAGCCTCTATAAAACCAGCTCTGAAAAAAAGAAGGAACATCAATGTCAAATATAGATAGAATAGGCTCATATTCCATCATGTCTTGCTGAATGTGTAATATAAACGTTTATATGTTTATATATTTGGTCATATTATCAATGCCATAGTTTTTATAGATACATTTTTACAGTTTTTTATATATATCTATTTTATAGATTTTGTTTTTACATAGATGTCACAGAAGCAATGATTTTAATATTTATGTTGATATGAAGTATATCTAATTGTAGGTAATATATGAACTACTACAAGAGATATATTCTCTCTACTTAATGTGTTGTTCTAAATTGTTTGATTGAATTAATTAATGATTTTATAATGTATATATAAGGGAATCATGGGTAGCAGTGATTTGATCTGATGAAGCTCATTTTTGGGTGAAAGCGCTTATCAACTGCAGCAATCTGTGTATTGTATTCGTGGTTTGCAATACTGTGGATTAAAGCCTTACATACAGCTGGTGTGTTCCTGGTTATTTGATCTGTTGTACTCGATCACTCACCATTGACTTTGGTTTACATATTTTTATACTGTTGATTTATGCTTCTTATTATTCAGAATGTGCCAGTTGCTCTGTGTTTTAGTACCAATGCTTTCATGACCATCAGGTAAGCTTGTCTGAGATTGTAACATGCAAGTAAGCTTTAATAAGCATACTGATAAAGAATTACCAACATTGAAAGTCTTTTTCTTGTTGCCATGCAGAGAATACTTACATAACTAGGTAAGGTATAAGCCTTGGGTATTGAAATGCATATGACAGTATTTGTAATAAAGGACAGGATTACAGTATTTTAAGAAGCTCATTACCTTTGTTGGAGACTTGCAGTCATCTTTTCAGGCTTTACCCATAAACTAAACAGAATGCCACTCTATCATGTGTGGTCCATAACCTGTGCAGTAATCCTTTAAACAATTTATCTTGAGCTTGTTTCTTGTTTGCTGTTCATTTTTTTTTACTTTGATCATGTTTTCCCCATGAAACAAGTAGATAGTTGTTGTCAGGCAGCAGGTCTTTTTTGGATAAGAAACATTTCTATAAGTGGGGGTATCACAGAGATTGCTACTTTCAGCATGTTACTTGGTACTTTTATAAAGCTAAATATAAATTATAATTATAACTGCAGTGCAAGGAGAAGTGCTTTGAGTTGAGTGCTGCTTGTTTTTCTTATACTTGACTTTGACCGGCATTCCAGTAAAGTATTTAAAAAGTAATTTATTTTTTCATGCCTCAAAACCTTTTTGTTTCCATCTAGATATTAAGTAAGCTGTCATGCAGCCAATGCATTAAAATATTTTTTTCTTCCACACTTCATTTTGTCTTGATTGGACTCTCATAATGATGGTTTGGCACCCAGGGCAGAGTATTTAATTAAAGTTCCAGTTTTTGTGGTTTTGAGCATAGCTCCTCCCCTTTCTAGTTGGCCAAACCCCTTCCAATTTGCCCCACCCATTCAGCTGTCTCCCTTTGATTTGAAGTAACCGGCCTCCACTGGCTGCAGGCCCAAGTCTACGCTGCTGCTGCTGCTGCTGCTGCTGATAGACCACAGCCAATGAACAGAAGGGTGTTTAGACCCCATTTAAATTTTCACAGTCTTGATGAGGTGGAAATTGTATAGTGCTACAGGGTGGATAGAGACATACTATGGGAACTCTGCCAACTCTGTCATCCTCAACTGAGAACAAAGCAAAACCACATGGTATGAATCCCAGTGGAGACTAAGGTATGTGCAACACTTAGAATTTTTGCTACAGGAATCTTCCGGACACCAACAGGGGATATGCTGTAGGTGTCACAAGCATCAGCATCCAGGATCCTTCATCAGTTCCTGAATGTTCTGATACAACAGGTAAGAAGTCAGAGGGGGAACCAGCAGCTGTGGGTATAGGCAGATGTAGGTGTGCACAATATGCCCCCACACTGGCCAAGAGGCAACAGATACCACAAGCGCTCAACACCTAAGGGGCTAAAACCTTCATCATGTGCACATACATGCATACATACTTGCAGTAACATTGATGCCATGCAACATTCACAACACTTAATTGCACATGTAACGGCTGCATCCTGCTAGCATCAGACAGAGTCAGCCCTGAACTAAAACTCTTACAGCTGCAAACTACAACCAAAGTAAGTATTGAATATGGAACAGAAAAATAAATGTCTAAGAATACAAATGAATGGCATATCCTTGCATACTGTTACTTGGTAATGAACCAACTATGAAGTGGGTGATTTTTGCAGCAATTACATTAAGATGTGGCAGTAGTGACTTATGTAAGTACATGTATCCTCTATCAACTAATAGGCCTCATGTATCAAATATTCACATATTCATATGTCTAAAATGTGCAGATTTTCACCAAATGTCCAGAGTTTTACCTCATACTTTTGTACTGGCAAATCAGTAAAGAGTGAAGTTAGAAAATAATGATGCACATTTCAGTATTAGTCTTCATATCCCTCAGGGAGAAAAACATAAAAATAGTAATACAAAACCTGTTATTCTATCAACTTTCTAAGTTTGTAAGACCACAGTATTTAAAAACTCTCCCATTTGTTCAGCCTTTGTTACACTTTTATTTATCGCTTGGTCTAGTTTTGTTGGTATAAGTGGTTGGGAAGGATGTACATATTAAAAAATATGTAAGAAAGTATTACAATTTGAGAAACATCACCAACACAGATATAATAAGCACTAAGTTAGCTATGCACCCAGAGCATCAGATGAAAGACTTACGTATCCCTGAATTCAAAAGATAGAAATCAAGGGCATGGCACAGCCATCATCATTTGCACAGGGTGTTGTGTGGGGAGGCAAGAGGCTTAGGCTGACTCAAAAGGTAGTGAGTGCATGTGAGTAAGAAAGAGTAATAGGCAGACATTTGGATAATGTATCAAATGGCCACAGAGACAGAATGAACTGTAATTCTCATGACTGACCTATGTAACTGTTATGTGTGTGAGTGTGTGTGTGTGTGTGTGTGTGTGTGTGTGTGTGTGTGTGTGTGTGTGTGTGTGTGTGTGTGTGTGAGTCTGTATGGGCACTCCAGGTGAAATTGGTGTGTGAGTGTCTGCAACAACACAACCAAGCTCTGTGCAAGCTCAACATCCTGGTATGTCAGACAGTGTGAGCCATGGTAGAGGTGACATCGTCATCTCTAGCCTTGAGAACTGGCTCTGTCAGGAGTTGCTCTGGGACATCCATGACCACACTCAAATGCACTTCTGCTATCTGAACATGGCTGATATCTGCTGGATGAGCTATCCTCATCAGTACACCCAGTACCACAACCCCATGGCCTGCCACATCTAGGTGTGGACACCTCAACCACAGACAAAGCACTGGAAGTAGTGCCACTATGGGAGTGTGATTGGGCATGGACACATCAGAAAACATCAGATGATGTGGCTGATCTACGTCCATGTGGATGCTGTCCCCGTCCCAACAGATGTTCCTTCACAGACACAGCTTGTTTCCACATGCCGTTCATCTGATCCATTGAATTGACAAAATGGTGGAGGCAGTCATGCATGTCAGCCGGTGCCACATCTACAACCCTAAACATTTCCTCGGAGGCCCTATTGGAATGTGCAAGCATCTCCATGATGGCCATAAACATACGTCAAGTGACAGGGGAAAGACACCTCAGGATCAGGTGGAGGATGGATAGCAGGCCTCTTCCAATCACTCCTAACAAACCTCTTGTGTGGCACCTTGCCCACACTTTGGCTACAGCCAGAGTCAACAGGCACTGAATCCATAGTAAGCAAACTACCCTGGTCAAGTGTCTTACCCTCCACCTGCCCAGTATCTGAGGGCTCATTGTAATGGTTTTGCATATGCCTACTGGCTGTGCATGATGGAATTGCAGGGCATGACTGAATGTCAACCTCAGTGTCAGCTTTAATCTCTGCACCCCCTGACAGTGCCTGTGTTTGACCAACATCATCATCAGAGTGTGCTGATACTTTGACATCAGGTGGTAAGAGTTCTACACTTCCACTGTCAGGATCATCTATGAAAATAAGCAACAAACACAGAAATGAAATTAATAGCTACACTACTAAAATGTAATACAGTCTAACAAACTAACACTGGTGCCACTATCACAGACGGAACAGCAATACACACACAGTCCTGACACCCACCTGACACACACAGATAAATGCATATTTCTGTCAAATACTCATAAATACTGAAGTAAAAGTGTTTGACTTACCATGTGCAGATGACTCCGCACTTGCAAGAGATGATGGCCCTGGAAGAAGTTAAGCAAAACGTAAGGACACCATCATCACAATAGCAATAACACAGGGTGAAGACTTTTTTGCCTTTATATGTCCATCAACAATACATTTAACTTAAACTTGAATGACACATCCACCCCAAGCCCTTGTGTAGTGAATCAGAATGTGTTGTTAACTGTAGCAATCTATAAATAGGTCCTCCTCCAAAAACTGATTAAACCAACTTAACTATTGCTTTCACTATTTTACTGTACAACAAATCTTTAAAATCTTGACATATGTAAGCCTACCTGGTACATACTTGTCCTCCCTGAAACAGCAGTACCAACATCAATGACATGCTGTTGTGCACTTTCCATTGAGCTCTCTGGATCATTGACAGTATACAGGACCTCTTCACTTGATGTCAGTGGTGGTTCTGCAGCATAACCCCCATGGGCCACTGCAGCTGTTCTCCTCTGGGCTGATGAAATCATATCAGTGGCCCTATGACACACCTGATTGTATGTCCTGCTGCATTCCCCAAAAGCATTGACCTCATTCTCTATCTGGTTCCAAATTTGTATTCTTCCAGACATATCCCCATGTCCTCTCTCAAGTAGAAAAGCACAATGTTGATGAAAAGCTTGTACAATCACATCATTCTTCAAGTCACTGAAGGGGGTTGCAGGGATTGGGCCATACTCCTAAGTGACATAAAGTACAAAAGAAAGATACTACACATAAATATCACATAACTAAAAGAACTGCTTTGATCTAACAACTGTTATTAGTTTTCCAATATTACCCACTGGAGAAACAAAAAAAATCAGTTATTCAACTATAAAAAAGGGTTATGTGGTTGTAACATATCACAGTCACACAAAAACCAAGGTTTGATCCAAAACAAGGATAAACAGTAACAAAGCAAACTTCTATAAAAACATTTTTGTTTGTGGCAACACAGAAATGGAACTTGCCTCCCCCACCACCACAACAGGCAAATGACATTTTGTACCAAACAAGGAATAACACATTAGTCAATTGTTATAAGTGCTTTCAGATAAACTGTCCCTAAAACATGTTGACACATTTACCACAAAACAGTCATTTTTATGCAACTGCCAGTCAATCTATCTGTGCCCAGTTTTCCCCCAGAGGTGTCTATGATCAATTCTAGAAGGCTAATACCCCTGTGTCACTGACAATAAAGGACATGTACATTTCACTGAAATATCATAGAATAGTGTAAAGAAAAACAGTTGTAACAGTAACATCTGTGATGAAGATTAATAAGGCTGTGTATCTAAGAAAGTAAAATGCCCTGTTAAAAATGCCAATGTCATCAGTAAACTTCTAAGTAGTGTATACAGATACAAGTATAAAAGCTATATTTGCTAATGTATATATATATATATATATATATATATATATATATATATATATATATATATATATATATACATATTTATATATCTGTATTTCCTAGTTACATGTGAGCAATTCTAGTATATAATTGAAAAATTCAATCATACCCTATCAGGACCAGTGTCTTCTGTGCAGACAAATCCAAATTAATATCAATATTCTTCTGTGTTATCCACATACACAACTCTCCTCACCTTCAGGTTTCTTACCTACATGGTTACCTTTTTATAGTGTAGATTCAGGCCTGTGAGCATGGTAAAGATGCAAATGAGGTGCAAACTCATTAGATTTACTGAATCCCAGCAGGTATAAACATAGTGCAGGCACTCCTTCAGTGATTGCTGCTAATGGATTGCAACTGTGAATGATTATTAGTAGGGAGATGGAAAACACAACAGCAAATCGGACCCCCTTACCTGCAGTGTATGTATCAGCCAGGTTACACTTACAAAGTGTAGAAGTAATTGTATCAGGGTTTTAAATGTAAGTAAACAGCACACATTTCTCAGTTTCTGTTTAGTATTATCCAAACTCCCCTGCCTTTGTTGAAAACTGCATATTATTGCCATTTAATAATCTCATACATTTTAAGGGCAATGATACAAAATGCCTCACGTATGTGTTAGATTAGTGTTCAGATAAGAGAAGAATGAACACCATGCAAAAAGAAGATAGAGCTGCATTGTTGCAAACAATAGTCATAAATGGTTGTGTGGTCACTCATTGCACTACATCTGAAATTAACACGTACAAACAAGTGCCATACGTCTTGTTAATACTATGGATGATTTGGGACTTACTTGTGTGGCGAATGATGTTCAATCCTGCTGCAAAGCTGTTTCTGTGCCAAGGAGGGATAAGGCACCTTTACTGTGTTTTATAGGTTCATTGGTGCGATAGTTCAAACTGAAATTCAGTTCAGATTAGAAATTCACATTAGACTTGTATAACAATCTTTAATGTGTACTAGTATTTATTTTGCAATGTTGTTTTTTTGTTTCTTTTTCTTTATTTTTTTTTATACCACTACTTGAGTGGCGAGTGGCTTAGAGCAATCACCGGAAACGCTAAATCGAATAAATGCCATGTAATGTCCTTCGCTTGTAAACAATGCATAAACTACACATATAAATCATGGGTGTGTGTGTGTGTGTGTGTGTGTGTGTGTGTGTGTGTGTGTGTGTGTGTGTGTGTGTGTGTGTGTGTAGTATATCTGCTAAACACAGTGATCCACACAGTATATACTATCTGTAGATCACAGTTCAAGTCCTGCATTTGTCTTTTAAGGATAAAGCCTAATAAACACTGCTCATGAATATAGAACAAGATTAGCTTTGATTGTCACATTTGTGTGTTGCTTGCCTTCATGCAAATCTGGTATAGTGGCCCACCCACAAAACAGATAGGACACCCGCAGACAGGATGCAGACATTGTCGATTTCATTAAGGATACCTTGTTGCAACTTTTGATTGCCATTGCGCAAACCTGCTAAAAGATGGTGCGTGTTGGTTAGCAGCCTTCCCTAACACCTGCAGGACTAGAACACTTGCAGGCAGGTATCAGACAGTAGACAATTTCAAAATGGATACATTGTATCCTCTATTTTTTGACACCATGGAAATATGCTAAGTGGCGTTGTGAGATAGTTAATACACATAAGTAATAATGAATATGAAAATATAAAGCTGTTTCTTAACTGTTCCTGTGGCAAGTGACCCCAGGTTCTAATCTAGCATACTCCCAATTTTATTAATGCTTGTCCACCCAATTTTAAAAAACAGAAAAAAAATTCAAACATAATTATAAATAACAATATGTATGTATAGCACTAGAGCTCATATAAATTATATGTGTGTGACGGAGACTATACTGAATATTATGTTTCTTTGATTCTAATTATCTTCTCTGACTTTGGATGACCTTCAGACCTCAGTGATACCCATGCACACATGAATGTATAAACCAGGACCTTACCAGGTCACGGACATACCTGGTTACCGTTCACTGTTTGTGTGTGTGTGTGTGTGTGTGTGTGTGTGTATATATATATATATATATATATATATATATATATATATATATATATATATACAATTAATGAGCATGGTCGACAAGCAATTCTTCTGTGGCAAAGATGAAAAAACACATATGTGGAAGAGTATGTTTTATCTCTAATGCACAGGTGTTTGAATCCCACATTGTACAAATTAATTTTATCAGTGTGTAAAGTCATAACAAAAATGTGTCAGGTCATATAATTTATACCCCCCATACATGTCAGCAAAGTTAAATCAAGTAACAGGTACAGCAGCATCCAAACCAAAATCTAAAGCCAATTATCACATTACCCTTCTTAGTTCATGAACTGCTTTCCTACCTGTTTGGAACTGTTGCTGTCTGCTTAACTTCATACAAAGTCAGTCGGCATAGTTGTTCGGGTTTGTGCACTAGCAGTAAAAGCAACAACATGCACTGGTGGGAAATTATTCTTAAATGGGTTTATTATTTATTTATACCAGGTTAATGACCGGGGAGGTCCACTGGGCTCGGGGAGCCCATTTTCAGTGGAGGCCCAGGGAGAAAAGCTCTACAATACATAGTTTAGTTACATGAATAATAATAAAGAAACTTTGCATTACAAACAACTGGAAGTATTCAAAAAAGAAAACTTTGCATTACAAACATGGTCGGACATGTATGGTGGTAGAAAGGAAGGTGTTCAGTTTAGGGTACAGAGATGGGGTGTTGAGGAGTCCAAAATCTTTACTGGACTGCTTGTAAAGTGCCACAGCCGAAGGCTATACCGGCTCCCAGTACAAATCTGAGGCATGGAATAGTCTGGCCAAGGCTGTCTCCAGTGCAACTGGCATTCCACTCACTGGAGGACAGTGTACACACCACTATAATGACCTCAAAAGGCACAAGCAGAATACACTTAACCAGTGGCTGTATGAAATTAGGACTGCTGATATCCCATTGTTGTGTAAGTATATAGATACAAAGAATTAAAACTAGACTGAAAGCTGCATATATGCAAGACTGGTATGCTTAATGTTTTTTTCTTGTTCTCTTCTTTTTATTCCACAGCCAACCAAGAGATTATGTTGACTAGGAAGGTCCATGCTGAGCATCTACAAAGACTGAGGGAAGCAATGGGTATCTATGCAGCACAGTATAACTGTTATTTTAGATAATGTATTGCTCTTCTATACAGTAGTAGAAGTTTAAGCAAACATATACTAACTGTAAAAGCAAGCATGTTTCAGTCTGTAGCACAAACTAAATGTAGGAATCAAGTCTAAAACTGTCATTAGATGTTGTGGGTTCAAATACCACAAGTAATAAATATATAGTAAAATCCTTTAAAAATATTCCATAATTTAATTTAAACAGACGTGGCACAGAGGCCCTGCTGTTAACTTAATATATTTGCATAATTTGACTAAGCATATGAGCAATATATGCATATTGCAAGGACTACTTTGAACAAACATTACTTATAGTTTGCAGTTGTTCAGAAGTATACTTACATGTAAAAGTAGAGATAAATACTTTATTACTGTGATAATGCATTGTATGTCACATATGATGGCATTAGTTATCTCTTTTATCTCTTACCCCAACTGTTATCTCTATTTTTTTATTTTTCTATGTGTCGTCAAAACATTCCTATGTCATTCATCTCTGACAAATCACAAAATGCTTTACAGCACAGGGAGCTATGTCAATCCCAGTGGCTCAGCCTGCCCCTGCTCCACCAGCTCCTGCACCTACTCCCAGCACAGCTGGGACCCAATTTGATAGCACTGCCTACGCTGCACCTGCACTACCTGGGCCCCCCACATCAGGTAGCACTACCCCTGCAGCTGGTGCTCTGGTACCCTCTGGTATTATTTGCGGAGGCAGGGATTTTATCATGTCAGGCTTGATGCATAGGACTGTGCACAGCACCATTGGTGAAAGCCTAAGTTGGATGAAAAGGATGCCCTCCTTTATGATCCATAGAAGAAAACATCAAGCACGCCAACAGTCAGCAGAATAAGGGGACAGTGATAGCAGTCTTGTGGGTGAGGACTAGATTCTCACTATCTCCATGTTTGACGGGCATGGAGCATCCGTTGCTCCTCCCTAACACCAATCATTGTATCCCCCAACCAGTCTTGTCTATCACCATCCTTGTGTCTTTTCTTGTTTGTCCTGTTTGCTTACATCACCTTTCTCACCTACCCTGATTACCTGACCTTGAAATAACTACATACCTTACCCAATATTCCTGTCTTACTAAAGTTAAAAAAAATGAAGCATGACCCACAAAAAAAAAAAAAAAAAAAAAAAATATATATATATATATATATATATATATATATATATATATATATCATCTCATTCATAGCTCCCCACTTCAGACATATGTCTTCCTCACACACTTGATTTGGTCCAGTTGGCTATTCCACATGATAGTGTAGTCTTTATTGAGGTGACAGTCCAAATTCAGCTAATATTATGTACATATTTTTATTTTACACAGTTGAAGAAGTGGATAGTTATGGTTCTTTCCTACATCCCTACTGCACATTCCTATATTGCTTTTCCTTTGTACTTCTACCTGCTTGACCCCCATTAAATCAGTTTCCAATCTACCCCATTTTAACACCTTTAATCTGGTCAAAAAATAGAATCACACACCACACACATAAGTGAAAAAAAAAACAAAACAATGAAGCCCTTCACTTTCTGTCTTCTTTATTTGCACGGAGTTTGTCACCATGCACCAATGCCGAGTGACAGTGAATAACTCTTCAATGATGCAATTACCTTTGTGCAATACTGCTTAAATGTGCTGCTCTAAGGTAACACACAGTGAAAGTAGAATAAAGAATTATTTCTTTGCATTATAAACACATATTTAAAACTATTAGATACACCTGGATTCAAACCCTGTCTCATCTTGGCCCCAAAAAAGAAATCTCTCAATGTATTTACACCTCCTGCCACAGAATCAGCTAAGCAGCAGGTGTGTTTATTACACTCAGTAATATCCACACTGCTGACTGCTGCTCATCTCCACTTAACGTGCTTACACAGAGGTAAGCAAATCAATAAAACTCATAATTTTATCAATGAAGTAGAGGCTAGTATTTGCAAGTTGCTTAACTATTTGAAAACAGGGAAAACAGTATAAATGTCTGTTTTCCATGCGCAACCACTTTGCCATCGATTGTCCAAATCAGCTGCTTGGCGGTGCACTATGGAAACTGCACAATAACATGTATTACTTATGTTTACTGCCCATTTAGTCTTCATTCCATGAAAGTAAATGTAAAAACACAACAAAGGGAAGGCACTTTTTAAGGAAAGAACACTCATTTACACTGTAGCCATGTGTTACCTGCAACCATGTACTTGAAACTTAGTCTCTCACTACTTGTTCCCAACTATAACTACACTACAGAAATAAATAAAAAAATGCTTTCTTATATACCATGTAAATCTTTATACTGAAAATACACATTCAGATTTTCCAAAACTTGTAGTAATGTGGACAGCTGTTTGCATATAGTTTGCAAAGCAGACTTTTTAAGGTATACCTGCACATTGGAAACACAACAGCAAATGCTACACTTTGCTCACTCATCAATCTGGTAACAATCAGATCTTTAATATTATGACAGTTCCACATGGCTAGACATCCATTTCATTCAGGCCTCCCAACATCTTCTTTCAAAATTTCAGTGCTGATGTCATCTGCAATAAATTGTTCTGCAGCATTGTAAATGTCAGACTTGTGCTGTGGCACTTGCATTAAATACCAAGTTCTCCAGTTCTAGTAGGGGTCCTAATTTCACTGCAGTGCTATCTAATGTAAGAATTTATGGTGCCCCATCCACTAGTCTAGGATCCTCTTGAACAGTGTCATAGAGGTGCTCTGTTTCACATGAATTAGTAGCCTGTTCCAAAAATGTGGCTGGGAGATAAATCTGTCCCTCCAGCATGTCCTACTTAAGTCACAGGCCATATTGAGGTCCCTGGAATGAGTAACCCTAGTCCTGTTTGATTTACTGATATGCAGCAATTACATTGTGTTTGGGTCTTGGATTGCTCTGTAAGCCAGGCATAAATCTCAGACAATAAAAGGCAAACCAGGGCAAGTGAATATAGACTGGTTAAACACAAACCAATTAATCCAAATGAAAGAATAACAAGTCAGCATGGCAGAATCCAATAAAATCACAGTTCCAAGGTTTAATAAAGCAGAAGATAAAATGTTAAAAACAAACAGGAAAAAGACAAGCACTTCCACATCTATCCAGATGCTTCTTCAGATCTAATGAAAGAGGCACATAATGCTGCTTAAATACACAAAGCTTCAGAACAACCTCTTAAGGTAACATGACCTAAGCAATGGTCTTAAAGGAGCATAGTCATTTAAACCCTTATGTTTGTCACTTTGTCATTCTAAGATCCATTTATTCTCATTACATTCTGTTTCATTTACATTCTGTTTTCATTTTAAGATCACCACCTCTAATGCTGACATTAAGAAATTGTAACACAAAAAACTTAAACTTGTGAGTATTTCTAGTGGCCAGAATATGTCTTGACAGTACATTCCTTTTATCATTTCCAGACACATCATAAATTTGTTCATGTATACAAACTTTTAGTGCTCTATTAGATTTACCAACATAGAAACTTTCATATACAGTGCAGTTTGCTAAATACACAAGATTACAGCTCTTGCAGTTTGCAAAAAAGTTAAATTTGTTGACATGCTTGTTCTCAGAATGCTCAAATCTATCAGTAATTTCAATGAACTCACACAAATTGCACTCTGTACAAGGATGAGTACTTACCCTGTTGGTGAACACTGGTCTCTTGTGAAATGGCTTATAACACATCATTTTCTTCAGAGACATTATTCTTAAAGCAAAATTTAGGACACTAACCCAAAATTCTTTTATTTCTTCCATCACATGTAAGAATATGCCAGTGTTTTTAATAACATCACAAACAGAACTAACATCACCTGAGACCTGGTTCAAGGCTCCAGAGAGCATCCCTGCAATACCAGGCTACAACTCTTACCACACTTTTTGGCCACCAAACCAGGACCGAAACACTAAAGGTGGAGTGTCCATATTCACCAAGGATATTCACACCAGCAGGCTAGTTGCCCAACACAATGCACCTGAAATTCTCCAGGTGGAACTAACACTAGGTAAGACTGCAATCCAAATTGTAGCTTGCTACAGATCCCCCACCATGCCCCAAAATTCTAAATACACCTTTCTAAACATACTGGAAAATATTAAGATACAAACAAACAGCCTAATACTGGGTGATTTCAACTACCCTGCCATTAACTGGGAAAACTACTCATGTACCTACACCTTTGCCCAAAGGTTCTTGGAATTCATAAGTTCCAATGCCCTGGATCAACTAATCCATACTCCCACCAGGGGCTCCAATATCCTAGACCTGGTGATTACCAACATGGGAAATCGATGCTCCAAACCTATGGCCACCCCCTCGTTGGTCAGGTCTGACCATAAGCTAATCACCCTTAACATCCACATCCCACCCCCAACCCCAGTAAGGAAACCTCCATAAAAAACTTCTCCAAAGCCAACTTCATACTACTCAAGTCAGAAGTGACAAACTTCATGACACCCATGCAGACAGGAAATGAAAGTTCGACTGCTGAATCCTAAACTAAGGCACTGTATGAGCACATCCACTCATACATGAATCATGCCATCCCAAATAGAACCCAGATGCTCTCCTCCAAAAAAAGGAAGACAATCTAGTGGTCCCCTGCCATAAACAAACTTTACAACAAAAGGAAGAAACTGTTGCAGAAAAGAGGAAAATCCCAGTATGCAAAACACTCCCTTACCAGCCTCAGTAAGAAGTTGAGATACCTCATAAAATCCTCCAAAGCTAGTTACGAAAATAAAATTGCCAAAGATTCCAAAGACAACCACAAGGCATTCTATAACTATGTCAAGACTGTAAATGGCAATGCTCAGATCTGGTCAGAGCTATAACAGAATGGCATTAAATATACTAATCCCAGTGATATTGC
The DNA here is from genome assembly GCF_019279795.1 of Protopterus annectens. Classification (NCBI taxonomy): domain Eukaryota; kingdom Metazoa; phylum Chordata; order Ceratodontiformes; family Protopteridae; genus Protopterus; species Protopterus annectens. Next base: position 1,987,830,356 of record NC_056735.1, read on the forward strand.
CAATATCCTGGCAGATCAATTCAGTGCCAACTTCACCCCCCCTCTCACCCCCTAAACGGCCCATCTCACTACCAGAAGATTGCCAAGTTCTGGTAATAATGGCCACACAGGTAAAAAAAGCACTCTCCAAAGCTAAGAATACATCATCCATGGGACCAGATGACATCCTGGGCTGTGTACTACATGAACTACAAAATGAACTGGCACCTTACCTAAGTGTCATGTTTAATCATAGCTTCACCTCAGGCTTTGTGCCCACTGAGTGGCGCACAGCTACAGTTATCCTACTCCACAAGGGGGGAATCCACCTTGGATCCTGGGAACTACTGCCACATCAGTCTGATGAGCCTGATCTGCAAGGCAATGGAATGTATTATCATGGAACTTATAAACAAAGACATTGGCAACCTTCAAACACTGGACCCCACCCAGTTTGGGTTCGTGAAGGGCTGATCTTGTCTCCTGAAACTAATTGACTTCTTTGAATCAGTCTCCAGAGCCGTGGATGAGGGTAAGGCAGTCCAGACAGCATATCTGGACCTTGCCAAGGCCTTTGATACCACCCCCTACTCTGGAATCATAGATAGACTTACTAAGCTGTGCATTAATCCCTATGTCACTCAATGGGTTGCCAACTGGCTTACTGCCAGAACCCACACTGTAAAAGTAGCCGACTCCAAATCCAGCTCCAGACAAGTGACAAGTGGAGTACCTCAGGGTTCAGTCCTGGGACTGCTCTTGTTTGGCATTTACTTCTCTGAAGTACAGGCCAACACTAAGGGACTCTGGCTAACAAAGTTCGCAGATGACTGCAAACTGAGAGCCATTATTGAATCCCCAAATGATGTGGATACTCTACAAAAGGGCCTTACAGAAACAGATGCTTGGTGCCAGAGCCATGGGCTCAAGCTCAGTGCCAAAAAAATGTATAGTTATCCCCTTTGAGAAAAAACATGTACCACTGAATTACCACATAGGTGGCAGTATACTAAACACCGAGTGTGATAAGAGACTTAGGGACACAGGTGGACAGTGGTCTCACCTTCGATAACCACATTGCCACAACAGTCAGGAAATCCTTGTATGTGGCACACCTCATCACTAAGGGCTTTTCATCCAGAAAAAAGAGGTCATTGTCCCACTGTACTCATCCCTCATTAGAGCCATTATAGAATACAATGCCTCATTTTGTATGCATCTCTCAAGACATCTGCAACAACTGGAAAGGCTGTAGAAATACCTCACTATAAGAATCACAGGCCTAAAGCAGATGCCCTACGCTGACTGCCTTAAAAAACTCCATCTATACTCTGTCTCATATTGTCTACTCAGAGGCGATCTCTGATTAACATACAAGGCCATGTCAAACCCAGTACTGTTGGACATGCTACACTTAAAGAAATCCCAATCCCTCAGAGCCACACACTCCAGGGATCTAAACCTGGTCATCACAATAAACAAAACATGCTGGAGGGATAGGTTCCTGATCCAGAGACTCCCCAGACTCTGGAATAGACTGCCCATACATGTCAAGCAGAGCGCCTCTTTGGCCCTCTTCAAAAGGAACCTTGACAATTGGATGGGAGAAAGGAAATTCACCCTGGGGATCATGTCAGTTGCCCTGTTAGACAGGGGTCCAGGGAAGTAAATCGTGTGGGAAGAAATAGCCAGAGAATTGTTATGGCTAGGCTTGTATAGGCCCTAGGGCCGATAGCCTAGTACCAACCTATGAACCTATGAACTTATGAATCATTGAAAAAAGTAATGCTCATTCTCAGTTTTCTTAGCCTCTGGGTCATGATGTAAAAATATGGTCTGGCCAAATTATTCCTACTAGATAGACACCTTTGTCATGCAACATCTATCTCATGCTGTTTACAGCCTCTGCTGCTAAAATCTTTCACTAGCTCATTAAATGCAGATCCAATGAATTCATCATCAGCATTGAGCCTAGAAAATCTAAAAACTGTCCTTTCAAAACATTCCTAAGAATGTGTTGTGGATGGATACTCTGCTTATGTAAGATACTGCATTTTTTACAAGTTTTTTTGGAAACTTGAGTGTCAATACCATTCAGTTTCTTAACAACTTTAACACCCAAAAACTCAATACTCTCAGCAGAGAATTTAGAGTAAAGCATAAAAACTAAGTGGTCTGTTGCAGGTATTCAACAAAATCCTGCCGCATAGAGATGGATCATGTCCATACAAAAAAGATGTCATCCACAAAGCTAGCACAGTAGGGAGCATATTGCTTAAAAGGTTACTCTTATTAAAAACACAAAGTGACTCCCGATATGCAAACCTAGTGCTTGCCTAGACACGCCCATTGCTATGCCCTACTTCTGTATGTAAAGCTCACCATTACAGGTGAAAACATTGTTACTCAAAATCAAATCAAGAAGTGAGCTGATCAGATGATTACATCCTGTACTATAGTCATAGTACTCAGAAACAGAATAAAAAATTCAATCCTTATGTCATTGTTCATCACTGTGAATAGTGATACCACATCTATTGTAACCAACAGAAAAATGTCACTATTATTGATATTTGACCACTCAAATAAAGACGTTAAAAAATCCTTGGTGCCTCTAAGGACAGTATTTATTTTGTCTAAAACTAGTCACAGTTGCTTTTCAACAAATATAGATAGGGGCTCAGTTGCCCAACCACGGACAGAAACAATAGGTCTCATCGGGGACTATCCAAGGATTTATGTATCTTGGGGAGGTCATATAATACAGGGATGGTAGGGTGTTCTACCAAGAAATATTCAAATAATCCCTTAGTGATATCCCCTTCCATTAACATATTATGTAAAGTTGAACATATTCCTGACAATTTATCTATATCAGATTGAGAGCAAACAGAATAAGTGAAACCATCAGACAGCACACTGCACATACTTTCAATATACACAGAGGTGTCCATCACAACAATGGTACCCCTTTGTCAGCAGGTCTAATGTACAGAAGTTCCATCAAAGTTAAGTCAATCAGAGCCTTATACTGTATTTCAGTGAGTTTAAAGAAATCTCTACAGTGTTTACTTTGCAACAACTCACATCTAACTTGTTCATAGAGTTTCAGAAAAGTCCCAACAGAAAGTGAATTCACTGGAACAAACTGGCTAGGTCTTCTATAAACATCACTCTGAGCACTGGCATTAAAATCATACATTAACTTAAATGAAATGTTCCAGACAAATAGTCTCAAGTCTGAGAGTACATCACACAAACTAGAGCCTATGAAGAGAACAAAAAAATACCCTTACGTAATACTTGTTGTTCATTAGTTACAGTGACTGTGGATATATTCACAATTAATTTAGTCTGTGAAATCTTGCTCTGTTCAGCTGGCCATCAGTGTCCTTTTCCAAATCTGGGTGCCTATGCTCTGTGAGCAATCTCTTTTCTTTGGCAGGTAGAGGTCCTGGTAAACACATGTGTAAAAAAAGTGTCCATACCAGCTGAGTTGTCAGTTTTGGCTGATTGAATGATGTTAGATACGTTTTCACTTACCAGAGTCCCTACTGCTGGTAATTTCCCTTCACCCACGATGGTAGAAGAGAAGGGTGGGGAACCTTTGGATCAGTTACTTTGGCTTGAGAGTGTGCATTCACAAAAGACACACCAGCATCCAAACACTTAGAAACAGCAGCTGCATAGTTAAGCTTCCTTTCATTCAAAACAGGTTGTTTAGAGGGTTAAGTCATTGGCCATGCCAATATAGGGCCATTCTGAAAATCAGCAAAGTCTGTAGGTAATTTCTTGTGCTTGGCATCCTGGAAGCACTTATTGAAAGCAGCTACATCCAAGAAGAGATAATCTAATTTATGTTTACAGGGCAATGAAGCTGTAAAACTGTCAGTGTTGCCAAAGTCAGAGTTAACCTTCTGTAAAACATCTGATTCTATAGGTTTAAAGTGTTGGATGAACAGTCTAATATAATTAAATCCCAGTTCAAAGTTCAAGACTTGCCACCTCTTCAGCAGATCCAGATATTCATTCCATACATAGGCATGCTTAAAACTCTCATACCTCTCTGTATGACTTTGTGAAATAAACAAGCTTCTAAATGCAGCCTTTGCCACTGCAGGGATTTAAATCTAAACAAATTATTTTCCACTCTTCTAAAAATGTCCATGAACCTATCAAAACTTGTGTCAGTCTGTCCTACTACATAAATCTCCCCTAAGAAGTCTCTACAACATGGAGTATAGTGACAGGGTCTTTATTCAATCTGTATAAGGCACATGCTGGAGTCCCTTGATCTTCTTTGTTAGAACTCTTTGAGGTCACTCCAGTTGCTGCAGATGCTTTGTATAGTGCATGCCGAACGGGGATTTTGTACTCAATTATGGGTCAGATTAGTGCCGAGTATACAGGGGTTATAACCTCTTTTGCTCTTGAGATGATGCCTTTACTAATCAAGTGCTATGTAGAAAGCATTCCTTACCACAGTAAACACATGGTGGTCGAAGTTAAGGTTGCAGTCAACTTGTGATCCCTGGTCCCTTACCACTTCATGGGTACTTAGGATATTGCTGTTGATTTGAATAGTGTGAAGGGACATTGTTTGTGCCAAGGGAATGATGGTGCATTTCTTTGCATTCAGTTTGAGGCCATCGCTAATAGACCAGTCAATGGTCTGCATGAGACCCTCTTGGAGTATACTGACATCATTTGGGGATTCAGTGATTGCAGCTAGTTTGTAGTTGTCTGCAAAACTTGTCAGCCACAACTCCTTAGTTTTGGCCTGAACTTCTGAGAAGAATATACCAAATTGTAGGGTGCCCAGCACTGACCGCAGTGGGACTCTGCTGGTAACAGGCCTGCTGGTTGATGTGGAGTCACTCACTTTGACAGTGTGTGTCCAGTTTATGAGCCAGCTGGCAACCTATCTTACTACAAAGGGTTTACATTCAGTTTGCTAAATTTACTGTAATGCCTGAATGTGGGTTTGTGTTGAAAGCCTTTGCCAAGACAAGGTATGCTGTGTGCACATATTTGCCCTTGTCAATGGCCCTGGTCACATTTTCAAGGAAGTCCACCAGATTTAACAGACAAGATCTGCTCTTGATAAAGCCAAATTGGATCCAGTGCAGGGTTTGGAGGTCACCTTGTCTTAATTCATGAGATCCATAATGATATGTTCCATGGCCTTAGAGATGAGGCTGGTTAGGCTTATGAGTCTGTAATTCCCTGGGTCTTAGGCCACCTTTGTAGAAGGGAATAACTGTTGCTGTTCTCTTTTCTGCAGGAACAAAGCCTGTGGTTAGGCTATGATTGAAAACGGTACTTAATGGTGATGTTAATTCATGTTTTAGCCTATTTAGAATACAGCCTGAGATATTGTCTGGTTCCATAGAGGCAGTTGTACATGCCTACATATCCATATCATAGAGGTCCCCATCATCTTCTATCAAACATCCACTGCCGATGTCATCCACTATAAACTGCCTTGCAGCACTGTAAATGTCAGACTTGTGCCATGGTGCCTGCATTAGATACTGAGTTCTCTAGTAAATGTACATAGTTTGGCAGATGCTCTGTTCTCACTACAGTCAACTGGTGTGAGTTTGTATTTGTTCAGTTGGTTGACATTCTGGGGACCATTTTACACCAGCATGTGGAACACTACCATTAAAATATTCTTTTCACCAGACTCTGTAAATGTCATCAGCTTGAGCAATTCTCCATCACTATAAAATACAGGATTGGGCCGAGGTACTTGCGGTAAGCACTGTGTTTTGTAAATAATTCAGTAGGGGTTCTGTTTTCACTACAGTCAACTGTATGTGCATTCAACAATCACTGTGATGACAACTTTAGAACAACATACAAGTCCACTGCTATGTCCAACCCTCCTCCAAACATCCTGTTGAAGCATACAATGATTATGTCATCCTGTGTAACATTCACTCTGACAGTATTTAGTACAAATCTGTGCTGTTAGTAACATTAAGTACTATGTTTGTAAGCTACTTTAACTACACATATAGGTGTTCTAATCTGACAGAAGGCAACTTATGTGTCTGTACATACAACTATCACTTTTGAGACAATTTTCCCCAGGGATTTGACTCCACATCCATGTTCTACACTCCTCCCAACATGTTCTTCTCAGCATACAATAATTCTACCATACTCCATAAAGTGCAAAGTGGTAGTGTTATAGTTCAACATATGTGGCATCATTACTGTGACATTGCATGGTATTCATATTCTATGCTTACATGGGTGAAATGTTCAAATGAGACCCAGTCTATTGCTGTGTGTGGTTGGTGGTACATTATGGTCATTATATGATTTTTGGAATAGCACTTCTTCTCTCTACCACTTGGGGTAACTTCCATGTATCCCTGTGCATCCTCCTATTTCCGGTAGCCACATAATATCCTTCTTGCAGAGGAGTGGCAGATGTCCTCATGTTAAATATTCATACACATAATGAAGCCAAGTCCTTCCATGAGCCTCTGCAAGCCATCTTCAAACCACTGCATGTATGATTTCTAATTCAGTTATTCTGTGGTGCACATGTCCCATATGGACAGTGGAAGGATGTAATGCAATCCAACAAATATACATATAAGAACAAAAGTCTTGCTATCCTCCATAATATAGATATAGGGATTTTTATTTACATGGTGTAATACTGGGTAGGATTTCATGTGATGTTGACCATTAGCCTAATAAGTTCTATGACCTTATAACCTGATGAATAGTTGAAATGTCAATGTTGCTGTTATGACATGTGCTATATTGAGGTGTGGATGTACAGTCTGGCTACAGGAGGGTCCTACAATCTGTGATGTCAGCTAATATATTGATAGCCACTGATAGCATTGCATTACATTCTCCTTCTATAACAACTGTTGTAATATGCTCCCTGAAAACTACAGTTCACATTCAACCATTACAGTGATACTTTCAATATGGCATAGATGTGCATAAGTCTAAATACCATCGTTACTTGATCTGTGACACACATCAATATAAATTCATATTGATTACATGGTTACATAAGTCTTGTCTCATATACATGTTGTTATGCTGTGATATACACAGCCAATGCATCACATGTTTTGATACAACTGCAGCCTTGTGGAATTCATTGCATGTGAAGTTGTGTTGCTCTACCCAAGAATTATTGAGGTGGTCAGCAGCACCATTGTGTGACTCTTCACGTTTGTGTCAGAAAAAGTTATGCATGAGCCATAAACAGCTGATCTGTAATGTGTCCTGATATGGCATCAGGCTGCTCAGACACAGCATGCCTGTGTAACACATATGTATAGGCATATGTTGTGCAGTTGAAGAAAGTACATGATACCGGTACAGTTGTACGACTGTGTGCAGAGTACCGGTGTGTGGAATGTGGTGAATGACCAAGAGTGCATTTGTAGGCCTTTGCACAAATTATTTATTCCACAAAATTTGAAATGTTAAGTGGAATACAAAGTTAAGCATAAAACTGCATGTAAATGACACCAGACATACCCAACCACCAGAAACAGACAATCTGCTAGCTGACAGTTTGTCTCACATGTCAGCACTGGTCATCAGACAAATTATGTATGCAAACATTATTGAGTTTGTATTCTAAGGAGGGCAGCACATCTGTGCTCTGTCTGCGGCTAATAACACAGAATCAATGGGCCTTGACAACATCACAGGTTGCCTATAGTGTGACTCAAAACATGGACCTACCAGACACAGTTGTATCCATACTTCAACACAGCCTCCAAATGGACTGTGCTCCTATAGAAGGGTGTACATCAACATACATCCTTCTGAATGAGGGGGGAGTGTCACCTGATGCATGCATGTATACACACATCATGACTCTTTTCATCTGTGAGGTAAACCAACAAGTCATCATGGACCTTTTCTAAAAGGACACAGATAATACCCCAACTGTGTGTGAAAGATGTGTAATTTGTTCAGGCTATATCATGACTGTTACATCTGTTTGTTGTCCTCAAGAAGATCAAAAGGGACATGCATGATGACAACATTGGCATCCTGAGTAACATGACCTGGCCAAGGCATTTGACACAAATTCACACTGAAGTATTACTGAGACTTTGTTACAAGTGGCCATAAACACCTATATCACCAAGTGTTTAGACCACTGGATCACATACATGACAGATAAATATGTTGAAGTGTGTGAAGTAACCTATATTTGGAGTCCAGTGATCAGGTCCACACCTCGGGGCTCTGTGATAGGCCCTTTCCTGCTCATTATTTAAGTCTCAGATGTCAAGAATGACTTTGTCATTTTGGACATCCTTTGTCCAAACAGCTTTGTGGGGGACTGTAGACTGTGGACAATCATTAAAGCCAAGTGTGGTATTGCTGTAATACAGACAGTATCATCACACACAAAGGATTGCTGCCACAGTCATGGAGACACAAGAGATGAAAAAAAATCATAGGGGGATTTGTTACATTATAAAAGCAAATACACAACCTACTTATAGTATAGATAGCACACTCTCATGAGCAGACCAATTGGTATGTGACCTGTGTACTCAGCTAGATGGTATGCAGAATGTCCACCAGCATATGCCCACAGTGTTGACTACTCCCTTGTATGTAACAGAACTCCTGAATATGTGCAGGACATCCACATCAAAGGGCATTATAGTTTTATAGTTCTCAATCCTCAGCACACCAGTAACTAAGTGCTATGCATCTATTTTCATGTGCCTCACAACACATCTTCCAGGGCTTAGTTACTCAAGTGTACAACAGTTGCCACAGTGACCTCCCACACATCAAACTGGCTATTCCAGAATATTATTTTTGTTGCATACACATTACTGGTTGATGGTGTGGAACCCCCAATCAAGGTATTATACAAGATGCATGTGTGATATGTGTTCCTGTGATGCACACAGTAAATACATAGCTGACTGACAACATTGATGGCATGGGATTAATTTGTGACAGTGTGGATTGTGCCATGCATATGGCCTGCGCACCTATCAACTAGCCAGGATTGCTTATAATTGCAAATACAGGTGAACAGTGGCCCTCCTAATACCTCTGGCAGATGGTAAATTTTGAGTAAAGAATACTTGATTCCCCTCAGAAATTATTTACAAATCATAATAGTTGTACAAGTGTGTTCTCGCAGAACCATCTATGATCAGTCACAATCACAGATGTTATGTCACAGATATGGGATTACTGGTGGCATTATTCTGATATTGTCCATGACTGTGCATGCTTCTGTCTACTTTTCTCCATTAGCCTGTTACTATGTGCCCCACTTGGTTAAAACCTGTACTGTCATTACATTCATATTCAGGCAACTCAATTTGAACAGCTTTACAATATGCATGCAACCCCTATTGTATATACCATCCCTGATATATGTCCTATCCATTGTTCATGTCAATATGCATATATCACAGTGAATCCTCTCCATTGATATGTCACCTTGTGTGACAGTCACACAATATACAATAACTGTGCAGTCTGTACTGTATCATGCCAATATGTGATTAGTATTCATGCTACCACTGTCTTCACTGACATGCCCTCATCTGCTCTACATTACCATATTTCACCTGTCCTCTTCCCCTGTATTCTTTCCTACAATACATCTGTGTGCCCCTTTTCACACACTTCCTCTGACTATTTATTTACAATGCAGTCTATGTACCCTTACTGATCATTTACACAGCTTTTGTTCAGTATACCTGAAACAGGTTTCCACAATACTCTACACTGTATACACTTCCATGTAATTGTTGGAATTATACTTATTGCTTTATTCATAAACCTGGTAGCCATTGTGGCTTTCCACAAAATCCTGCAGACCTAGTTTGCCCGTAGGTAAAGAGGTTTACATGTCTGTTGCTGTCCATGTTGCTTTACACAGTTTCCTGTCTGGCAACACTGTTACTGGCCATGAAACTGAGCTTGTTTATGTTTAAATATGGTGTGCGGCAGGCATATGTAATTGGCACTACTGTTCACCATGAAAACACATAAACTCCATGTAGGTTTTTGTGCTAAGCCTACACGGAGTTTATTGAATCCCCAGGTATAAGTAAATTTATGTAAATTTACTTTAACTTAATAAACGGCAGACTCTATGTTCAAGCAAATACTCCCACCATCAAACATTCTTTACACATATATATGTATGTGTGTATGTACATATATATAGATATACAGATGTGGTAGATAAAATGTGCATTAAGGAATGCTATGGCTGAATTAAACTTATTAGAGCATCTTGTGAAATTTGATAGCATGATTATGGTAATTTATGCCCGTTTTGTAGATTACCTTCTTTTGTAATTTTGTAAGTATATTGCATCTTTGTATTTGTAAGATTGTTACACTAATGCTGTTTTTTATACTTTTTTATGCTTTTTTATTTTTTGTGATTAGTGTGAACTAGTGTGTGTTGATGAATGTATTCAATTGCCTGTGCATGTTTAAGTATGATGCATTTTATTCATAAATGAGGTTTGGTAACAAACCAATTTGTCCAGGGACATCTTCAGAAGGGGGTTAGATAAATATATTAGTGAGTATTAAGAGGGTAGATGGATGAAAGGGTTAAACGGGAAGAAGAGATGATTGGGAGGAAATGAGATGAAGGAGGGGGGGCTTAAGGGGTTTAGGCTAGAGTAGCTTGGTAAGGGAGCACGTGAACTTGCTAGATGGCAGGTTTATGTCTGAGATGATTTAGATATACTGGTGTCAGGTAGGCCTTGGTTTAATAATGGTGGGCAGGTGGTGGAGGCTTGTAATTGTTATATATGTATATATATAGGTTCATAGGTTTATAGGTTCATAGGTTTATACTAGGCTATCTGCCCAAGGGCATTTACAAGCCTAGCCCATAGTTTTGTGGCTTACGCCACCCCTTTAGTATGGGGAACTATACCCATTATTTTGCTGTGCCTCTGTCGAGCAGTGACACTGAGGTAATTTCAGGGTTTTTTTCCCCTCTCTGTGGTACAGGCTGTAGCAGGGAGTATACACATTGTAGCAGGGTCAAGCGGGAGTGTACATATTTTAATATTGTAGATCTGAGTTATATGGAACCCACTTTGTGGTAATTTAGTCCGTTTTTCTGTGGTTGTATTTGTCGGGGCTTGGGCTGCAGTGTACCTCTCAGCTGTATTCACTTCAGGTCCCGATTTTGCGTATAATTCTAGTCTGTCTTCATAATATTGGGGTCTCTGGCCCGTTGATTACTAATCAGTCTAGGTTTCAATAGTGCCGGGCCTGAAATTCACAGTGATGCGGAATTCATTATTTTAGTTACCTCACCAGTTTGTAGTATGCTATTTAAAATTGGCTTGGGAGACGCAGAGCCTTTCTTCATTTTATCCATGGCTTTGTGCAGATTTCTAGCTCTTAGAAGGTTGAGAAGTATGGGCATGTGGGGTACATAATCTGCAGGTTGCAGGGTTGGAATACAAAGTTTGTTTGCTGGAGGAGTGTGGGTTGTTGGTGGGGTTCTTGATATTGCAAGGTTTTCAGCTTTGCATTTCGGTTGTATGGCTGTTTATGGGGAGACATGGGTCTCATTCGTTGGGATCTATGCCTTCCTGTCCCTTCAGTGTCCATTTGGTCATTTTCACGTGCATTTTTGCAGGCCAAGATGTGATGCCAGCAAGGGTTGGGTGCCATGCATGCGTGTTAAGCAGTAATGGCTGTGGGAAGGGGGGTTGTGAGACTCTTGATGTCCTCCATGGTTTTGCAGTTTGGATTTCACTGCATCATGCTGTCAGTTGTATGGATTTCAGAGGGTGTCCAGATTTTTGCCTTGCAGTTTTGGTCTGATTTGCATGGAATTCTGGTTTACTGATAGGTCATCAGCAAGGCACTGAGGGTTGAAGTAAGTAAATAAAAATTATAAAAAAAAAAAAAAAAAAAAAAAACGTGCAAAATAAAAATGACAGAAGTTCGAGTTTTGGACCTTGTACCCTTCAGAGATTTCATGCATGCATGGCCTGTTGCTCTGTTAGGCTGCTAGGATTGCACACTTTTGCCTTGAGTTTGTGAGAGCAATAGCTGAAGGGTCTTCCCTATTTAGGGACTTTTTTTGGATTTGCTTGCCTGTGATTGTCTTTGCATTGGTGTTTTAGGTTGGCCGGAGAGTGTTTTTCACTGTCCCTCATGGAGTGGTGGCGGAGGTGCTTTGCTGAGTTTGTTGCCCTGGGAATGCATTTGCTGAGGTGCGAGGAGTTCTACATGGACAGCATGAAGTCTAGGATTCAGAATCACTTTTTACCAAAATGGGACCGACATCATTTGTCATTTTGCCATGGCTGCAGTGCACAATTTCTTCCCTGTGGGGCAGATTTGGTCCATCAATGAATTGTAGCGGTGTCTGAGTCTATGACATGCTGAGTTGTGAAACACCTTGCTGAGGTTTTGCTTTGCACTAGGGATGTCATTGGCGGTATGAAGGATGATGGCCCTTGTTTCATAAGGGGATTGTGCATTTTCTCTCTTGCATGGGTCCGTCAGTTCTTGGCTGGAGATGTTCAGGCAGAGAATGTGAGCATGTGCTGTGTATGATGATGTGAAACAAAAGTTTAATTCTTTACGGAATAAAAAAGAAAGAAAAAAATTGTATATCTTTGGTGGGGTGGGGGTTTTGAGGCTGTGCTTTATGCAGGGGCAACGCAAAACAGAACAGTGTGGCCAAGACTGTGGCCAGAGCTGGGTTGTTCTGCAAAGGTATGCATGTTCTGTATGGGCTCTGTACAGTGTGTTTCTTTGCTTTGATGTGTTTCTACTGCAAGTATTTGCATGCTAGCAGCTCATGGCACACTTCCTCACAGCACTTGGTCTAGTTGGAAGGTGCCCTGGTTCCTACTGGCCCAATCCTGGCTACTCAGCAGTCCAGGTTTCACAGGATTTCAGAATGTCCCCTCATGCTTTTGTATTGTTGCTCATGTCAGTTGCCATTTCTGACTAATTACTGAAGATTGACGTTACTGGGTAATGGTGCCTAATTATGTTTTAGACTTAACGTCCCTGGGAAAACATTGTTCTGGTGTTTTTCAGGGTTTTGGGAGTGATCTGTGAGACTTGTCTTTTATTTTATGGTTTTCATTTCCTAGAGATTTGGCTAGGTCCAGATTTCTTGCACTGGAGGGTTGAATGGTATGTTGCTCCTGCCTATGTAGAGAAGTACTTTCCAAAGAGGTTTGGTATTAGTGTTTCCACCTATGGGATGATTTTTCTTGCTCTATGCTTTAAACAACATCTTGTTTTAAAGCATTGTTTGACAGGGTGGCAAATGGAAACCGGGAGGAGGTTGGAATTTGAAGAAGAGGGCTGTTGTGAAGGGATGGTGAGCTCATAGTTTGATGCTACTGGTTCAGCCTGTTTGACAGTTTGTTCTATATCATTTGAAGTGTTTACACTTGGAAGCAGTAGAGTTTTTACTGATTCATTTGGGACCAAGAATGGTACTGCCTGAAACAGTAAGTACAGCTTTACATTTGGTGGTGCCTGATACTGCCTTCCTGGGTGGGGAGGGGGGGGGGCTTCAGCGCCAATAGGAACATTTTTATTGATGGGGCTTGATGCTGTGTGTAAGGGGTTGATAGGTTTAGGAGCAGCAGGTGTACCATCAGTTCTTACATTTCATATTATATGGATATATATATATATATATATATATATATATATATATATATATATATATATATATATATATATATATATATACCCTAACTATATATTCTAACTCCAGGGTCGCACTACAGTGGGGAAGGGGGAATATTCCATTTTATTGCTAATAATAGTTGTCAGTGAAATGAACTTTCAGTGAAATGAAGTTTCAGTGAAATGAATTTCAGTGAAATGGTGTCAGTGAAATGAAAGTCAGTGAATTGAAAGTTCAGTGAATTGAAGTGAACCCATATATATATATATATATATATATATATATATATATATATGGATATATATTTATATATATGTATAATATAAACAAAAAAAAAGGGCAGGCTGGGAGACACCCACAAAGAATGTCTGCTCAGCATGCAGGTGCAGTGAACCACTAATAGGTGTTTGCCAATGCTAATAATTAAATATAAATACATTGGAATAATATAACAAATGGGAAAGGGATAGCTGAATGAAAGGCAGAAGCAACAGGCAGGTTGAAGTGTGATCATAGGGTAGCATGTGAACCCTGGCCATTGCATTTTCTTAGAGGTGGGTAACATTATCGGCAGTATTGGCACAAGTATGGACTGCTTTAATTTTCTTTACCCAGAATATTAGCTAATAGATTTATTGAGGAAGCTCATAGGATGGTTGGACTGTAGCACTTTATTTATAGAATAAGCCTTTTCATGGAATGAGTCTGTTTTAGTTACCATTGATATCACTTATATCGTTAACATGGGATGTAGGAAGAAATCTTGTGCTGAACTTTGTTAAAGCCTCTTAAGCTTCATTGTGATGTCACTTAAGGAGTTGTGAGTGCATTTATGCAGTCAGTGAATGAGATTCATCCTTGGTGACGCCTAGTGTTATTAAGAAGTTTTGCTTTATGTGTGTAGAGGATTTACAGTATTCTTTTCTTTTTGTAGATCACAATGAGGTCAGTTTGGTCACAGATTGGGGATGTGCAGAATTGAGTGGGCTGCGATTGGTGACCTGAAGAAAGAGGATTTGGAAGTGATGGAGCCTGTATCAATGGATGTGCCAGCCGCTTGGGTGGTGCACAATGACATCAGAGATGGGTGTGCACTGAGTGAGCAGCGGTCAGTGCCCTGATGAAATGACTTTGAAAGGTAATGGATTCTTCTTGTGTAGATTTTGATTGTTGGAGTCGTGCACAATGAGGTTGCAGAGGGAGGTATGTTTGGGTAAAAGTAATGCAGATCTGGGGGTTGTGTATAGGCAGTCTGGGGGTTTGCAGCTGGGGTAGAATCTCAACACTCATAGAAGCATAGGAAGCTATGAGGTTAATGGTTTTAGGGCCCTTGTAGGCTAGCCAAGTTCAATTTCTAATTTGTACATATGGCTTCTTTCGTCCTTCGAGGGACATGTGTGGAATCCTGGGGTAGATTTATAGTTACCTATCCAGTTGTTTGGTAGAAGGATAGCTATATGAGGCAGGCTGGTTGTTTCAAATGTGGCTTTTTCAGGGAGTTATGCGTTACTGAAGTTGCATGTCAGCCAGTTTAAGTGGGTTGCTTGGGTAGGGCTAATTAAGTTGGTGTAGTTTACATTCTATTGCCTTTGGGTTACTTTACTGGGATAGCCCTTGGGACAGATGGATAGAGTTAGTCATGGGGTTTGCATTTTGTTTACTCATTTTATAGGCGGTGTTATGTTTGGGGGGCATAATTTTGGGAGTTTTTTTGTGGTTGTTGGATGATAGGATGAAGGGACAACTGGGGATGCTGAGTATTTGGAGTTTCAATTTAACATGGAGTAGGCTTAGCGTGTGTTGGAGATTAAGGCTCACTTCAATTGTGTAGGATGGCAGTAGGATGGATTGGGTTATCTGTTTGTGGAAGTGTATCATGTTGCATTAAGGTTAAAGGCTTGCTGAAGGAGTTTGGGGCACCTATTTATAAGTAAAACACACGGTAGGGTAAGTCTAGCTTACCTAAGTGTGGTTTACAGTTGTTGGGTGGGAAGAATTTTGATGGAAAGATTCAGTTCTATGTCAGGTTTGGCAGCGAGGTAGGGCAGTTCATTTGGTAAGGGGGATGTAGTTATGACTACTTCAGTCGCATGAATGACAAGGTTGAGTGAATTAATTTGGTTAGTGATCATCGGTTTCAAGGATCAGGGTAGTTTGAGTGGAAAGATGGACAAACTTTGACTATTGTCAGGATGGTGTTTGTTGCAGGGATTGGTGCTGGGATATGGAGTTCAAAGGGTTACAGTTTCTATGACATTTATGTTATGGTTGTATTTAGTCATTCTGAAAGTATTTGGGGGTCAACAAAGGCTAGGATGGGCATTCTGTGCTATGTTTGTACTGGATAGTTGGAGGGATGGCAGGAATGCTTTTGGACTTTATGATATAAGGCTGATGTTACGATAATGGTAGGCAATTGCCCTTGCGTGGTTTCACATGGCATTGGGTTTAATGTTTTGGTGTTGCCTAGGGCAGGTAATGTCCCAGGGCACATTAAGAGGTTAATATTGGTAGTTGGAATGAATGAGAAGTTAGTTACTATACAGAAGTTATGCAAAATATATGGTTATTATTTCAGCATTGGGAAAAGGATCATTGGTTTAACTGTTAGTCAAGTGACGGCTTTCGGTGCTCATATGACAGGGCTTTTGGGTTGCTAATAGGAATCCGGCTGGGTTTAGAGAAGATGGGTACACCAAATGATGTTTGGCTAAATTACCCCTCCCTTTTGTTATGGGTGGTTATGTTGTTGAAATGTTGGTAGGTGAGAGGGGGAACAGCCTGATCAGGCTGGTGTCCGGAGAAGAGGGACAGGCTTGCCCTCTTCTGTTCCCCCTCTGGTGTTGGATTTATATTTGGTAAATATAGGCAAGCAAAGATAAGGATGCTGCTTATTTGGTTGGAGGTGTAATTCAATAACTGTTATAGGAAGTGAGTTGTTGGACACTGCTTCATAAGTAAAGTAAGTGAGTGGAGTTATGGATGTGGCTTAGAGTCAGGATGAGTAAGGTCATACTGTCCTGACTTATTTGGTTGGATGTGAATTGGAAGTGAGTGGTGGGACGCTGCTTCATAAATAAAGTAAGTGAGTGGAGATATGGACACTTCTTACTGGGTCAGGATGAGTGAGGTCATGTTGTCCTGATTAACACTACATGGATGTTTATGCTGTGATTAAAATCAGCTATACTATGTTCTTTTGTAAATAATAAAAATTGGTTATTAAAGTTATGTTATGGAAGTTTAATAAAGGCTGTCAAACATCATTTGGTGTAATGCCTGTTTATTGAAGGGGACCGGGACAACTATTGCAGATCAATCTGTGGCTGGAATGTATTGAATTTTCTAATGCTTAAATGGAAGTTCTGCCATCAGCTTGGCTATGTAACTTGATATGTCATCTCGTTTGGTTTGTGAATCATGGAACTGCTGTTCCTGCTTTATTAGCTTTCCCCTCTTAGGTGGGGTGGCACACAAATTTGTAATCTGTTCATTGTGAGTACTATCAGTTATATCAATTGAGGCAGCTATTCCTTTTAATAATGTGCATATCCTCTGGTACCATCCTTTAACAATGTTCTCTATGCAAGGGCCATGATGAGTGCATATATCATGCAAATTCCAAAATAAAGGTTGATAAATTGGTAGCAGATGGTTGCTGTTTTCCTACACACAGTTTATATCTTCTTGGCACCCATACACATATGCATTTTCAAAGAAAGTATACAATATTTTTGCTTTTGGTGGCATATATAATACATTCATAAGTTAATTTTTACAAGTTTCTGCTGTAGAGAAAAACAGTGATAGTCACTCCTTCACTAGGTTGGAAAATGTAATGTTCTTGCCATATATCTTCTCCAATTGTAATCTTTAAACATTACAGTAAATATTGTGTCTAAAGTGAAACCAGTACACATTAATATTTATGCCTGTAAAATGATGCCTCAGTGAATTAAATGCCCCCACCTTCAAATCACACGTTATGTACCCTGTTAAATTTAAATCCATCTTATCACACAGTTTCTTACTTGCATTGCAGATAAGATCATACATGTCTCAGGTCATTCTCAACATTTTGCCATACATTTTTGGCACCTGAATGGTGTGAGCAGAAATGATCAGTGGTTTGTGTATGTTATACAGCTATTTTCACATTTTAATATTCACTGGAAATGTCCCATTCATGACTAAAAATATGCAGTGACTTACGAATGTCATACTGTGCAGTTGTTATTAGTAAAACATGCTCTTCAAGTTCCTCATGGAACCCACAAAGAATGATCCCTTTCACAAAGACATTCTGCTGATGGTATTGTCTCTTTATGTTTCTTTAGTGCCTGCTAAGCTACTCTTTTCTTGATTCTGTCTCTGTGTACATCATGTTTCAATGCCGAAGCAGTAGGTAAGCACTGCAATACTTTACTGGACATATCTTGTAACACATTAACTAATATTTTTATAATAGCACCTTCACATTCTTGTGTTCTTCTTTTTATCCTGTCATGGATTTCAGTAACTTACACTTATGCTGGGGTTAGTACATGCTTTTTAATGGAACTTCTTACAATTGTTTCACCTTTTCCAGTTGCTTTTGTTACTGCCCTGCCACAACATTTCTCCAGACGGTTTAATGTGGGACACCAGTATGTTTCGTTTTGAAAAATTGTTGTCACTGAGGAAGGCAAGTGTTTTAGCTGAAACCGGTCTGATTTTATGGGGTTTGTGCTTTGCAAACTCCCTTGGATGGTGTTACCACAATAAATGGTTTATTACTCCATGCTTTAAGTGCTGGCCGTCTCTTTTTTTGTTTTGCTATGCAGTTTTGTGGCCATTTGCACTTGCCATACCTGCAGAGCTTGTTCTCTTAGGTATCCATTAACTTGCCATCTTCTTCCTCTTTTCCTGCTCACTGTTGTCTCCATGATTGCTGCAACTCCTCCAGGTGGAGGATTGTTCACTTGAGTGGATGTATCCTTATCTGCAGAATCTATATCTGAATGTTGTTGCACTTTGCAACTGAAAGCAGTGACTTACTGTACTGTGATGTGTCTTTAAAAAGCAAATGTAATGTTTATGACTATAACATGACAGAAGGAGTCATTGCATATAGTACATCTGCACATGTCTTTCTGTGACCATCAGCAAAAATAGAATGTTGACTGCTTAGTGATGTGTCTTAGTATAATATAATGCAATGGATATTATATATAACTCATTCTTTTGTGATTGTGCTGTTACATAAACTAATAATTCTTACTTAAAAGCCTAATGGATGGTGTTATACAGTTATGTACAGTAAATATCTTGACTACAATGCTTTCAAAACTTCATTACATGTGATGTTTATCAGTATAACTGCTGTACTAACCTTTAGGAATAGGGGTTATAGCCTGCCAAGTTATAACATCATGCCAGTTTTCCAGAGTCTCTGGATCCCTACCACAGATGCACACAGACTCAGGTACCTCAAAGGGAGAAAACTGCAACCTATGTACCAAAAATCCTCAGTACTTTCATGCCACCCCCAAGACTACTACTTCTAGGCTTCAGAGGATTAAAGATTGGCTCCATCAGAGGGTTAAAGATTGGCTCCTATCTTCTGGCTGGCAGGTAACTCTACTTTGGGGAACCTTTCCGTGTATATGTATATATATATGTATATATATATATATATATATATATATATATATATATATATGTATATATATATATATATTTATTTATTTTTTTTGTCTATTCTTTGACAATGATAAGGAATGAGTCTGTTTAAAAGACTGCCATTTTTATTGTGATATATTTAGTTGAGATGCACTATTTTGATTTAGGCCATGTGTTTATGGTAAATGCATACTGCTTTTGTACTGTCTTTGTTTTTTGGATTGAACGTATATATTTTTAGGGGAAAGTGTGGTAATGCTTGTGCATACTTTGCTACAACTAAACTTCTGCCCAGCTTCTTCAAGCTCCACTTACCAGGGAAATAGGTATTTCTGGGTATATATTTTTTGGAGATAATATACCTTAACATCTTTATTAAATTTGAACATATGACAAAGGCAATATTACATTTATATAAATGAAAAACATAAAAAATGATATCACTTTAGATACAAACAGTTTACATCACAGACACCATTGAAACAACTGTAGTTGTAAACATCATACATCACTTATAAACCATCCAATCATTGTCAGTTAAGTATTATATATCTCATTCAAATACTGCCTCTTAAATCTCGTTCCTATTCTGTATGTATTGTTCCCACAATTCCCATTTTTTTCCTATGTAGTTTGTTCCTTTACTTTTCTAAAGATCCCAGTTCCAGTTGTTTTATCTCTGTTACTATATTCACTACTAGTTGGTCTAGACTTTGATTTCCATTTTCTAGCAATTGCTTTTTTGAATTAGACTCAGCAAGGCTTTACTATGTCTAGGCAATTGCAACTCTGTAGCATAACTCAAAAAAAAACAATTTCCCCAGTCAGTCCAATCTGCTCACCCAGCATCTCCAACAGAGCGGTCTGCAGGGAATCCCAAAAGTCTGCCAGCTTATCACACTTCCAAAAAATATGTTCCCAGCTACCTCTTTCTTGCCCATCACACCTGCAACATTTGCTATTTACCTGAGGAAAAATTCTTTGGAGTCTACTTGGGGTATAAAAATATCTATGCATACACTGCCAGGCAAAGATCCTAAATCTTCTATGCTTTGTTGCATATTTGGGAGATATACATATACCCCCATTGTCTCTTTGTGAATTGCTTATCCAGTCTCTCTTCTCAATCCTTTCTAAGTTCCTCTGATTGATTTTTATAATTATCATACAATATTTTATATGCTTTACTAATTATTCCTTTTTAAACAGCAGCTTCTGTTCCCCCCTATTTCTTTCTCTTTGCTTATACTCTGATATCAGTCTTTGATAGTGAAGTCAATCTCTAACCTGCAGTCCAAATAAATTCTTGGCCTCTTCCCTTTCTATTACCTTTCCCTTTCTAGTTATTTGCTCCCAGTACCTTGGTTCCTTTGCCAGTTTTCTCAAATAAGTTCCAACCCCCTCTTGCCTATTATCTGTATCCCTGACCACAGTCAACACTATAGACAAAATCTCTTTCCTTCATTCTTGTGCCGGTTTGGTTCTTAGAATACCCCCTGCTATTTTATGAATATAATACTCTGTATGATTTTGATTGTTCTTAAGAGTCTGCATACAAAATCCCAATCTCTCCTTATTTCTTGAGCTTCCTCCCTGTCAGCATCGTTCCTTTCTACTTTGAATTATAGTTTTCTGCTTGTGTTATATATAAGAGCCTTAAATGTGTTGCTCTAAAATACCCCCTCAAATTACATAATCCTAGTCCACCTTGTTCTATTGGTAGAATCAGTTTATCTCACTTGACCCTTGCTGTCTTCTCTTCCCAGATAAAATCCTTCATCTTTTTTTTTAATTGCTATCCATAATTTCTCCTCCAGTTGATAAAAGTATGCCTGATGTGTGCATAAGGCTAAAGGGACTAAAAAACATTTAATGGCTTATATCTTAGTATCCATATCCATATAACAAAACTTCCAGTTTCTCAATTTTTTTGTATTATCTTTTGTTTAGTCTCTTCCCACATATCCTTAGCTGCCATCACAGAGTCATTTCTAATTAGGCTTACCACCTGTCCCACTTTGAGAGGGACAGTCCCTCTTTGGGCAGTTGTGTCCTGACAAAAAATATTAAAAAGGGCAAATATCCTGAGATTGTAGGACATAATTATGTCCCATATTTTATGTAACAGTTGCATAAAATAGTTATTTATGTATCTAAAATACCTAAATGTTACAAGGAACATAATAAGCAACTAAACTGCTACAAGAATAAGCTTTTATTTAGGAAAAAAAGTTAAGTTCTATCCTCTGTGCTGAACATGGGTATGTGTCGGCCTGTAAAATCTGATGCGCTCACTGTTTGGGTCCTTGTCTGATGCGCTCACTGTTTGGGTCCTTGTCCTATCGTAACACATCTTTCTTCCCCTGCTATCTACCTGGCTGCTGTGCTCACTGTTTGGGTCCTTGTCCTACCCCTGGTGAACTTGTACAGTCAGTACCTGAACTACCAGAAAATCCCTCTCCATGAAGTCTCTGGAAACTGTCCGGACTCTGGAATTACCCACCAGCTCCTTGAGAAGCCAACTTGCTTAAGACAGTGAAACCTGGTGAACTTGTACAGTCAGTACTTGAACTACCAGAAAATCCCTCTCCTTGAAGTCTCTGTAAACTGTCCAGACTCTGGAATTACCCACCAGCTCCTTGAGAAGCCAGCTTGCTTAAGACAGTGAAACCTGGTAAACTTTTACAGTCAGTACCTGAACTACCAGAAAATCCCTCTCCTTGACGTCTCTGGAAACTGTCCGGACTCTGGAATTACCCACCAGCTCCTTGAGAAGCCAGCTTGCTTAAGACAGTGAAACCTGGTGAACTTGTACAGTCAGTACCTGAACTACCAGAAAATCCCTCTCATTGAAGTCTCTGGAAACTGTCCGGACTCTGGAATTACCCACCAGCTCCTTGAGAAGCCAGCTTGCTTAAGATAGTGAAACCTGGTGAACTTATACAGTCAGTACCTGAACTACCAGAAAATCCATCTCCTTGAAGTCTCTGGAAACTGTCCGGACTCTGGAATTACCCACCAGCTCCTTGAGAAGCCAGCTTGCTTAAGACAGTGAAAGTATGTGCTAATCTACATACCTGACCCTTGTAGCAATATCTCAGATTTAAGAACCCTGCTACCTTAGGCAAGTTTCCCACTCAGGTTAGCCAGCAGCCTACAACCCCCTCCAACTATATTTTTTCCTGTACAGTTGGCCTTCGCACATAAACTACCTATTCTCTCTTCTTGTATTATTGTACCCAACCCCCTCTCTCCTACAGCCTGCCCCCTTGTAAGTGGGTCCTGTTGCAATTAACTCACTGGCCACTAAGAGGTGTCTTTCTTTACTGTTCAGTATCATAGACCCTGCATTTATCTCTCTTCCAGACCCCCTAGCCCTACTTTAATGCTTTGTTTTTTGCTTCTTCTCTCCATAGAACCTGTTCTGCACTTCCCTACACTTATCCCAGTATATACTTCTCACTACACCCAAACTGTCTTACAAGTCTAAGCACCTTGTAGTAAGCTAACTCCTTTCTCCTGACTATACGTATGATACACTAGCCTGCTGACCTTCTTTAGCTTTCTCACACTACTAAACTTAATTAACTTACGTGCTTCTTTATCCCGTACTACTGGTTGTCTTCCTTGGGTGTCCACTCTCTTGTCTCTGCTATCTAATCTAACCTTTACCCCTTATCTCATAACCTTGGTATCCCTCCCTTTCCTACAGTAGTGCACTATCCCCTTTTTTCCTTGACTTCTCTACCTTGCTCCACATCCTGCTATGTCAACTACCCCCCACCTACCCCTACACCGTCTTTTCTAGGCTCCTCCCAAATACACTTCTCTTTACCCTGTTAACATTCCTACCGTCCCTTATGTTGCGGTTTCTGCCCCATACCTTATGTATGACTCACTCCCCTCAGCCCTCATGCCCCTGCCTACCTTATAAATACATCCCATAATATTGGACGCCATCTTTCTTCCCCTGCTACCTACCTGGCTGCTGCGCTCACTGTTTGGGTCCTTGTCCTACCGTACATTTCTGAATGTATTGTACCTACTATTGAAGTGTAAATATCTGACTATTTTCTGTAGAAGTATTGCTGCTGCTCTTAAATGTGTGATGTTAACTGTTTAAATTTAGAACCAAAGCTTATTTGTTATCAATGTTCCCACAAAGCATTTGCACGTGGGATTGTATTTGATCCTCGCTGTATGGCTAATTTGTAACTTATGTGGCCATTTCAAACCGCACAACTCTATGCTGTGTTTATTAATTTGTCTACTGCCTCTGCTTAAAAAGCTTGTATACTACTTACGCTGAC
Organism: Protopterus annectens; assembly: GCF_019279795.1. Classification (NCBI taxonomy): domain Eukaryota; kingdom Metazoa; phylum Chordata; order Ceratodontiformes; family Protopteridae; genus Protopterus; species Protopterus annectens. The sequence continues at coordinate 1,987,853,990 of NC_056735.1, forward strand.
CATCCTTGCTTACTCATAGTAAGTTAGCCACATTAGGAAGACTTTTCTTATGAATCTATTCCTTACATGTGTACATACTGTTTTAAATTCTCATCCTGTGTATTATAATTTGTTTCAGCTGAAAAGGCGTCTCTAAAGATGCTATCTCCCACATAGAGCTGTGCTTCTATGAAGCATCTAAAGGTTCGGCAACTTCTGTCGCATCATTAACAGCGCATTCAGAACAGATTTACATTTCTTCCCCAGTTACAAAACAAAAACTAAAGCTGGTCAATGTAACTAATGGCACTACAAGCCAAGTACACCACCAGCTATCCTTACATGCTCCATGTTTTTTAACTTACTCACACTGTGTATTATATTTGTATCTGCTTATATGTCGTCTCCAAAGACGCTATCTCCCTCACAGAGCTGTGCTTTAGCGAAGCACTGAAAGGTTCGGCTTCTGCTTTTGCACCATTCGCGAAGCGTTCTGGAAAGATTAATTATCCAGCTATCCTTACATGCGCCATGTTTTTATATTTCCTCATGCTGTGTATTACATCTGCATCTATTTATACACCGTCTCCACAGACGCTATCTCCCTCACAGAAGCTGTGCTTTTGTGGAACACCTAAAGGTTCGGCTACTGCTTTCGCTCCATTAGCGAAGCATTTTGGACAGATTCAGTACTCTTCCCCAGTCAAGTAACAAAACCTAAAGGCGGGCCAATGAGATTAGTGGCACTATACGCCAAGTACAACACCAGCTATCGTTACATGCTCCTACACATGCCTCTGCGTGTAAGCACAGAATATTTCCTAAAAGTAAGCACAATCCAGAACTGTAACAACACCTACACTGTACTCTATATTTGCTCAATTTGTATGATTTACCATAACGACTAAATGTTTTTAACAAATTTGTGTTTCTTCTGTTGTGATAAATACCAGTGAATTTTTAGAACTCTTTTGGTATTTATTGTTGTTCTATGTACTCTCTAAATGATCACATTGACTGCATTTACTTAATGACTAGATGTTTTGAACAAGTTAGCGATCTTACTGTTGTTTATGCAATAACTGTTGTAGTACTTGTCCATCTGATTTTTATTTCTTTTTATACAGACTATAACTCCTAATACTATCTATCTCACTCCCTCTCTCTTCCTACTTATACTAGCCTGGTGAACTTGTACAGTCAGTACCTGAACTACCAGAAAATCCCTCTCCTTGAAGACTCTGGAAACTGTCCGGACTCTGGAATTACCCACCAGCTCCTTGAGAAGCCAGCTTGCTTAAGACAGTGAAAGTATGTGCTAATCTACATACCTGACCCTTGTAGCAATATCTCAGATTTAAGAACCCTGCTACCTTAGGCAAGTTTCCCACTCAGGTTAGCCAGCAGCCTACAACCCCCTCTAACTATATTTTTTCATGTACAGTTGGCCTTCGTACATAAACTACCTATTCTTTCTTCTTGTATTATTGTACCCAACCCCCCTCTCCTACAGCCTGCCCCCTTGTAAGTGGGTCCTGTTGCAATTAACTCACTGGCCACTAGGAGGCATCTTTCTTTACTGTTCAGTATCATAGACCCTGCATTTATCTCTCTACCAGACCCCCTAGCCCTACTTTAATGCTTTGTTTTTTGCTTCTTCTCTCCCTAGAACCTGTTCTGCACTTCCCTACACTTATCCCAGTATATACTTCTCACTACACCCAAACTGTCTTACAAGTCTAAGCACCTTGTAGTAAGCTAACTCCTTTCTCCTGACTATACGTATGGTACACTAGCCTGCTGACCTTCTTTAGCTTTCTCACACTACTAAACTTAATTAACTTATCTGCTTCTTTCTCCCGTACTACTGATTGACTTAATGGGTGTCAACTCTCTTGTCTCTGCCCACTCCGTTCTCCCTTCGGGCTCACTCCGCTCCCCCTACCCTACCCCCAAATACCACCCACCCCAGTGCTCCTACATTTATTACGCTACTGGCCACACCCCTTCCTACCTTTCCCAATCATATAAGAACCTATCACATTGTCCACTGAACATACTACCACTAAGTAACTTACCAACCTCCACCCAATTCACTTAAAGTGACATCACCTCCCCCCTTTACTAGCGCTAACTACCTATCTCCTCCTCACTCACCTCCCAACCATTACTATGTCCATAACAGTCACTCACTCACAACTAAAACTACTTATCTACCTAACACTATCTTCCTTTCTCATTACTACCTACCTTATAACCTACCTTGAATACCCACTTCACTGTACTATCCCTTTTCCATCTAAACATACCTCCACACCTACAACAACTTTCTCCCAAACCTTCATAAATCTCAGTCCCCAACCCAACTACATACTAACCAATTACCATAAATTAGCGTTCATCAAATTAAGCAAACCAAAATCTAAAAAACTAACCAATATATTTGACAAACTTCTACACCCAAAAGATTTTAAACTCCTCCACTTACTATTAGATGGAGACATTAATCCAAACCCTGGCCCACACCACTCCAACACCACCAACTATATTAAGCAAGACAAATGTACATTTCTATCATCAACCACTCTCACCAACTCTCTCTCTATTGCTCACCTGAATATTCGTAGTATTTGTAACAAAACTACTCAAGTCCATGCCCTTCTAGAAAACCATCAATTTGACATTCTATGCCTAACTGAAACATGGCTAAAGCCTTCCATCAAAGACAATGAAATTACCCCACCTGGGTATAACATCCTTAGACTTGATCGCACAGCAAAAAAGGGAGGAGGGGTAACAATTCTCTATAAGGCTCAATTCTAAATCTGTACTATAGATCATACTCTTTGCCTTGATAAACAGGCAGAGGTTATCTGCTCCAAACTTCACATCAACAGTAGTAAAGCCATAAATATCATATGTGTTTATCTTCCCCCAGGAAATAACATCAACTCACTTGAATGCATCCTCAGTTCACTCTCTACACATCTCCCACAAGAAACACTAGTCCTAGGCGATTTTAACATTGATTGGTATTCATGCAATAGTACAAACCCCAGCTCCCATATAAACCTACATGGCTTTACCCAACTAATAAATAGTCCTACCAGAACCAATAAAACCAACAACAATGAAACCACCTTAGACTGGATTCTTACTAATACTCCTCAACTAATCTACAAAGTAGGTATCCTTCCAGAAGACCTAAGCAACCATTCACTTACTTATGTCATCTGACATAAAACTAGCCTCAACTTACCTACCACATACAGAACACTTCGCTCAAAAAAGCATTTCAACTCCAATCACTTTCTAGCTGAACTATTTCAAAATACCTGGTCCCTTCTAAAATATCTCCCACTTAATGAAGCAGTAGCATACTTCAACTCCACTTTCCTATCTATCCTAGATAACCATGCCCCAAGTCAAACTATTAGAACCAAGGCTAAACCTGCTCCCTGGCTAACCTACAACACTGGGCAGAAAATCAATCAAACAAATAAATATTGGGCGAAATGGCATTCCACCAAGAACCCAACTGACCACCAAAACTTCAGACAACTTAGAAACAGTACAAAAAAAGCCATCCTGACTGATAAAAAAAACTACTACCTCCAATTTCAACAAACCACCAAAAAGGAACCTAAAAAGTTCTGGGCCAGTATGAACAATCTCCTATCCCCAGGCCAACCTATCACACCCAACCCTCAAGACTCTAACCCAGACAACCACACACAAATAGCTAATGACTTCAATTCATTCTTCACTAATAATATCCAAACCCTTGTTAGTCACCTAACTCCTGACACCTCTAAGCTACTCTTACCTGCTATAAATGTATCTCCATCCTTTCATTTTCAACCTGTATCAACCTCCTTCATCTTATCACTGCTCAAAAATCTAAGACCAGCCACCCCTTCTGCTGACAAACTCCCAGCTGAATTCCTACAAATAGGAGCCAAGGCTATTTCCTACCCCATCTCTATACTGATAAATTGATCCATTAATGAAGGAATTTTCCCCTCTATTTGGAAGATATCTCACATCATCCCTCTACACAAAGGAGGTAAATCTAATGACCTGTCTAACTTTTGTCCTATAGCTCTTCTATCACCTATAGCTAAAATCATGGAAAAATGTATCCACAAGCAGCTTCTTAACCACCTTCTACACCATAACCTACTTGCCAACTGTCAGCATGGCTTCAGACCCTTCCACTGCACTACTCTCCTTTACCAACACAATCAACTATAACCGCAACAATAACTACCTATCATCTGCAGTCTTCATTGACTTATCTAAAGCATTTGACATGGTTAATCATAAACTTCTTCTACACATACTAAAATCCCTCTCACTTGATCCTCCATCCATAACCTGGTTCACATCTTACCTAGAAAACCGCCAGCAAGCAGTTCTCTGGAAAAATACATTATCTAATCTCCTTCCTATATCTTTGGGTGTACCTCAAGGCTCCATCTTAGGCCCCCTTCTATTGTCTATCTTCATCAATGACCTACAATCTGCTATCCCAAAATCTACCTGCATACAATATGCAGATGATTCTACCATAGTCTGTTCTGCCAACTCACTAAATGAACTTCAGTCACTCACCCAAAAAGCTTTTACCACTGTTGAACAATGGTTCTGCAACCGTTGCCTACTCCTTAATGCCAAGAAGACCAAACTGCTACTGTTCTCACCTTCACGCAAAACTGCCCCACTCAATTTAACTCTTACTTCCACTGACAACACACTTATTTCTCCAGACTCGACAGCTAAACTATTAGGAATAACTATTGACAATAATCTCAGCTTTGACCCCCATATCAACAACACTATCAAATTTGTTAATAAAAAAATCGGATCCCTTTACAGTATAAAACCCTTCCTGAAACCTGAAGCTAGGACCACCTTAGCCAGATCTCATCTTATCTCTACTCTCCTATACACTTCCCCCGTCTTCACTAATCTCTCCAAAAACAACCTCAAGAAACTTGCAACATCTTACCATAACATTGATAGATTTGCCACAGGATCCCCATTTAGAACTCATCATTGTCTGAACTTAAAACATCTAGGTTGGCTTGAATTTCCCAACCTACTCAGTCTTCATCAATTATTAATAGCACACAAGATCTTATACCAACCAACTAAAATTCCTATACTCTCTAACCTCATTTCACCATATAACAACCTGAAACATCTACGCTCTTCCAACAAACTACTGATTACTATAACCAAACCCTCTAACTCTGCAGGTGACTGTCTCTTTTCCAACTCCATTGGAAAAATGTGGAACAATCTACCCTCTGATATCACATCTCTATCATCCCTCCCTCTTTTTAAAAGACATTTGAAAGTTCATCTCAACAAACACTGGCTTTGCTCCTGCACCTACCCAGCTTAATCCTTCCACTTCCTCTCTATCCATTACTACCTCCTTAATCCTTACCATCTCTACTACCTTAGCCTTGTAAAGTCTACCTCATATATTAACTTTATAGAAATATGTTATCCCTCACATACTGTAGAACTAAAAAAAAAAAAAATGTTAACATATTCTGTTCATTATATTTGTTGAGTTGTGTTCTAACCTTATTTTATTACTATGCGTATTCACTAGCTCTTTTTCTATATGTTTCTATTGTTATTGTATTGCCTGACTATGTTTAAACTTTTATAATCATTGGAGCTTTTCTCTCCGGGCCTCTACTGAAAATGGACATACATCCAGCTAGACTAGCCTGGTCAACAAATGTTAAATAAATAATAAAAATAAATAAATAAATTTCTGTCCCGAAAATGTCCCACTTTGGCCATTTGAAATGATGGCAACCATATTTCTAATCCATACTCCTAAGTACTTCATTTTACCATGTCCCCATAAATACGGATATTGTTGGAGTTTCTGGAGAAAACTGTATTGTCTGTCCATTCACTTTTGAGATTTATTAGGTCTTTTGAGGGGAACTGTAAGTTTGTGTAGTGCTTGTGAACACTTTAGTGAGAGTTTACCTTCTGACCAACACCTTCCAGCTACACTAACCAGTGAATTGGTCTGTCTCTTGGCAGGCACATGGAAACACATACCATCCATTTGGTTCCTTCTTTGGCTGAACCTAAGGAAAAACAAAAAAAACAAACAAAAAAAAACACGAAAGAGTCTTTACTGACACCGCAGGCTCAGTCTGTGCCTCAGCTGCAGGTTTAGTTCCTATTGCCATTACAGACTGGGGGCAGCCACTCCATCTGTGGCTGTTCCCGTCCATTTTGAAGAGGGAAAAACATGTTCTTTGGTCTTTACAGTTTCACTGAGAAGTTCTTCCCAAGGTGAGAGAGGTAAGAGACCTGTGATTGAAATGCCACCCTTAATTCAGTCCTCATCTGGGGATGGCACTAGAAAAAGCAAACAAAAAAATTAAACATAATTGTTCTCAAAAGAGTATTTCTGTAGATAAGGTTGAATTAATTATTTTGACTAAAGTCTTATTTCAGGCTTTGAATCTGCTGGAACAGCACAGAGACTTGACTGAAAAAATAGCCCCACAACACTAAAGATCCTTTGTTAAATGACTCTAATAAGGAGAAGGACAGAGCTTCTTCAGTGTTTCCTTCACACGTCAATGATTATGAATCGGAGGAGAGTGATTACTCAGTTTCTGTCGTACAGAAATTTTATTTTGCTGTGAATGAGTCTAGAATGAATAATATATTATTAATTAGTGGGAACAGGAGGACGTTCCCTCTTATTTAAGGAGATATAGTGGCTAGGCCACACTCTACTCCCATTCCTCCTATTATGCCAGCGTTGGAGGATAATTTTGACTTAGCCTGTAATAAGCCTGATAATCAGTCTTCAGTTATTAAGAAGGCAGGCAGACTTTATTAAGTTAGTTAGTTTAACTGGTATTTGATTTCTTTTCTTGAGTATGACCCCAGCAGGTATTTCAATTTCTTCTCCACCTACTAGCAGATTTTTGATCAATACTAATCCTTCTCCATCTAACAAGGATGGTAAAACCTTTGACAGGCTTGGGAGTTGGGAGAGAATTGTTTTTTTTTCTACTTTAGCCTTCTGAATTTTGAACTACCAGACTCATATGTTGAATTACACGCTGGCTTGTGTTGACAGTCTGAGGAACATTTCTGTCACTTTGCCCTCCGAAGTTATGTACTTTCTTCTTTAAAAAGAAGAAGTTTGGTGCTTTTTGAATCCTATTATTGTTACTCTTTCACAAAGATCTAACCATTCTTGAAAGAGTGCATGTTTCTGCTGATTCATTGCCCAGGGTTGTAGCTACCCCCACCATGGTGAGAGGTTTTATCTGACTATGTAATCATAAGTTTCCAATGGAGAATACATTTAAGATTTTGAATTCCCAGTAATACTATGATTAAGGTCTTAAAACAACTTCTTAACCTTTTGATTTTTTTGGGGGGGGGGGGATCCAGCTTCATAATTTAGGTGAATGTAGTACCAGCAGCATTTATCCAGACTGAGAACCAACTTTTAAAAAGAGACAGATGCAAAGCAGGAAAAATAAACAATTAAATAACTAAGTTCATGCATACATATGTAAGGCATGATGGTTGGCTGGAAAAGAAAAAATCTATATCTGTATCTATCTATCTATCTATCTATCTATCTATCTATCTATCTATCTATATGTTAGAAAGTTGCCCAAGAGTAATTATAATCTTTATATCTGGATGGAAGATCAAGATAAACATACATATGGCAGATATACTTTGAAGGAACTTGTAGATAATGCAAAGTTAATGCAGGCTTGTGATGCTACTCTGCCCTCACAATGACACAGGATATATGAAATGTATCATATCCAGGATAAACATTATAAATTAATTATGGCTTTCCTATTGCATGCTGGAGGTATGACACTGTGGATAAAGACCAACTCCATAAGTTCAGGTCTCGCTAATGTAGCAACATGTAGTAAAATAATGTGTCTAATTTGTGACTAAGGTTATTGAAGATAATACTCTATGTCTGCTCCTCTGACCTTCTACAGATAAAGACAGGAGAACTCTATGCATTAGCACAATACTTACTGATACTTTTTACTTAAGAAAGATATGAGCAAGATTTCTAGAGTCAAGTTATTGAAGGTCTTGGCTAATGCAGAGAGCAAAATCAAATGACTCTATATTTATAATTGCAGGCAGATGTGAGTGTTTTTTGTCAAAGGCACTGGTTACTTTCCTCATGAAACTAAGAGTGAGACCTTTTGCATTAGATGCACCTGAACAATAAATATTTTGTAGTGGAATTGATCTGTAAGCTAAGTTGTAGGGACAAGGTACAGCAATTGACAAACCTCTGTGACCCATAAGGTCATGCGCTGTCTGTTGTTGTTTTCCATTGTGTTCATTTAATAATAACCATCACTGTGGATGCAAAATGCTATAGTATCATTTAATCTATTCTTTCATCAAGATAATCTTTTGAACATAGGTCATTTGTATGGAGTCCTTGAATGATTATGCACATAATATAGATTAATTAACTATTTGTTTAGTCTGATTGTTTACATAATCAGTTACAGGTGTAGGGTGTCTGGTATGTAAGCTATCATTTGTTAAATGTTGAAGTTCATCCTCTGCGGGGCATATTCCAAAGTTTATAAGCACAGATATCTGAAACCTCTGTACAAACAGTTGTCTAAATTCATGGTTTGGTGACTTTATTGTTTAGGGATGGAAATTGTTAATAAAAGTAGTTGCAGAAAAAGTAGTTGACGATATTTGAAATTCATATGCCTCTAGTACTCACATTCTGTGGACAGTATTCGTTTCTTTCCTCCTCACACTACCTTCCTGTAATTCTCATTACAGTGCTTCAGTTGGCATTCTGTTTCATTTCAGTTATCCTTATTTCCATAGTAAATTACAACCTTTAAAATTCTGACTGCCTTGCTTTCTCCTTGCTCTGTACTTTGAATACTATGGATAGACTGTCAGATGCCAAGGGAATAGTCTCTGAACCCCTTGTCTACTTTAATTGTTTCCCTGCACCCCTTATCTAGTTTAATCGTTTATCAAGCTAACATCAGACCTGATTATTGAGTACATTTCTGCTCTTGGATAGATGTGAGTGCTAACTTTAGTGTTTGTCTCTTCACTTGGCTACGTGCCACCACTGCGGCTCTGTCTCTTCTCTCTGCTTCATTACTTCAGCCATAAGCTGCAGTTCTTGGTGCATCAAGATAAAAGTCTTGTTAATAAAACTAGTTAGTGTACTATGAAACGTTTCTTCCTAACTTTTTAGGACATATGCAATTATTTCTGGTTTTATGCTCAAACAGAGTATTGGGCCCTTACTAGCATGAAACCAATTTTATTTATTATCTCTGCACATACAACAATTTGCAATGCGGCCTCTGGTGTATAATGAAGATACATTCAGATCTGGGTTAAGTTGTTCTCATTATTTATAATATGTATCAAAAAAAATAAAGGCACACACAAGAGCAAACTGTCTTTGCTCTCCAATTTAAAAGATTAATTATTTAGAAATAGGAGGATGTGTTTTTTTTTGGTACTTGCAGATACAGCCCGTCACTTTACTTTATATTATGTAAGGCAAAGGAAAATATTGGACCAGATTCTTAAACGTCTATACTTATTGCCACTATCATGTGGGCATTACACACATGACAAAGCACAATTTCATGTTCATTAAACAGCACTACACTTAGCGCAGAGCCTCAAAATATGGGAAAGTGGAAGAATATGCTCATTATGGCATAAGTAGCCAAATGACATGCTAGTTAACCAATCCAATATTGTGGAGTTATTTAGAAATGTATAAAGTAATCATGTACACTCAGTGCAACCTTTTGGCCTGAAAATCCGAACTCTGGATTACAGCTGTGATTGCACTTGAAAAAATGTTAGGGGCTGCTGTTACTATCATTAACCTGTATGTGCAACAGGTTTAATTTCAGGTGCTGCTGATACCAGATCTCAGCCAAGAAAAATAACGGTGTTTAGACCCCATCTAACTTATTATGGACTGCATGATACAGAAATTGTAGAGTGACAGTGGGTGGTCAGGGAAACTCTAGAAGAAATATCCAGTCTCTGCCACCTTCATCTGACGCCCTGGGGAAATCATGGAGAACACATCCCAGTAGAAAGAAAGGTGTATGTAGGTTCATAGGTTCATAGGTAGGTACTAGGCTATTGGCCCTAGGGCCTATATAAGCCTAGTCAAAAAGGTACCCTGGCTTTCGCCACCCAAGGAAATGATTTTCCTGTGCCTCTGTCAAGCAGAGCCACAGAAGTGATCCCCGGGGTGGATTTACTATTTCCTATCCAATCATCAAGATTTTTCTTAAAGAGTGCTAATAAGGAGCTCTGTTTGACATAGGTAGCCTGTTCCAGAGTATGGGAAGAATCTGGGATAGGAATCCATCCCTCCAGCATGTTCTGTTTATTGTGGTGACAAGGTTTAGGTCCCTAGAGCATGTGGCTCGGAGGGATTGGGATTTCTTTAAGTGGAGCATGCCCAACAGCTCTGGGTTGGACATAACTTTGTATGTTAGGCAGAGATCGACTCTGAGTAGGCGATATGTGATGGAGTAAAGCTGGAATTTTTTGAGACGGTCTGCATAGGGCATCTGTTTGAGGCCAGTAATCCTCTTTGTGAGGTACTTCTGCGGCCTTTGCAGTTGTTGTAGATGTCTTGTAAGGTACATACCAAAAGGGACATTGTACTCTATAATGGGTCTAATGAGTGATGAGTAGAGGGGAACAATGACTTCTTTTTTTCAGGATGAGAAAACTTTTGTGATGAGGTGTGCCATGTAGAAGGATTTCCTGACCAGGTGGTAATGAGATTATTAAAGGAGAGACTACTGTCCACCTGTGTCCCAAGGTCTCTTATCACACTTTCAGTGTTAAGTATACTACCACCTATGTGGTAGTTCATGAGTACAGAGTTTTTACCAAAGGGTATGACAATGCACTTTCTGGCATTGAGCTTGAGGCCATGGCTTTGATACCAGGCATCTCTCTCAGTGAGGCCCTTTTGTAGGATGTCCACATCGTTAGGAGTTTCGATTATGGATCCTAGTTCACAGTCATCTGTGAACTTAGTTAACCAAAGACCTTCTGTGTTAGCCTATACTTCAGAGAAGTAGATACCAAACAGGAGAGGACCCAGGACTGAACCCTGTGGTACTCCACTTGTTACTGGTCTGTAGTCTGATTTGGAGTCTGCTACTTTCACAGTGATTGTTCTGTCAGTAAGCCAGTTGGCAACCCATCTTGTGACTTAGGGTTTTAAACCTAGTTTATTGAGTTTCTCTATAATTCCAGAGTGGGGGATGGTGTTGAATGCCTTGACGAGATCTAGATAGGCTGTGTGAACCACCTTACCCTCATCTATGGCTTTGGTGACTGCTTCAAAGAAGCCTATCAGGTTTGAGAGACATGATCTGCTTTTTACAAACCCGAACTGTGTGGGGTCCAGGGTTTGGAGTTCTCCAATGTCTTTGTTTATGAGTTTCATGATGATACATTCCATGGCCTTGCAGACCAGGCTCGTCAAGCTTATGGGGCGGTAGTTCGGGGTCTGTCATGGCTCCCCTTGTGGAGTGGGATAACTGTCGTGGTGCGCCATTCAATGGGCACAAAGCCTGAGATGTGACTATGACTGAACATGGCACTTTGGTGGGGTGCTAGTTCATTCTGTAGTTCATGTAAAAGGCAGCCTGGGATGTTGTCAGGTCCCATGGATACTGTGTTCTTGGCTTTGGAGAGTGAGGTTTTTACCTGTGCAGCCATGATTACAGGTACTTTGCATTCTTGCAGTATAGAGATGGGCCCTTTATGGGGTGAGAGAGGGGTAAAGTTAGCACTGAACCTATCTGCCAGGATGTTGGCAATATCAGTTGGTTCTGTATATGAAGTGCCATTGTGTTGTAACTCTGACCTTCTACAGATAAAGACAGGAGAACTCTATGCATTAGCACAATACTTACTGATACTTTTACTTAAGAAAGATATGAGCAAGATTTCTAGAGTCAAGTTATTGAAGGTCTTGGCTAATGCAGAGAGCAAAATCAAATGACTCTATATTTATAATTGCAGGCAGATGTGAGTGTTTTTGTCAAAGGCACTGGTTACTTTCCTCATGAAACTAAGAGTGAGACCTTTTGCATTAGATGCACCTGAACAATAAATATTTTGTAGTGGAATTGATCTGTAAGCTGTTGTAGGGACAAGGTACAGCAATTGACAAACCTCTGTGACCCATAAGGTCATGCGCTGTCTGTTGTTGTTTTCCATTGTGTTCATTTAATAATAACCATCACTGTGGATGCAAAATGCTATAGTATCATTTAATCTATTCTTTCATCAAGATAATCTTTTGAACATAGGTCATTTGTATGGAGTCCTTGAATGATTATGCACATAATATAGATTAATTAACTATTTGTTTAGTCTGATTGTTTACATAATCAGTTACAGGTGTAGGGTGTCTGGTATGTAAGCTATCATTTGTTAAATGTTGAAGTTCATCCTCTGCGGGGCATATTCCAAAGTTTATAAGCACAGATATCTGAAACCTCTGTACAAACAGTTGTCTAAATTCATGGTTTGGTGACTTTATTGTTTAGGGATGGAAATTGTTAATAAAAGTAGTTGCAGAAAAAGTAGTTGACGATATTTGAAATTCATATGCCTCTAGTACTCACATTCTGTGGACAGTATTCGTTTCTTTCCTCCTCACACTACCTTCCTGTAATTCTCATTACAGTGCTTCAGTTGGCATTCTGTTTCATTTCAGTTATCCTTATTTCCATAGTAAATTACAACCTTTAAAATTCTGACTGCCTTGCTTTCTCCTTGCTCTGTACTTTGAATACTATGGATAGACTGTCAGATGCCAAGGGAATAGTCTCTGAACCCCTTGTCTACTTTAATTGTTTCCCTGCACCCCTTATCTAGTTTAATCGTTTATCAAGCTAACATCAGACCTGATTATTGAGTACATTTCTGCTCTTGGATAGATGTGAGTGCTAACTTTAGTGTTTGTCTCTTCACTTGGCTACGTGCCACCACTGCGGCTCTGTCTCTTCTCTCTGCTTCATTACTTCAGCCATAAGCTGCAGTTCTTGGTGCATCAAGATAAAAGTCTTGTTAATAAAAACTAGTTAGTGTACTATGAAACGTTTCTTCCTAACTTTTTAGGACATATGCAATTATTTCTGGTTTTATGCTCAAACAGAGTATTGGGCCCTTACTAGCATGAAACCAATTTTATTTATTATCTCTGCACATACAACAATTTGCAATGCGGCCTCTGGTGTATAATGAAGATACATTCAGATCTGGGTTAAGTTGTTCTCATTATTTATAATATGTATCAAAAAAAATAAAGGCACACACAAGAGCAAACTGTCTTTGCTCTCCAATTTAAAAGATTAATTATTTAGAAATAGGAGGATGTGTTTTTTTTTGGTACTTGCAGATACAGCCCGTCACTTTACTTTATATTATGTAAGGCAAAGGAAAATATTGGACCAGATTCTTAAACGTCTATACTTATTGCCACTATCATGTGGGCATTACACACATGACAAAGCACAATTTCATGTTCATTAAACAGCACTACACTTAGCGCAGAGCCTCAAAATATGGGAAAGTGGAAGAATATGCTCATTATGGCATAAGTAGCCAAATGACATGCTAGTTAACCAATCCAATATTGTGGAGTTATTTAGAAATGTATAAAGTAATCATGTACACTCAGTGCAACCTTTTGGCCTGAAAATCCGAACTCTGGATTACAGCTGTGATTGCACTTGAAAAAATGTTAGGGGCTGCTGTTACTATCATTAACCTGTATGTGCAACAGGTTTAATTTCAGGTGCTGCTGATACCAGATCTCAGCCAAGAAAAATAACGGTGTTTAGACCCCATCTAACTTATTATGGACTGCATGATACAGAAATTGTAGAGTGACAGTGGGTGGTCAGGGAAACTCTAGAAGAAATATCCAGTCTCTGCCACCTTCATCTGACGCCCTGGGGAAATCATGGAGAACACATCCCAGTAGAAAGAAAGGTGTATGTAGGTTCATAGGTTCATAGGTAGGTACTAGGCTATTGGCCCTAGGGCCTATATAAGCCTAGTCAAAAAGGTACCCTGGCTTTCGCCACCCAAGGAAATGATTTTCCTGTGCCCCTGTCAAGCAGAGCCACAGAAGTGATCCCCGGGGTGGATTTACTATTTCCTATCCAATCATCAAGATTTTTCTTAAAGAGTGCTAATAAGGAGCTCTGTTTGACATAGGTAGCCTGTTCCAGAGTATGGGAAGAATCTGGGATAGGAATCCATCCCTCCAGCATGTTCTGTTTATTGTGGTGACAAGGTTTAGGTCCCTAGAGCATGTGGCTCGGAGGGATTGGGATTTCTTTAAGTGGAGCATGCCCAACAGCTCTGGGTTGGACATAACTTTGTATGTTAGGCAGAGATCGACTCTGAGTAGGCGATATGTGATGGAGTAAAGCTGGAATTTTTGAGACGGTCTGCATAGGGCATCTGTTTGAGGCCAGTAATCCTCTTTGTGAGGTACTTCTGCCTTTGCAGTTGTTGTAGATGTCTTGTAAGGTACATACCAAAAGGGACATTGTACTCTATAATGGGTCTAATGAGTGATGAGTAGAGGGGAACAATGACTTCTTTTTTTCAGGATGAGAAAACTTTTGTGATGAGGTGTGCCATGTAGAAGGATTTCCTGACCAGGTGGTAATGAGATTATTAAAGGAGAGACTACTGTCCACCTGTGTCCCAAGGTCTCTTATCACACTTTCAGTGTTAAGTATACTACCACCTATGTGGTAGTTCATGAGTACAGAGTTTTTACCAAAGGGTATGACAATGCACTTTCTGGCATTGAGCTTGAGGCCATGGCTTTGATACCAGGCATCTCTCTCAGTGAGGCCCTTTTGTAGGATGTCCACATCGTTAGGAGTTTCGATTATGGATCCTAGTTCGCAGTCATCTGTGAACTTAGTTAACCAAAGACCTTCTGTGTTAGCCTATACTTCAGAGAAGTAGATACCAAACAGGAGAGGACCCAGGACTGAACCCTGTGGTACTCCACTTGTTACTGGTCTGTAGTCTGATTTGGAGTCTGCTACTTTCACAGTGATTGTTCTGTCAGTAAGCCAGTTGGCAACCCATCTTGTGACTTAGGGTTTTAAACCTAGTTTATTGAGTTTCTCTATAATTCCAGAGTGGGGGATGGTGTTGAATGCCTTGACGAGATCTAGATAGGCTGTGTGAACCACCTTACCCTCATCTATGGCTTTGGTGACTGCTTCAAAGAAGCCTATCAGGTTTGAGAGACATGATCTGCTTTTTACAAACCCGAACTGTGTGGGGTCCAGGGTTTGGAGTTCTCCAATGTCTTTGTTTATGAGTTTCATGATGATACATTCCATGGCCTTGCAGACCAGGCTCGTCAAGCTTATGGGGCGGTAGTTCCCGGGGTCTGTCATGGCTCCCCCTTTGTGGAGTGGGATAACTGTCGTGGTGCGCCATTCAATGGGCACAAAGCCTGAGATGTGACTATGACTGAACATGGCACTTTGGTGGGGTGCCAGTTCATTCTGTAGTTCATGTAAAAGGCAGCCTGGGATGTTGTCAGGTCCCATGGATACTGTGTTCTTGGCTTTGGAGAGTGAGGTTTTTACCTGTGCAGCCATGATTACAGGTACTTTGCATTCTTGCAGTATAGAGATGGGCCCTTTATGGGGTGAGAGAGGGGTAAAGTTAGCACTGAACCTATCTGCCAGGATGTTGGCAATATCAGTTGGTTCTGTATATTTAGTGCCATTGTGCTCTAACTCAGAGCAGATCTGAGTGTTGCCATTGAGATTCTTGACATAGCTATATAATGCTTTGTGGTTGTCTTTAGAATTAGTGGTGATTTTGTTTTCATAACTAGTTTGTTGGCTATGTGTCATTTGGGTTGTGTTTGTGGGTGGAGGTTGCTTGTATTTTTGCTTTGGAGGTCTCGGTTGTTTGGGCAGATTTTTATTGAGAGCCTCCATGAATGCAGGTGTGTGTTTTGTGCTTCTATGTGTGTGTTTTGGTGGTGTAGGTTTTGAGGGACTATGTGATGAGTGTGGTGTGGTGCAAGTGTTTACTTTCTCCTCTTGACTGTCTATTCCAGTCTTCGCTGAAGAGAGCTTTGCTTCCAGTTTGGCTATATAAGTGCATCTGTCACAGGTTGTAGTGTTGGGTGGTAGGAGGAGAGGGTTTTCTGTGTACATGAGGCAATTGCTGCATTGCCCCAAGATGCCCAGATTCATTAGGTAGACAGAAGAAAACACCGGGAGCTGACCTTTAGGCATGCCTGGATAGGTGCTTTTTTATTAAGTACTAAAAACTGTACTATTGTGTACAGCTACAGGTACTTTCCAGAAACCCACAAGGGACATATTAGCTATATTATATCAGTTACTAAATGCAATGCTACAACATTGAAGGGAGCATATCCATTTCCCATGTACCCCAAAGGAGAGAGCAAAAATCATGCAAGAATTTTATACAATAGCACTCTGCCCTGCTGTTTTGTGGGCCTTAGCTTGCACACACATAGAAATAAATTACCCTCTAGTGAACAGGGAAGGAAGTATATTAGCAGGAAAGGACACCACTCTATAAACTATCATGTTGCCTGTAATGCCCAAGGGGTCATTTACCATGTCTATGCAGGTAACCTAGGCAGTATTTATGACTCATACATATGGCACATCTGTGAGTGGTACACAGATTTTGCCAGTAGTGACCTTCCACAAAGGCATCTGGTGGAGGATGAAGATTATGCATTGGAACCTTGGCTCATAGCACCCATGAGAATCCCACAGAACTCCACAGAGCAAGGACACAATGATGCCCACGTTCAAACTAAGTATATCATAGACCATGTATTTGGCTTGCTCAAATCTAGGTTCCTGTGTTTAGATGCATTACAATGTGCACTGCAGCATGACATGGCCACCTCTACACAAATACAATCTGTGCCATGTTGCACAATATTCTTCTCAGGAAATAGCTTAAACAAAGAGAACAAGGGGTAGGACCACAGTTTCCTGTACCACTAGCAGAGCCAGCAGCTCCAGGAGAAAAAGATAAGGACTCTGAGGGAGAATCACCAGCTGCAGATGGTGCTGGTATATGTAGCTGTGCACAATATGCTATGACTCTGACTAAGATGCAAAGAATAGCGTGCACACACACACACACACACACACACACACACACACACACACACACACACACACACACACACACACACACACACACGCACACACACACACAAAACCTAATTGTAAACCTAAGATCCTACTCACATACAGTTTTAATATTTGTATGTGATTAGGACCTTAGGCTTTCAAAATGCCTGCAAAAGTCCACAGCCTTTACTTACTCATGTAATGGTTGTGTTCTGTTAGTATCAGACAAAGACATTCCCCAAGGACGAATCTAAGACATTCCCCAAGGATGCATCTTGTATCTGCAGTATTAACAAAGTAGTGTGGAACCTGTATGAAAAAAGAGGTATATAACTGGTTACTTTCATATGCTAATATTCATATGTCCCTAATTTGAAGCATGTCTCAGGTGTACAGTCTATCAGTAATACCTTATGACTGATGTTTGTAATATACAGCTATGGATTTTCCTCAGTAATGTGCATCAGTCATTTCAGTTGTCCACTGTACATAAACCAGTGAGCAGGTCAATGGTAGCATAATTTGCACAAGCATTAATTAAATATCTACGTTGGCTGCATTACTAAGAATACTAACACATATATAATGAAGGTCAACAATTGCATAACCAGTCATGCATAAATGAGTAAGAAAGAAAAACAAAGACATGTCTTTTGCAATAGACTTACATTAAAGTAAGCTTCTGAGTAAAAAAGAATTAGTTATCCAATCTGTGCATCATACATATACACACACACACACACACACACACATATATATATATATATATATATATATATATATATATATATATACACACACACACACAAAACCCCAAGTCACGAAGAAATGTGCAAATGTTAAGGCACAGTCATCATCACTGACATAGGTTGGGGGGATACAGGAGGACAATCATGGAACCAAGGGAAGTGAATGAGAATTATTTAATTGAATTGCATACCTGGAAGTTCTGCAATAGACACTCTTGGGTTGTTCTGCACTTCAGCACCAACATCAGTGATTCTGTTTGAATGCTCTGCTAAGCTACCTGGATCTCTGACAGTCGACAAGAACTCCTCTGTTTCATTCAGTAGTGGTTTGGTAGCAGAACCCCCCCCCCCAGCCATGCATTCCCAGGCAATTGTAGCTGCACTACATTTCACCAGTGTTATCATGTCACTGGCCATATGTCTGATGTTCTGACAGGTATGGGCATGGCTCTTGCAGCATTTACAGTGTTGACCACCAGCTCCCAGATACAGTTACAGGAGGACTTGTGATCTATGCCTCCATCTAAAAGGAATAAGCCATGTTGATGTAGTGCCTGGATGATAACATCATTCTCTGTACTACTGTATGGCGGTTTACAGAGTACAGATGTCTCCATCACCATAGCCCTGTATGAGAAAAAATATGAAAGAACAAAAAAAAAAAAAAAAAAAAAGAAAATTAAGCCATAATTGATTGCTAACAAAACAAATATATGTCAATGTATGCATCCATCATGTACAAAACAATTTAAAAAGTAAAGCTCCCAGTGAGTATGGCCAAGTTAATATGGACCCACCCCCACCACTCCAAAAATAAAGGAAATGAAAAACAATGCTAAAAGTATTTCAGGAAGGTATCAGCTGTGAAGCTCTGTAGTGTCTTGCTTCATTAACAAAATAAATTTAGACTTTTCAAATAAAAATAGATAAAACTTTCATTGGATATCCACTTATGAGGAGGGCAGGCAGGTATAAATCACAGACTTAACATATTTGCTGGGCTACAATTGTAAAACCCCTGACCTTGCTAGTAAGTGATACAAAACCCTTCAGCAATAATTGGTAGATTCCCAGAGAATATTTTCCATAATGTCAGGTAATATTCTTTACAAGCATCTGTATTGGAGATAAATAACCAATATACATGGGTATACCAACAGCACAGCCAAACAATGCATACAGTAAACCAGTGTGTGTATTGTGAAATGCAATCCATCAGTAATGTTAAAATAAAACATTTTGTGAAAAAAAAAAAAAAAAAAAAAACAGCAACATACCTTTGCAGCAAGTCACTTGTTAAACTAGAAACATAGTTTGAAAGCAAATAGGAGTATCAAGCTCTGTGGATCCAGTCAGTCTCCCCTACTATGATACAACTTCATGATTACCTCTATATAGTGCAGATTCAAACCTCCAAGCACTATGAATAGCAAATGAGGTAAAAACTCATTAGCATTTATGAATTCCACAATCTGCACTTAGTGCAGGGCAGAAAACCATGGTGTAAAGACCTACATAATTGCAAACAAACAACTTAGCACTGCAATGATGAGTATTGAGAAGTGTTACCCACTAAGGGCTTGCAAGTGTGACTAATTAGTCTGACTGTAGGAGCAATCAGTGTTTCACAGTCTGTCTCTTTTGATGTACACTTACCGAAGGTGACTTACCAAAATGTCTGGAATTATCACCTACTGACATTCTTAGCATTTATATGATTTTTATGACCATGCTTTGTGCCTCTTGAGTAAAAATTTGCAGTTCTAAAGAAGTATATTAGTCACTGAAACAGACATCAAAAGCAATGCAAATGTAATTACATTGTTGTTAGAAAAGTACAGATAAGGGAATGATGCTCACAAAACAAAGAGAAGAAAACAAGTGAGGTGTTGCAAATATTTATCGTATATTCTGAATAAATATCACCTTAACTGCTGCTAGTATCCCTTTCATCCACATATCTACTAGCAAATTACAAAGTACAGCTTTAAATAAGTGGTGTTGTTGCACCTTTAATGTGAATTGATACAATGTCACGTCTTGATTATATGTAATCTATTTTTTTTCCTAGTATATAGCTGAGTCTGTGCAAATAGTTATAATAATCTCACATGTGTTGTTAATGCTGTAGTTTGATGGCTCAGATTTATTTTATTTTCTGTTATTTATTTAATTATTTTACATTTGTTGACTGGGATAGTCTGACTGAGCTGGATAGCCCTTTTTCAGTGGAGGCCTGGAGAGAAAAGCTCCACAAACATTACAATAAGGTAATTAACACATTTATACAGAAAACATATTTTTACAATAAAAGTAAGTAAACAGTATAATAGAAAGCAATATATAACAGACCATAATAGTGTTGTTAATACTGAAATAAAGGAACAATAAAAAAGTATGAAACAGTGTAGATGCAATGTAATCAATCAAGGATGATGAGAAGTTAACATAGTAACTTTTTGGTGTTGCTGAGGGAGCGAGATGAGAGATGTGAATTATAATTAGTAGAGCAAGGAAATAACAAAATCCATAAATCCAGGGAAGGTGCTGTTCGTGTGAACCCGGTGATGCTTAATGAGCATATGTTCATACTGCACGACAACAATGTTGAAGAAACATCACAAAGTGCATTTTAAATACTTGTTTCATAGTGTTTCCTTTTTTAAATTTTTTTCTCTCCTCATCCTTTGCGCATCATATTGCATCACATACTCTTGACTGGCAATGGTTCAGAGCTGTGAATGAAAGATCACTTCCTAAGATAGATAATGTCAGATTTCATTTGGAGTTCTATGAGCAGTGCTGTTGAGACTTCCATCATTGCATTTTTGTCAACACGCTGGACAGTGCTAAGTGAAGAAATTCCACTTGTCAGCTAACTCTCTTTTGCACAAGGTGTACATGAAATTTGCTTAGGGAAAGAGGACACATAATGCAGGGTTTAAGTCCATTTTATAGATATTTTTTAATGATTGGATTCATAATAAATGTTGATGTCCAATGTTGTATATGAAATGAATGGCTAAAGTCTGCAATAAATGCAAAATTCTTACCTGTAGTCTGATGTTACAAAGGTGGTGTTGTTGGAAACTCATCTCTTGTCATTATTGATGACAGTATGTGCTATGGATGTTGTAACATATGACATTTTGTAAAATGTGATAACACAAATTATACCATGACCCCCCATTAATATTCAAAAACATACACGCGAATTGGACAGCCCAACCAGCATGTCCATTGCAAATCTCACAATATAGCAACGGAAAAAGGTCCAGTCATGCAGACTTCTTTCCATTGGTATATTATTTAAATTTTATTTTTATTTCTTAAAAAATAAAAATAAAATCTTTAGCCCCGTCTCTGGACATACAAGAGAGGCAGCTTGGACAAAATACTAGGGAAATCAGGTACATATCCCTTGTATTTCTTCCATGCTGTCTACCCCCCCCAACTACTTTAAAGTTTTTTTTTTTTTTTAATTAAAAAAAAAAAAAAAAAAAAAAAAAGAAAACAAAAACAGAGCAATGGAGACTTCTTTTCTTTGTTGCTTCCATTTCAAAGCATTGATGTACTGGGTATGTGTGGGAATGCAAGTCCCATACGCATGTGCAGTACATCAACGTAAGGGAGCAATATACCACTAGCCATGGAAGAACAGTAATGCGTTGTTATACAAAGACATTATTTAAGAAACATAAGTATTTTTTTCCTTAAATAATGCCGTTGTATAATAGCAATAACCAACTCCATGGTTGTGGTATATTGAAGTTTACCCATGTTTGGCTTTATTTAATCACTTGGGCTTTGCCCTCATGATTAAATCACACCAACCGTGGGTAAATCTTCAATATATCATACCACGTCATTGGTTATTCCTTAAGTAGTAACATGGGTAATGTGGACATATGTGTCACATATGCTACAGAACTTAAATCCATATCATACAATTATTCATCATGACAGTAATGCATTATATAGTAAACTTTTATGTCATGAATAATTGGATATATTGTACCAAAATGATCTCCACTCATTCTCTGTGTGTAGCCTTTTTAGAACAATTGCCATTAAATGAAATCCTGATGATGTGTAACCTAACTGCTACTTGGGAAGTGACAAGCAGATGTGAAAAGAATGAATGTGTCATGTTAATGCTGTAAGTGCTGTTTTCCTTCATAAATATATCTTTTAATTTTGTTATTTTTCAATCAATGTTATTTATTTTTCTTTTATATTTTAATGCGTTTTGTATTTGTGCTCATTTTGGAGGCTCACAAACACAGGTCATGACTGAAGTAAAAAAGTGAAAATTTTATTTTTAGTTGCCTTCTGTAATGCAGATGAGCCTGCCACCAGACTACAGCCATAAGCACTTTGGATTGCACTCAGTGAAAAAATCATCCCTATTAGCTAACATTCTGTGTGGCACATGGTTTAAGTTAACTGAGTTTAGAAAAAGATGACAGGTGATCCATTTTATATACTTTTACACAGGGGTCAGAATGCCATTTGTCATAACATTTGATTAGGAATGTTAACACTGAATACAAATGAGTATCTTAACTATGTTTATTGCATCAAATTTATTATTAATGATCGCTGTATAAGCACAATATAATGTATGTAAACTGTGTTAAACATAATACTGATGATATTTAATTTAAAATATACTTGCGTGAATATGATGTGAACAATATCATGACTCTTCACATATCATGAGCATGTGTTTAGGACAGTACGTCTTGTGAAGTATTTTATGTAAAATACTCCAACATGTATTACTCGGGTCATGTGACTCCATGCATTTGAAATGTATTTGCTACCACACATACTGCCTTTTGCATAGAAATACAGTCCCATGACTACTTAAAGTCATATACATACAGGCACATCTTCAGTATATTTCTAGTCATTCTTAAATTAGTATGTCTACAATTAACATTTAAAACATAAGTTCTGCTATGGCACTGACATTTAATATTCAAAGATTAATAATGTATTGTTCTTTTTGTCATGGGTTCAGTTCCCAGGTGGTACTACTCAATCACTACTGGATTCACTTTCTAGAGAGATCTGTAATATCTTACATGATGAGCAATGCATTTGATTAGTGCAGCACAAAAACATTTGCAAAACTATTCCATATTACACAGGGAGACTTAGTAAACCCCCTTATCGTGTTTATGTCTTAATCTTGTTTCTATACTCCTATACCTTCTTGCTTCCTATAGCAAACATGTTATTGTACAGAGCATGACAAAGTAGTAATGAGGAAAAACTAAGAGTAACACAGCAGGAAGATGGCTCTAAATGTCCTATAAATAATACTCTTGGTATTTCTCTCCCCATCTCTCTCTTGTCACCCTTTCTACTTCAGTAAGCTGTCACTGTCCCTTCACTGAGTGATTTAAATTATAAGTTCATTTTTGCTCTTCTTAGATAATGCTCAGACCTTTACACTACTTTTTGCATACTTTCAAGGGTGCTAATCCAGAAATATGTTAAACTGTTGTTAACTATTTGTGTTAGAGTATTTCATGTGTGTCTGTTGCCTACATATTACTTTGAGTCACCATTATCCACCTTCTGTCATAATCTACTTGACTCCTCCCTCCATCTCCTTCTCTCTATGTCTCCTCCCTTTCTATGTCATCAATCTCTCTCCTCAGCATTTGCACAATATCTGACCCATGCAGCCCCTGTGCCTTAGGGGAAATGGAAGTATACCGTTGATGCAAAAATATTGTGAGTTTTTTCCTTTGGCTGCATTACTCTGGTACCCTTTGGGCTGCTCTGCTTAGTCTCGCCCTGCTATGTACAGTAAGTCTAATCTTCTCTTGAGCAGGCTGAAGAGTTGAATGTACACCTTATAGGAAGTTCCAGTTGCAACTATTGTTAGGAAGCATTCTGCCTAAAAATTCCTGACTTTGAGACAAATGTGCAAATTATGGCACATAACACCTTAAGTTGACACATCTCTGTTCTGCATTGATTCATTTATTATGCTGCTAGTGGCAATGTATACTTTATGCAATATAAACATTGTCATTACTGTGATGAAGCCTGATACCTACATTGTCTCTGGCTTCCTTGTTTTGTGACTGTCCATTCAAACCAGTAAATTTAAGTCTGTGAATTAAAATTTCCTGAATGTTGTGTTGACATAATTCATGGCTGGCAAATTCTCTTGGCATAGTGTCAAGGGTTCAAACCCAAAAATATGTGAAATTCATATGTAATGTTTTATTTATATTATATTATGAGTGTAGGTGTTGTCTACACAACTTAGTAACCCACCATTATCATGCTTACATGTCAGTCATGTTTTTACTTTTCGACCCCTGCCTGCTTCCTATTGGAAACATTTGATTTTACATAGCATGACAGATTACTTATCAGAAAAATATAATAGTCACACATATCACAAAGATGCTAAAAAATGTCTGAGAAAAAATATAACATTTTTGTCTGATTATATCTGTGTCCACATCTCCCCTATTCCCATTTCCATACCACCGCTTTTTACTGCTTTATATATATTATGCATCTGGATGTAATGTACATGTTATGGGGTTTTACATATGTCATGCGTGCAATGAAAACTAATAGATACATTCTCCTTTGCTTCAAACTGTTGTTAGATTTCAACTCTGGGGAGTAGCTGCAAATCTTTTCCTATGTCTTTATCCCTGATTCCCAATTTCTCTTCCCCATTTATTTTCCTCAGCTGTAGCATGGAGCTTGGCATTGCACAGCAATACTGCCTGATATTAAATTTCATTTTACATCTTATGGCAAAAGCTGAAGATTTTAATGTTGGCCACAGCAGTACGGTTCACATCACACAATTGTGCTTAGTCATGCTGCACTATAGAAATACATGCTGATAACACCATTGTAAGACAGTTCATTTAACATATGCACTAGGCTGATAGATATCATTTGTGACTGTCCATTCAAACCAGTAAAGTATATCCTTTGAAATGCTATATACTTCAGATGTATTGCTGTGTACATGTGTTTGTTTTATTTACACACTGACTGCCTGACTGTTTGTTTATTTTATTTTAATATGTTTATTTCATTGCTTGTTCTGCTCCTTTTTGTCTGTGTGTTATAGGACTTTACACCTGCACTTATTCTGATAGAGGTCGATGCTCACATTTTCTCTTGATTCAATCTTTTGTCAGATGCCCTTCAAATGTCTTATGTTAAATTTAAGATTTCCTGAGTTTCTGTGTGTTGAACTGAGATAATCCTTCTGTCTGTATACTTTTATTTTATAATGTCAAGGGTTCAAATCCAGACATATGTCATACATATATTTAATGGTTTTATATATTATATTAGTATGTTGTAAGTGTATGATATATATGTTGTCAAACAACAGTATCTCCTTATGTCATAATATTTCCACTCTCCTACGTCATCTTCATCCATATTGGAAGCACTGTATTGTACACAGCAATACATCTGAAGTGTAAAGCATTTCAAAGGATATACTCCTTTCTGCATGTTAATGTTTGTTGTTGCCATCCCTACTCTAGAGAATATCTTGACAATCACTGACAACTGGAGATATTAGGACAAGCCATAGATATGATTTTGCAAATTTATGCAGGTCCAAAAATGCTGGATAACACAACATAACACAAATATGTGCAGAGGTGAACCATAAACTAATTTCATAGTTTGTATGTTTATCCCTGTCTCCAACTGTCCTGCCATTCCTAACCTTTCTGTGTCATCAAATAAAACTAGATTCAATACTGTTCCATAAGCCATGTTTCCACTAGCAATTACATGACTGGACCCTCGTGTGTTTAATAATATACCTGTAAGTATAAGTAGTGAAGGCATGCAACTGTCAAGACAAATGTGTAAATTATGACACATGAAACTTGACCATAACACATATCTGTTCTGTATTCCACCAGATTCAACATAGTTGTATGTCTGTACTGCTTATTTGTAGGACATTTGGCATGGACTACTATGTACTACTGTGAATTCATGTTCTAAGTTCAGCACCTAAAGATGTTCAGCACCTCAAGATATGATTATACATGTGGTGATACTTTGCCAGCAGATATGCAAATGAGCTTGCCAGTGGTGCATATCAGGGAGAGAGATTAAAAAATTACAGCAAAGAATTATGTGAGTGGGTTTTACAACTTGTGTGTATTAATAAAAATTGGAAACCACGGTATCTGGATTTCACAGTGATGCTGACAATTAATTCAGTCTGGTAGTGTATGCCTGCACTCCAATGGTTACACTTGCAACATTGTTAAAATGGTGTGCAGCTTTTTCAGACATAATCTGCCAGTGCTCTTCAGCAGTGCACTTTCATATTTTTAAAGTGCCTGTATTGTCAATTGACAATGTGCAAGCCATGATCCAATACAACTGACAGTTACTATTTATATGCAATTATCCCATGATGAACTGTCATGAATGCTTGTATGACAATACACTGTTTTACAATTGTGATTATCATTTATGCACCATACTGTGATACATGTACGTGTCACTCACACTAACACAATGAACATGAATGACAGTATACAAACATTATCAGAGCAGTATGTAATGACATGGGACAAGCACAGTGCTGTTAGTTCTGCCTTTCAATATACACACATATGACACAAAATCTGTGATGCACACTAGCTGCTCTTCAAAGTCCTGATTTTAATACTTACAAATGTGCATTTTTAAATATTTAAAGTCAGACTTCTGTGGCACTTGCAAGCAATACTGTGTTCTCTAGATTGTGTAACTAGATAGGTATTTGGTGAAGTCTAATGGTGATGAACTAGTGTGTGTGTGTGGTTCTAGTGTCAGGTAAGTAACGCTTCAAAAAATGTGCTCTGTCCACTTCCACACATTTAAACTTGGATAGGACTCCCTTATCACACTTTTACATCAAACGTATTCTCTGTAACACAATGATGACATCCTCCTTTCATAAATCACGCTGTCATTGTACAATTCAACCTTCTCCTGTGGCAATTGCAGTTAATACTGTTTTCTGTAGGTGCTGTAATTAAATAAGTAGGGGGTTCAAATTCAGCAATGTTTAATTTGCATTAGTTTGTGTGTCACTCAAGAGTTATGTATGTACAGCATCCTCAGCAGAAGTGTTATATCTACTTCCACTCAGAAGAAACATTTAAAGTGGGAGAGAACTTCAGTCTCACCACAAATATCTTCTCTGCAGCACACTGATGAGACCATCCTTTCATAAGTGCACTTTGTCAGTATACTAATCAGACATCTCCTTTGATGTTTGCAGTTAGTACTGTGTTCTTTTGGTTCTGTAACCAGATAGGTAGGGTATTTGAATCCAACATTGCTTCAATAGTGTGATTGCGTGTACAATTGGCTCTGTGGCATCAACCCTTATTTATACTTCCACTTTGGAGACACATTTTCACTGACTGAGGGCTTCCATATAAATTTCTATTATCCCCAAACAAAACCCAGTTTTGGAAATACAGTGATTACACCATAATTTCAAAAACTATATCACAGTTGTATGATGACTTATCCTATGGTGCTGAGTATTGAAACTGTGCTCTTTAGAAACTGTAATTTTATAGGTAGATGGTTTAAATCCAACAATGATTGACTACTATGCATGTGCCTTTCTCTTCTGTGGTGTGTAGAAAGGGCTTCAAATGCATTTAGGACGTATAGCTGTGCACTATTACTACACTCTTCCACCACTTTTTTCCTTTATAGCAGAAACATTACCCTATTAAACCATGGTGTTGTCATCCATTCCAATGTGCACTATCACAGTTGTAAACCAACATGTACTGTGGTGCATGCAATTGAGGCAATGTTCTGTAAGTTGTGATCTTAGGGAGTCAGTTCATATCTAGCCATTACTTCTTAGGGTCAGTTATGTCAGTATGACTGTGAATGTGCATGTAGGTAACAATGTTGTCACCCCTCTGCTGTGTACATGTATAGTTGGGAATTTCTCTTACAAGAACTTCTGCTCATTTTTCACTAAGAAATGCTTTATTTGATACTAATGATGCCATTTAATGAAATTTAGCTTTCCTAATTGAAGAACTAAGGTTTCTCCTATGGCGTGAGGAAATGAGATACTGCTCTGTATGTCACTGGCTTTGTGAGGCATGTATTTGAATATGTGGTTATCAACATATTGTGCATGATTGCCATTCTTCTGCCACATTGACTATTGTATTGTTCATGATGTGTGTTTAGGTATACCTAACATCAGGCAAAACAGCCTTTTAAACAAATTACAGGCACACATATCCCTTGCAGCACTAACATGCTATAATGCCTTCAAATACACAAATATCTCACAACTGTAGCAACAGTTCTACCATGGCATGTTCATTTCTGAAAATGTCATATAGCTTCTGTCATCACATAGCCATGTATTCAAAACCCACATTGAGCAGCTGTAAGCACCGTGTGACCTTGTACTACTTTGTATGAATGACCTGTACCACAGCTATAATGTGTATAATTATAGTGGGAGAGGCTGCCCTCATCCACTATACCTCATACAAATTGTTCTCCACACAATCATCTGATGTAATGACTTCATATAGGTAGAATCTCACAGCTATGTTAAAACCTCCGGTGTAGAACATGTAATTCATATACATTTTGTTAGTCACAATACTCACATAGCTTGCTGTTCAATTCCAGCAAAAGGCAACATTTATGAGTGTACTGACATTACAGAAACACCATTGTATCAAATTATTATTATTATCCATTTTATGCAGGATAAGCAAATAAAAACACATTTTGTAATTTCATGGTAGTGAACAGTTGTTCTGGGATGTCATAGTGACAGTATTCCTGTGCCACATACACTGCGTAATGTCTTATATAGTTTGCCCACACAAATAGGGTCTGGTTCAATTCTGGGACAGTGTGTGTGTGTGTGTGTGTGTGTGTGTGTGTGTGTGTGTGTGTGTGTGTGTGTGTGTACAGACCAAAAAAAAAAAAACCTTTTCTGGGCAAGAAACAGTGATACTGGACTACTCACAGTTGTGTGAAGATCAACACTGGCACTTCCTTTTAATCATTCTGACAAATTAATATTGTACAACTTACCATCAAAACTCATTTCCTATGTCACACATTAATTTCAGCTATTTGCAAAAAGCTCCATTGCTGTCTCCTGTGGCAGACACAGTTAATACACAGTGCTATAGAGTGTATAGAATAATAGGCAGAGGTTTGAGTGTGGTAACTTCTGTTTTTTAAATAACTATGTCATAATGGAGTAGCTTAGACAAAAAAGTACTTATTGAACAGTTAGAGGACCATGTTTGTAAGGCCTCACACTCCAAGGTAGGGTATCCATACCCATTACAATAGGAAAGTTCTGAAAGCCCTTCAAGAAAGTTCTTCATGACCCAAACAGTATGGCTATTTCTGTGGTGTCAATAGTTGATACACAGCTTCCTGATGTCTGTCGTGGTATTGGTTTTAGTCTGGCAAGTTACAAATGTTGAGTTTGTCTTGACTGCTCTCAGCAATTACTTACTTTCCAAAGAATAATAATGCTGCATATTACATGTCTTCATCCAAACATTTATGTATTACTGTAATAATTTTCTTCACACTGTAGAGATTTTTACAGGACATGAGGGCTTATCTAACATTTCTTATTGTATGGCATGCTGCTGCAAAATCATCAGAAAATGTAGTTGGGGCTGTGTTATGGCACTTTCTTGTGTGTTCCTGTTGTTTACTTGCTGTTATGACAATGTTTGCTGTAATTCCTTGTGGGCATGCCCAGTATGATGTAGTAGATATGTAGCATTTGCTACTAGAGACCTTAAACTAAGGAAATGTTATCAAATCTGTGTTGCCACTTGTCACTTATGTATTTTAAGTGTTATTGTATGACTGTTTAGCATTTACATTAATATGCAGCACATGCTAGTATAATACATTTTTAAAGGTAATATACCACCTTTCTGTGGTTAAAAATGATAATAAATGGCAATAATGTCCCTTTCTGATGCATGACACAATAGCTGTAGGGTTAATATTGTCTTGTTTATACAGGATGAAGTGAAGAATACAGCAGTACAGTCAGTTAGCACAATTAAATTCCTTGTATATACATGCCATATGTAATAACTGCAATCACTGCTAATATACCCTAATGTATCTACTGTCCTTGCTAGCTGTTATGTCAACAAAGCACTTTATTAACCTTTGTATCACATTTACTCCCCTTTGTTACACTGTTGCTTTGTGTCCTTCTCACATCCTTTGTTGGCTTGTCTTTTTTTATTTATGTGCATGGGTCAAGAATTGTGGACAGGATTAATTACTATTATATCAGTATGGAACTATTTATGTGAAAAAATGTCTTTGTGACATAGGTAAATATGACTATCTTATCTGAGAACATTTTCTCTGTTTACCCTGCCCTATAACTTATTTCTGCAACAATCCAATTGTATCCAATTGTTTTCTACATACATTCTCTCCGTTTATCTTCCCCTGCATCTTAAGTCTTTTAATAAGCTTGTCCTTATTTTATATAAGCTGTATGTGCATGTTCATTTACTACATCTGCCTTTAATTTACATTCATGTGCTCAAACTTTCCTGCACCTTTTTATGGTCCCAGCACTTCTACTGGCCATGAAATGGTGCTGCTAAACATATATGCTGGATGAGCATCATACATTTTCAATAAGTGCTGCTGCTCATCCTCTAACATACTTAAATCGTGTAGGCTAGCAGGAAGTGTACACAATAGTTCATGAATCCCAGGGATTGTCTGAGACCCAGTAGTCTTTATTAAGAATGAAGAAGCCAATCTTCCCCAGTTTGTCTGAACTTAGATTTGCTGCACATCCACCCCTCCTGTGCTCTGCGCTTCTTCATACTGTCAATTTTATATTTCTGTTGGTATCTTAATATTACTGGCTAGCACAGGAAAGAGTACATTGGAACAATCTTTAATAAGAATCCCATTGTAGAAAGACAGTCAGATTTAATCATAGTGTGTTGCCTATTCCTAAGAAACAAACCTCTGACATTTCACACTGAGCTAATCGGAGGAAGTCAGAGGAAGGGCTCTAAGCTAACGAATCTGAGATATATAACATTAAGTATCCTGTTTTTGCTTATTTCTGAGTTATTTATAGCACTTTTATTTTACTCACTGTGTGTGAGGTATTAAGTAGAATTTTCTACAAATGTTAAGCATCTGGTTGGGTTTGTTTGTTCTGATTTTTGGTTTTCACCCTCCCTTCCTCTTGGTATCCTGTTTTTATACTTGGTGGCTTTGCAGTTGCTCACCCCTACTGTAAATTTGATCTGGGACACTCCTCCCAGTCTAGTGTCATTACCTATTTCTACCTATTCCAGGGAGAACATTTGAGAAGGCCAACCCAGTTAGCTTCTGCTCCTCCTTTCCCCTTTCCACTTTACAAAAAAAAAAAAAAAAACATCTCTAAGCTTGTTTCCTGCTTTTCCTATAAGTTGTCTAGTCCAGATACAGATTTGCTGTATCCAGGACTGTTTGTAAGCTTCTGAGCCCCCAAGCCTTTTTGTGTTGGAAGGAAGCCTTCTAGCTTAATTTTGTTTCTTAGAACTAGCCAGTTTTCTAGTTTCAGCACTCAAATATGTTTCTTTAGCTCAGTACTTGTTCAGAACTCATTGCAAGCACTAAATAAGCTACAAATTACTACAGCACTCAACTTTCCTCACTTGTCTAGAGGAAAACAGTTTTTAGTACTTAATAAATAAGCACCTATCCAGGCATGTCTAAGGGTCATCTCCCGGTGTTTTCTCCTGTCTACCTGATGAATCTGGGCATCTTGGGGCAATGCAGCAATTGCCTCGTGTACACAGACAACCCTCTCCTCCTACCACCTAACACTACAACCTATGGAGATGCACTTATATAACCAAACTGGAAGCAAAGCACTCTTCACCCAAGACTGGACTAGACAGTCAAGAGGAGAAGGTAAAAATTTGCACCACACCACACTCATCACATAGTCCATCAAAACCTGCACCACCAAAACACACACATAGAAACACAAAACACACACTTACATTCATGGAGGCTCTCAAAAAAATCTTCCCAAGCAAGAGGGACCTCTAAAGCCGAAATGCAAGAAACCTACACCCCCCAACACAACCCAAATGATACATAGCCCACAAACTCAGTGTGCCACTCAACCACATCCCATGAGGCATAACAACATACCTAACACTCTAGTCATGTGTGACTCTATAGTCAAGCACACTGATGTTCCACTCACCAGGCTAAACAAGGAGAAAGTCACTGTCAGCTGCCTGTCAGGTGCCAGGATCCACCACATAATGCATGGACTCAGGTCACTCCACAGCAATTACAAATATGACCCTGTCATTGTCCATGTTGGTGTGAATGACCTGAGATGTACCTCCCTGGACTACATGAAAAGAGACATGGAGGAGCTTTCTGATCATGTAGCCCAGGCAGGTATGACCCTAGCCCTGAATAGCATCCTGCCATCACCCAGAATGATAGCACAGTACAAGGACAAAATGATTGACTTCAACAATTGGCTAAGCTTCTGGTGTCATTCTAAGGTTCATAGGTTCATAGGTTCGTACTAGGCTATCTGCCCTAGGGCATTTATAAGCCTAGCCAGAGTGTCTTTGGCTTTCGCCACCCATTTTAAATTAATTTTGCTATGCCCTTTTTCGAGGTTAGTATACTGTGCCTCTGTCTAACAATGACACAGAAGTGATACCCAGGGTAAACCTACGATCTCCCATCCACTCATCAAGATTCCTCTTGAAGAGAGTCAATGAGGGACTCTGCCTAACCTGGACTGGGATTTTATTCCAGAGTGAAGGGAGCCTCTGGGTTATGAATCTGTCCCTCCAGCATGTCCTATTTATTTCAGTGCTGAGGTTCAAGTCTCTCAAGTGCGTAGCTCGATGGGATTTGGATTTTCTAAGGTGCAGCATGTCCATTAATTCTGGGTTGGACATGGCTTTATACGTCAGGCACAGATCACCTCTGAGCAGGCGGTATGCCACTGAGTAGAGCTGGAGTTTCTTTAACAGGGCAGTATATGGCATTGTTTCAGCCCTTTGATCCTCTTGATGAGGTACTTTTGGGGTCTTTCCAGTTGCTGCAGGTGTCTGGTAAGGTACATCCCAAAAGGGGTATTGTACTCAATTATGGGCCTGATTAGGGATGAGTAAAGAGGCACGATGACCTCCCCTGATCTAGATGTGAATCCCTTCATGATTAGGTGGGCTATATAAAATGTTTTTCTAACCACTTTGGCCACGTAGTTGTCAAATGAGAGATTGCTATCAACTTGGGTCCCCAGGTCCCTAATTACTTCTTCTGTACTTAATGGATTACCGCCTATGTGGTAATTTGTGGGCACTTTGTTTTTGCCAAAAGGGATGACTATACACTTTTTGGCATTTAGCTTGAGGCCATGGCTCTGGCACCAGTTGTCTGTTTCTATGAGGCACTTTTGGAAGATGCGTGTGTCGGCTGGAGAGTTGATTATAGCGCCCAGTTTGCAGTCATCTACGAACTTGGTCAGCCACAGTCCTTCCATGTTGGCCTGTACCTCCGAGAAATATATACTGAACAAGAGAGGTCCCAGGTCTGAGCCTTGTGGGACGCCACTTGTAACTGGTTTGGAGTCTGACATGGCTTCAGCAATTCTATCCATGTGGGTTCTGTCCTTGAGCCAGTTTGCAACCCATCTAGTGACAAAGGGGTTTATATTTAAGCTGGTGAGCTTATCTATAATGCCTGAGTGGGGTATTGTATCGAAGGCTTTTGCAAGGTCCAGGTAGGCTGTGTGGACCACCTTCCCCTCGTCAATGGCCTTGGTGACTGTTTCAAAGAAATCAACCAGGTTTAAGAGGCAGGATCTGCCCTTAACAAAGCCGAACTGGGTAGGATCCAGTGTCTGTAGGTCCCCAATATCTTTATTTATGAGGTCCATGATGATCCTTTCCATAGCTTTGCAGACCAAGCTAGTCAGGCTTATGAGGCGATAGTTTCCAGGATCCGTTGAGGCACCACCTTTGTGGAGAGGGACCACTGTTGCTGTACGCCACTCTTTGGGTACATATCCTGTAGTAAGGCTGAGACTGAACAGTAGTTTTATGTTTGGGTTTAGGTCTTCTTGGAGTTCATGTAGGACGCAGCCCGGGACACCGTCTGGTCCCATTGATGCTGTGTTTTTTGCTTTGGAGAGGGCGGCTCTTACCTGGGCATCTGAGATGTCAGGGGGGCAGCACTCTGCTGGGATAGATATTTGCCCTTTTGGTAGGGAGGAGGGAGAAGTTTGCACTGAACCTGTCAGCTAGGATGTTGGCAATGTCTGTGGGTTCGGTGTATTTTTTGTCATTTTGAACTAATTCTGAGCATATCTGGGAATTCCCACCCAGGTTCCTAACATAACTAAAGAAAGCCTTGTGATTATTCTTAGTGTCCTGTGCAATTTTTCTCTCGAAGCTGGCCTTAGATGATTTTATGAGTGCCTGTAGTTTTTTGCTAATACTGATCAGAGATGCCTTCCCTTTTTGGGATTTTGCTCTATCATGTAGTAGCTTCATCCTTCGATTGTATAGTTTGTTTATGGCTGCGGTCCACCAGGCAGGACATCTGCCTTTGGAGGATTGGATCTTGGTTTTATTTGGGATTGCATGATCCATGCATTTCTGAAGGTGTTCATAGAATGCGTTTATAAAGGATTCTGTGGTCTGGGCCATATTTTCTACAGGCCCGGGGGCTTTGAAGGATTCCACCTTGGTTTTGAGGAGTGTGAAATTTGCTTTAGAGAAGTTTTTCACTGTGTTTTTCTGGGCAGGGGGCGGGGTCGGGATGTGAATATCCAGTGAGTTTAGTTTATGGTCTGATCTTACCAATGAGGGATACACTTCTGGTCTGGAGCATAGAGTCCCCATGTTGGTGATGATCAGGTCCAGTATGTTTTCCCCTCTTGTGGGAGTGGTAACAAGTTGTTCCATAGCATTTGAGTTTATAAATTCTAGGAATCTTTGGGATAGGGTGTTGGAGCTAGAGTAATGCTCCCAGACTATGTTTGGGTAGTTGAAGTCGCCCAATATAATGGTGTTTGGAGAGACCTTCATGTTTTCCAGTGTTCTCAGGAAGGCCGAGTGGGGTTCCTGGTTTTGGGAGGGTGGTCTGTAGCAGGCTATAAACTGGAAGGCAGTTTTACCCACTGTTAGTTGCATGTTAGGTGATCCAGTATCTGTCTGCCTGGGATGACATGATCGACAAACCACAATGCTTTGACAGAGATGGCCTGCACCTGTCGCCCTTGGGATTCTGGATACTGGTTAAGGCTCTTGCCACCCCTATGGTGCCTTTTTTAGGCAAGATTCAAATGACAAATTCACCACCGTAACAGGTACAAGCAAGCAAAATCTGAGGGTAACGCTACTCAATGCTAGAAGTCTAAACCTCAAAATGCACTCACTCAAGGCACTCCTTAAAATGGAGAACATTGACATCTGTGCAGTGACAGAGACCTTGTTCAAGGCTCCAGAGAGCACCCCTCCATAACTAGGCTATAATTCATACCACACCTTTCGGCCACCTAACTTGGACCGAAGCACTAAAGAAGGAGGCGTGTCCATATTCATTAAGGATGTCCACACCTCCAGGCTAGTTGCTCAGCATAATTCATCTGAGATTATCCAAGTGCAACTAACTCTGGGCAAGACTGCAATGCAAATTGTAGCTTGCTACAGATCCCCCACCATGCCCCAGGATTCCCACTCCTCATTTCTTGATACATTGGAACATATTAGGGTACAACCTAACACCCTAATAATGGGCGATTTCATCTACCCCACCATTAACTGGGAAAACTACTCATGTACCAACTCTTGCGCTCAGCGTTTTCTGGAATTCATAAATTTCAATGCCTTGGATAAACTTATCCACACCCCCACCAGGGGCAGCAATATCCTAGAGTTGGTCATTACCAACATGGGCAACCAGTGTTCCACACCAGAGGTCAGTTCCTCGTTGGTCAGATCCGACCACAAGCAAATCACCCGAGACATCCACATCCCAGCCCGACCCCCTATTAGGGAAACCACCGTAAAAAATGTCTCCAAATCCAACTTCACACTTCTCAAGACAGAAGTGGCAAACTTCACGACACCCATGCTGAAGGACAATAGAGATAGGCCTGCTGAATTCTATACAATTGCACTTTATAAGCACTTACATGAGTGCATGGATCGTGCAATCCCTAACAGAACCAAGATGCTATCCTCCAAAAAAAGGTAGCCAATCTGGTGGTCCCCTGCTATAAACAAACTCTACAACAGAAGAAAGAAATTGTTGCAAAAATAGAGTAAAATCCCCTGATTGGAGGAACTCCATGGTCAGCCTCAGTAAGAAGCTGAGATCCCTCATAAACTCCTGCAAAGCTAGTTAAGAAAACAAAATCACCACTGATTCTAAAGACAACCACAAAGCATTCTATAGCTATGTCAAGAATCTCAGTGGCAAGACTCGGATCTGCTCTGAGTTACAGCACAATGGCACTAAATATACAGAACCAACTGATATTGCCAACATCCTGGCAGATAGGTCCAGTGCTAACTTTACCCCTCTCTCATCCCCTAAAGGGCCCATCTCTATACCAGAAGAATGCAAAGTACCTGTAATCACGGCTGCACAGGTAAAAAACACACTCTCCAAAGCCAAGAACACAGCATCCATGGGACCTGACAACATCCCAGGCTGTGTTCTACATGGACTACAGAATGAACTGGCACTCCACCTAAGTACCATGTTCAATCATAGCCTCACCTCAGGCTTTGTGTCCACTGAATGGAGCACAGCAACAGTTATCCCACTCCACAAAGGGGGAGCCACTGTGGACCCCTGGAACTACCACCCCATTAGCCTGACGAGCCTGGTCTGCAAGGCTATGGAGCATATCATCATGGAACTTATAAACAATGACATTGGTAATCTCCAAACTCTGGAACCTACCCAGTTCGGGTTTGTAAAAGGCAGATCATGTCTCCTAAACCTGATAGACTTCTTTGAAGTGGTCACCAAAGCTGTAGATGAGGGTAAGGTGGAACATACAGCCTATCTAGATCTCACCAAGGGTTTCCACACCATCCCCCACTCTGGAATTATAGACAAACTCACTAAACTAAGTACAAATCCCTATGTCACAAGATGGGTTGCCAACTGGCTCACTGACCAAACCCACACTGTGAAAGTAGCACTCTAAATCCAACTTCAGACCAGTGACAAGTGGAGTACCATAGGGTTCAGTCCTAGGTCCTCTCATGTTTGGTATCTACTTCTCTGAAGTACAGGTTAACACAGAAGGTTTTTGGCTAACAAAGTTCGCAGATGACTGCAAACTAGGAGCCATAATCAAATCTCCTAACGATGTGGACATCCTACAAAAGGGCCTCACTGAGACAGATGCCTGGTGTCAAAGCCATGGCCTCAAGCTCAATGCCAAAAAGTGCATTGTCATCCCTTTTGGTAAAAACGCTGTACCCATGAACTACCACATAGGTGGTAGTCTACTTAACACCAAAAGTGTGATAAGAGACCTTGGGACACATGTGGACAGTAGTCTCTCCTTTAATAATCCCATCATCATAGTGGTCAGGAAATCCTTCTACGTGGCACACCTCATCACAAAAGGTTTTCTCATCCAGGAAAAAAGAGGTCATTGCTCTCTTCTACTCTACTCATCACTCATTAGACCCATTATAGAGTACAATGCTCCTTTTGGTATGTACCTCACAAGACATCTAGAACAACTGGAAAGCCCACAGAAATACCTCACAAAGAGGATTACCAGCCTCAAACAGATGCCCTATGCAGTCCGTCTTAAAAAACTCCAGCTTTACTCTGGCGCATATAACCTACTCAGAGGCAATCTCTGCCTAACATACAAAGCTATGTCAAACCCAGAGCTGTTGGAAATGCTCCACGTAAAGAAATCCCAATCCCTCTAGGCTACACGCTCTAGGGACCTAAACCTTGTCACCACAATAATCAGAACATGCTGGAGGAATAGATTCCTGTCTCAGAGACCTCCCATACTCTGGAACAAACTACTTATCTATATCAAACAAAGCTCATCATCAGAACTCTTCAAGAAAAATCTTGATGATTGGATGGGAGATAGAAAATTCACCCCGGGGATTACTTCTGTGGCTCTGCTTGACAGGGGCACAGGAAAATAATTTTCTTGGGTGGCAAAAGCCAGGGTACTGTTTGGCTAGGCTTATATAGGCCCTAGGGTAATAGCCTAGTACCTACCTATGAATTTATAAACCTATGTGTTTGCCTACAAACCTCAGGTTAAAATTGACCTCCATTGTCTACATTTGCCATTAAACATCATATGCCACAGCTGACACTGTAATGACTTTCTATTTTTGCAATAGAATTGTATCTATGAATTTTAAACATAAACTACTAGATTTTTTTTTGAAGCAGTATTTTATATTCTTAAAAATGCAACAAGACTTATCTAGTGGGAAGGGAATGGAAATGCAGGAGGGATGCAATAATACAGCTGCACAATTCCAAAAATTATGGTTAAAGCATGTAATTTCTAGAACTATAAATGGTTGTTGAGCTACCCTAAGACACACAATTAAATTCAGGTAAGTCAAATAAGCAACTAAGCAGAGATGCTATCACAGATGAACAAAACAAAATGCATAAAGTGATTCACCTAAAAACAGACATGAGTACCTGATTTTCAATTTTAGAAACGTAAATATTTAAAATAATTAAACTGGGAAGATAGAAGGGCTGTCTATTCCAGAAGGAGAACATAAACTTGGCAAACTACATAGCAGCTTAAATGAAGGTATGTGTAAGAGGCATGTTACCTATGAAGATACGACTACATGGAGCAGAGGATTAATGACCCAAGTGCAGATAACTACAACTAGATATTAATCTGTATTCAAGCTTGAATTATTTCTTTCCCCAAAAACTGACCATAACTGTCATGCAGACAGAACATAAATAGGTTTCTAATTTCTCTTTGGCCTACACTGTGCATTGTATATTTTAGACATAGCATTACTTCAAGCACTAATGGGTGGGGTTTACTGATGTTAATGCAACCAGACGATGGACTGTTCAGCTGCAAATAACATTAAAAATATAATATGGTATCTGACTACAGTTTTAGTTAAGTGAGTCTAGATCTCCCCCAAGAGAAATACAAAATTCATGAAGATTCTGACATATGACATTTCAGTTGCACAAGAAAAGAAAACTCCAGCATGAATGGGTAGTGGGGATTTATTAACTTTTATAAGATCCCTGTCTGATATAGCAAGATAATCTGAACCTAAATTTATCAAGGTTCTCACAAAGGCAAGAGAGAGAGAGAGACAGAGGGAGAGACAGACAGAAAGACAGACAGACAGAGACAGAGTGAGAGAAAGTACAAGATAGATTTCATTTGTGTGACATAAAACATACCTTAAGAATGGGAAGAATAGCAGAGTTAGTTCCACCCTACCAAGACCAAGGATTATCCTCAAAGAGAATTTTGTATTATTTTAGTGCAAATACTGATTATTAAAAAAACAAATTTACGAAGGGGACTAGAGGATAAATTCTTGCATAAGGTGGTGATATATTCTGTGGGAAAAGGGAAATGGTTGTATGTGTAACATAGAACACCTCAGGAAGAATTACTACCATAATGATATAAAAAACAGTAGCCATGCTTTGTTTACACTGTGAGGCTTCTAGATGCCATTATACTTAGAATATTACAGCAACAGTGTCAGTTGCCAGGTGGCATCACGGTCCCCAAATGAATCTACCCCTGGAAAGTGCATGCATTCCAGTTTCCATATAAGCAATATATGAGCTTTGTTTCTTCTTTAGGGTGGAAAGCTCAGAGAAAGAGTTGGGTATTTTATTTTACCTGACTGTACAGCCAAACTTTTGACATTTTCAACAATTACTTCCCATGATGAGAAGACGGATGAAAGGTGGATTAGTTATACAGTAAGACCATCATCAAAGAATAATATCTTGTACATTCTATGTTGGAGAGGATTACATGTATAGAGCAGGACATCTGATGAGAGGCTCAATGTAAAAAAACAAAAAAAATCAAAATCATAAAGAAAATGGAAAATACTCCAGTGTTGCATAGTACAGGAAAACTATATGAGAAAGAGATGACATAACCTTTTTATTATCTTTACTGCAATGGAAAGGTTTTCTGAAGTGCTTTTTTAAAAGAAAAAAAAATAATACTTCTTACAAGGATACATCACTTGGATAATTACAGAAGAGTAATTTCTAGAAGGTGTTTTTAGAACTACTTGTTTACAGAAGATTTCATATGACTATGAATCAGATTATTTGTTTCTTATATTATGAATGAAGAAATTAACAGAGTTAAAGAAAGGTCTTCTGTATGCAAAGGTACTGGGGAACTGGGCTCACTATGCTTTATAAGTATTAATCATGTGGCTAGTAAAACTGCCATGCATATAAAAAGTAAAAACTAGCTGGTACAGCAAACTAAGGGCAAGGTTAGCAGTCAGTCAGAAGGGGCCCTTGGGTTTATTAACATAAAGGTACAGAAATTAAAGTGTCGTTTGCACAACTTTTTATAAGTAAAAACATTACAAAGCTAGTAGTTCCTTGGTTAACTATAGAACATGCTCATTTTTTGACAAAACAGACACATCTGTATACCCTGCTATGGATATCACATACGCTAAAGACAGATTGAAAGAGTATTATACATGCGCATGAACACACACACACACACATGCGCGCGCACACACACACACACACACACGGGCGTGCGCGCGCGCGCGCGCGTGTGTGTGTGTGTGTGTGTGTGTGTGTGTGTGTGTGTGCGTGCATGTGTGTGTGTCTGTGCATGCATGCATGTGTGAAGAGTGTCTGACAAAATTTGAACATCATTAATTTGAAAGAAAAATATTTAGTAGGTATGTGCTGAAGTTGTGAAAGTTTGAAATGGAAAAAATATTGTATGCAATGAATCCAAAATATTAGTTTTATTTCATTCAGCATTGTGTAATTGGCTTTATGTTATTTATTAGTTTGAATTTGGTTTAAATAAACTATTTAAAATTTGTGCTAAAATGTTAGCATATCTGGCATTGACGTTGTTGTGACTAATTGATTCAGTGAGCACTAGGTGAAGTTGCAGTCATCAATCACAACTGAAATATCATTAAGACTGTACATATGCTCTTGTATCTCTGCAGGTAAACCTTCACAGGGTGCAGAAAATGAGGAATGGCGTTTTACAGTGGGCAACATATGCTTATGCTGAGCATTGTAATGAGTGCATGGCAAAAGCATTGCTATCATAATATGTGCCATAGTACAATAGAAAAACTCAATATAAAGAAGTCATCAATTTTTTAAAAGATAATTGTAAATGTATGTCATTCTGTCATGTAGTGTGGCATCATGTGTGTATTGTGAAATCTGGTACTACAGTGAAACATTAAAGTGAATAAATATGTGCCAGAACTTGCTGAATGTTAACACACACTGCAGAAGCTGTCATTCGCTGAATACTTTGCCACCAAAGTAATATGACAGAAAGTTAAGTTTAATTAAGGAAACATTTGTCACTGAATTATGTGTAGCAAGTGTCTGAATGGCTAATTGCAAGGTAAAAGATGTGAAAAAGAGTCTGCTATTTACATAATGGTCATTAGTAGCACAATTTGCAATCAATTAATGCATATAATGAGTGCAGTAAGAAAAAATTAACATTATTATTATTATACTGGACTGCGTTGCAGAGTTACAGCCCCCAAACAAGTGGACCAGAGATGGATCAAGATCCCTAGGCAGTACAATGGATCAAGGCTCCCAGTACTCACCCCCCCCCCCCCCATGGAGACATTTCAATGTCCCATTACTTAATTATTTCTCCCCAGTTACCATAAGCACTGTTCAAAACTCAAAGTTTGCATACTGTTTTATGTTTTAATTCTACAATGGTTAAAGATATTTGGATTTAATTTAAACTTTTATTTCATATTTTATACCACACTGATAGACGTTTGCTAATCAAAGCAATACAGTCTCACAATGAAAACAGACTTAGCATTAAAACTTCTCTGCCTTTGAAATTCACATTCACCGAACCAGCATTAAAACCCACATTCAAAGAAAATGTGTCTGGCCAGTGGCAAATTAAGTTTGTGTATGGGCTGTTTTCAAATCATAGACCCCTTGACAAGATTTTTAGGAGCACGCAAACATACAAGAGTTCTTTGATTTACCTTCCTGATTGCACTAAATTACATCCCTTGTATAATACAGTGCCACTTGTTAGAGCATGTTTTAAATTTACAGTTTTGTGCATTTTTCCAGTAAGCAATGAAACAAAACATATGATACAATAGTGACAAAACTGCCCAATTTAGAACATTTCAATAATAAAAGGCCACTCAGACTTCTGTCATTACAATCCACCAAAATCTGTCAATATGTACAATCTCTGCAGAAGTAAAAGTCATCTGAATAATTCCACATTAAAGAGATCTGTAACTAATGAAGAGGTTGCTGCTAGCAAGCAACTTTATATTAAAATGTTTCATCTACAAATTCAGTACATGCTGCCTTGAAGAATAAATTGCCTATGTTGCATTTAAAAAGCTGGTAATAATGCAATATGGAATGGATGGCAACAGGTTCACAGTTACTAGACATCTCATCCAAAGGAGGACACACTCAGGACTACAGCACCCCTCCTTAAAGTGCAACACAGTTCTAACAATCCTTCTACATACTGTGGGAGTAGAGTCAGTGGCAGAGATACAAAAATCATTTGAGAATATTTCTGATAGAGGCTAAAATATGAACTGCTGCTGCCTAACAGGTACTGGGTAGTTTTGCTGGGACTGACCTAAGTAAACAAGAACTAGTAGAAATGATAATGCATGAAAGTCAGAGGGAGGCCACTGCAGAATGATAATGCCTGATAGTTGGATGTATGGTGGAAGGCAGGAATGACAAAGTCAGTCACTGTGAATCAGCTGACTATAGAAGTAACAAGTAGCCAAAGGTGCAGCAGAATGACATGAGGTTGTGGTAGCCAACAGCAAGTCTACCCATAAAGGTATTTTAATTTGTACTTGTGCAGTGAATAAAGATACGAGTTTTGTGAAGGAAATAGATAACAACATGTTAGGTGTAACTCAAGAAAACTCCCTGGT
Source organism: Protopterus annectens (assembly GCF_019279795.1). Classification (NCBI taxonomy): domain Eukaryota; kingdom Metazoa; phylum Chordata; order Ceratodontiformes; family Protopteridae; genus Protopterus; species Protopterus annectens. Next base: position 1,987,897,277 of record NC_056735.1, read on the forward strand.
GACTTATTCAAAGTAACATTGAGGAAAATGGTAGACTCAGATAATGAAATACAGGACCAGAGGATCAGAACATGAAATAACAGGACCAGAGGATTATTAGCAACTCCTTTACTTAATGGGAAGTGCTAACCATGGGTTTAGGTGCCTAGGCAGTGAGACATTTCCCTGTGGTACATTTGACTGGGGACACATGGCTGAAGTGACATTCAGCTGCAGAGAAATATGGCTGTTTGCAAATTCCCTGTTGGCAAAGAGAAGCACACACTGCTATGCTCACAGCTTTAATAGCCAAATCCATGGCAGCAGAAGAAGTAATGAGGGTTGTGCTCAGTGTACAGTACATACTTTTATATAATTGCAACATGTAGAAGTGTGCTACAGCATGGAGAAAATCCTGCAGGCTACTGTAGTCACATTTGTGCTCCAGTATGCATTTTAGGTAATGTTCCCAAGACACTGTGAAGTGGGTAGTGGCCCACACACTCCAATTATAAAGGCACTGCCCATTGTGCAATGCATTTTTACTGCCAGTGACATGCCCTCTGGCCAGCCTGCTGCTGATGATTGCCATATTGCCTGCTGTCTCATGTTCCCTTTGGGACCATGGTCATTGTTTTTCCCCTGTGCATTTGATTATTAAAGCTGTGGGCATGGCAGTGTATGCTTTCCTTTGCCCACAGAGAATTTGCAAATAGCCATATTTATCTGCAGCTGAATGTCACTTCAGCCATTTGGCCCCAATCAAATGTACCACAGGGAAATGTCTCGCTGCCTAGGCGCCTGAACCCGCTAAACACATTTATTATTGTGCTTGAATAACTAAGCACTTCTCAAAAAAGAAAACTCTTAACAATGGATACTGACACTTAGGATATTACTAAAAAAATGGCATACAAAATTAAGTACATTGATAAGAAATTGCTTACTGGGATTCTTGGTTAGATAAAATTAAATAAAGAAAACAAGTTACTACAAGCATCTAGAAAGATAAAACATAAGCAATAAAACTTCATAATTCCTGTGTCATGTCTACTTGTAGCCCGTTCAGTTTAAACACCCTGTCAAAAACAACAATGCTTGACTCATAATTGTTCAGAAATCAAAATTATAGATGCAATAAGCCTTAAAAAATAAAACAGTTCCAAGAATTAAAAAGCGAGTCCACGAATTCCACAAGTAGCCAACCATAATAAATAAAATTTAGGCAGAATATTGATTAAATAAAAGACAAAACTGGCCAGCAGACTCTTAAATGCTGGCAAAATAATAAAAAAGCTACTTGTTATAAAATGAAATGTTGTTACCACAATTGCTTCAACTCCACTAGACACCCACTGCTGCTTAACACCCTCCAAAGCTTCTCTAACATGGACTCCAGCTTCTCCCCCTATGATTACTTTAACCCAACTGGACACCATCAAGAATTCCTCCAGTCTGGACTCTAAGGCTACACTCCATACACACCTCATTAACATCAACACGATAAAACCAACAAAAAGAGCCCCAGCTTCCAGTCTTGGTGGTTATTCTTGGCCTTGATGTCATAATGACTGAGAAATAAAGCTGCTACAGTAAAACCGACAAGTGCCTTACATAGTTGTAGACAAATATATGTAGAACCTGAAGGTACAGAAAAAAATCTTTTTAAAACTGGAAGCATGTAGAAAGCCTCAGATATACTTAATGCTGAATATTGCTCAAAAAGTATAAACCAAAAGATTACCACCTTCATATATTTTGTAATTTATCAGTAATATCTCCTAGTAGCAAACTGCAAACATAAAAAGCGTATAAAAAAGGGTATAAAGAACTCCAGTTTTCTAGCCATTTTACAGCAGGAAATGAAAGTTATCATTTAGTCAGTGAAACAGCAAATAAGATATAGCCTGCTGTGACTCTACACATGCCACAAATAGCCTGTGAAGTATACCTTAACATACACATAGATTAAATTACACTTACACACACACACACACACACACACACACACACACACACACACACACACATATGCACACACACTTACCTTCTGTCATAGAGGAACAGCAAGTTTAAATTCCACACACGAGTGTGGAATGCTTTTTCCATGGTGCAGTGCGTGTGATGCATGCATGGTTTTCCTTAAAGGAGAAGATGCCACCACCACAGTATTGAGATGTTTCTTTCTGTGTGTGTGTTTTTTTTAATATATCTTTAAGACTCCTAGCCAGAGTGTGCCCCCTGAGCCATGGGGCCCTAGGTGACTGCTTATTTTGCCTACTGCTGGATCCGGCTCTGAAGTGGACCACTGCAAAGTTATGCTAATGGAGCAATAGAAATTGAAAAGAACCCATTTGTGATATTAAGAAGGTGACAAGACAGTCAGTAGAAGTGTTCAGATTAATGAACTCAAAAGTAACTATGGAAGTGTCATACAAGTAGAGGTTTATAATGTGAAGGTTCAAGGGAAAATTATGTGATGGTATTCAGTAAGCATAAATATCTACTTAGCCAGCAGTTAAACCACCATAATTACTGAGCTATGTAGCAATGCAGCTGGCCCTAGTAGGAATGCAAATATATATTTAAGGGCTGTAAAACTGGGAGCAGCATACATTGCTGCATTTGTTTGTTACTGTAGTGTCTTATTACAATGCATTAATAAGACATATTCTCTGATGACAAACAAGTTAAAGCACTTTCTAGGTTATTTGCATGATGTACAGCACTGTTAGTTATCTTAGATAATGCAGGAAGTTGGCAACTGCAAAGAAGTAAAACGGCAATGCAGTAAAGCATTGAAATGCTATGTACAGGAGTCAACAGTACATATTAATATGAAGTACATGTACATAGACGATACAGATGTTTAAGTTGCACTTACCATAACAGTAGATGTTTGAAGTAATCACTGCTGCAGAAGCCTTTGGCTATATTGATTATATCCTGACTGGATTTAATGACCTGCCAGGCTTCCAAAGTCTCTGGCTCCCATCAAAACACATGCACTCAGGCTTCTATAGACTGAGGTCCAAAGGGAGAATACAGCAGCCTGGGCAGGAAAAACCTTCAGGACTTTTTTGCTCTTCAAAAGAAAGAGAACCTACTATCCTGTAAAAAAAGTTATGAAGACTTAACTTTAATGAAAAACATAACTCTATACAGGAAAAAATGGGGATGGGAGAAGGGTACAGCTACTGCAGAAGTGGTTACTTTGAACATACTGTTATGGTAAATGCAACTTACATAACTGCATTATGTTCGTCAGTATCACTATTGCAGTAGCCTTTAACTATATGGCTATATGGGTAGATTACTATAGCTTATCCTAACTAGGAGAGGAGGAATGCTTAGTATCCACAAGCTCCTGGAGAATTATCTTAGCAAAGTAATTTCTGGACCTAGGTAAGGAATCCATTTCACAATGCTTTGCAAAAGTATGCAGACAGAACCAACGTGTTGAATCTAGAATGCTTCTAAAGTCCACCCCTATCCAGTATGCCATCAGAGAAAAGAAGGGTCTAGTAGAATGTGCATTCATCCTACCAGCAAGTGATTTACCATAAAATCCAAAAAATAAGACCAGTGCAGACACCGCGTAGAGGAACATACAACAACTGCTTTAATAAAAACAAAAACAGATAAGTGCTTTCAGTAAAAAACTTCTTCAGTTCTTAGAACATTACATAACAGGAGCACATTTAACTAACTAGCTACCAATCAAAATGTACAAAGCAAATGATGTTTCTTTAGCACAGGTTAATAGGAAGCTGAGCATTTAATCCTGGCAACTTGTCAGCTTGCAACTCATCAGTCCAATGTCATTTAGCATACTCAGTGTCATTAAAAACAACCCCCCTCTGATACCCAGACTAATAATCTGTAAAACTATAAAAATAAAATTGTGTGAAGGAAACTGCATGACATGCTTCGCTAGAGCATTATTATTATTATTATTATTATTATTATTATTATTATTATTATTATTATTATTAAATGAAATATCTCTGACGTTGTAAAATCCTTTCTCGAAAAGTGCCTATCCATCTTGCCAATATAAAAACATGAACAGCCATTACAAGTTGCAATATAGATAAGATGCTGGGTCATACAATCAGCATATAACTGTAGAAAATATCTATTATGATAAACAGGATAAATAAAAACATTACTGCTGTTAATGTAATGACATGCTTTGCAAGATTTGCACGGAAATGTCCCATTCCTTTGACTCAATTTACGTTTAGTGGGTGACAAAGCCTTTATTTTAATTTTCTACAGTTCTTAAATGAGAAGGCAGGTTTCTCCCCTACTAACACTTTCATACGATTATCCATTGTTAGAAGCTTCCAATTATTTCTAATAACACTAAAGATACTTTTTACATCACTAGTATAAGTCATGAGGACCTTAACGTTATTCTTCTGAAAACTGGATTTACCTTTCATACATGATTGTCCCATTTGGTGTGCTTTGTAATAGTTACAAAAGTAAGGTAAACCCTTTGTCAATCATAACTCAAACTTGTTATTCATGACATTATCCACTTCTCTATAATGATACTGCCTATCTAATAAATGCTCAGCAAGACTAATACAGGTATGTATAAAATCATCTTCTGAAGTGTGCAACCTGGAAGCTCTAACTAACTGCCCCTTGATTAAATTCCTATGTATATAATCAGGGTGCATACTGGTTCTATGTAAATACTTATTTTTCCAGCATTTTTTTGATACATCTTGGTGCAAAAAGTGAGATCATCTAGAATAGATATATGTATGTCTAAAAAGTCAATAGTGTTGGAGGATACCTGTGATGTAAACTTAAGATAATCTACAGTTTGTTCCAGATATATTATGAACTGATGAAACTGTTCTTTCATACGATGCCATAACAAAAAAAATCATCAACAAGCCTTTTATAGTATGCTATGTATTGAAAAGGCTCGTGCTTGGGTACAAGTACTTCATGTTCTTCCCAGTAAGCCAACACAAGGTTGGCATAACTGTTGGCACATGAGGTACCCATCGCCACTCCCCATTTCTGCCAAAAAAATCTGTGTGTTATAAACAAAAATATTATTCTCTAAAATGAGTTCCAATAGCATACAGATGGTGTGTACAATTTTGAAAAGCAATGACAGCACATGTCAAGATAATCTGTAACTATTGCCTTTTCCTATAATCTGGGCAGGAGAAAGACGGTTCCAGATCTAGTAACCAAGAACTGACATCATCTAGTGCAGGTAGTTCTTACCTATGGGACCATAAAACTGCTTCTCCAACCCATCCCTAAACTGTGGCTACATAAATGGATTTCCCTTACCGCATACAAATATGTGTCTTTGCTATGAAGGTATATACTGCAGTTGTCATTCCCTTTCTGTGTCCTATGAAAAAGCTGACCCGCATATTCTGCCAACAATGCACTAACTTAAAACAAGTGAAGGTTACATCAGGAACAGTTCCTATCTCTGTCAAGGAAGACAGTACATGTTCCATTGGTGCATCTGTTATCTGTACCATTACATCCTTGCACCATTTGTATTTAACATGCTCAAAGTTGCTGAAAATGTAGATACAACTGATTTATAGTGGTTGTATAGAAGATTTTGAGTTATTAAGACCATTTTTGAGTATTCTTTTAGAATTACTGGCATATAATTAGAGTAGGTGCTGCTAAATATAAGCTGCTATAAACATACGGAAGTTACAGGTATTGCCAGAATGTCAGTATTCTTCTCATATAGAGATGATGGCAAATGTGCAATTCCTTACTAAGAAAGGCTTTCCAAGACCGTAACCCACTCTTCATACCAATCATCTCAGAAAATCCATTTGTGATCAAGTAGTTTACCTTCTAAGGATCAATCCTATGCAATAGTACCTCACCAGTGAGTGCAATACTAAAGCCAGTGAGTTACTTCCAACTATTTTATTCATTGCCTCCAAGATCCAGAATTCTGTTCTGTTGGTTCTTTTCACCCCTGGTTCCCAACTTCATGGTAATAGTGAGTTCCTAGATGATGCAGATAGGCTGGGATAGGCAATTCATCTGGATATGTTTGCAAGTAGCCAATGCTAACAGATATAAATGAAAGCCAGTGAAGTACAGGACTCTTTGCTTGGTTGGAATAAAAGCCTCTACTTCTCAAAAGTCACTAAAATTTGAGCATCCCAAAGAAATGATGTAACTGCTTTCTGACATTTTTTAGGGTAATATGAACAGTAAAGGAAAGATATTTGGAAAGGCCTATCATTTTTACTAGAGCTGCTTTGGCTAAGTGAAGTAGGTTTAATCCCTTCCATTTGTATAAGGCATCCATGACTTCTGTTGAAAGGGACTATGATTCTGTTCCAAAAATTAGAGTGGTTATATGTAATATGTATGTGTGCAATATGAATTTTGGATCTAGATGATTGTCACTGTTGAATGACACCCCTACTCCATGAGTGAAAATGGGAAAATGATTGTGGATAGATGATGGATGTAATATGGATCCCCATATAGATATGAGATGTGATCAAGGAAATAATTTCTTTTGTGCCAACATGCAGTAGAGTCATTAAGCAGAAAAAAATTACTGATTTTTTGTTATTCAAGATCAAGACCAAAATCCTTTCTTTCTTTCCTAAGACTTTCTGGATCTCTTCTAAATATCACTCTAGTTGAGTAAACCCCATTGTGGTATCATCAAACTAATGCACTCCACAGGGGTTAGTGAGATCCTCCAATGCTTGTAAGATTGCCTTATCAGTAAAGCTAAGAATTTGACAGATAAAGAAAATAATAATAATAATAGCAGTAGTGGACACCCCTTGTATGGTGTATCTTTCAAGAAAAAAGGTGGGATAGCTAAAGTCATTTGGCTGTCTAAGCTATGACATGAGTATAAAATAATTTGCATGAATTAAGACAGTGGTTTTGGATTCCATGCAAGACAAAGATTCGCCATAAAAGGGGACACTTTATGAAATCAAATGTCTTGTGTATATCAGAAACATGAAAACTATCAGTACATCTTTCACTCTAGAAAGGTGAGTGACATTTACCCAGTAGCTCATGAGATCAGAATCCCCTTGTCTTTCCTTAATAAATCCATGCTACAATGGAGGCTATCATATTTGAATACATTTTAGCATCCATCTACTAGATGGAAAGAGACTTAGAACTAGCAGGGGTCTTTGGTTTTGATTTATCTTGGGTAGTTGGAGAATAGGGGCTTCTCTTTAGGAATAAGGAAGAGAGCATTTTTCTAAATATGTATTAAATAAGCAAAGCATACACCTCCCAAGCAGATGCAAAATGTTGCAGACAAACCACCTGCACGCAGGATCTTGCCCACTGGCATACTGGATATGGCTACCCCTATGTTCCCCCTCCTGCAGTAGGTCATTTCAGTAGACAAAGGCATTAGAGGAAATTCTAGGGAAATGTATGTATTTTTTCTTAAAAATGAGGCATGGTCTAGTTTATTTATATGGTTATTTAACTTCTGGTAGACCTCACATAAAATTGTGTTAATTCTGAAGAACTCTTCTTCTGTTATACTCTTCAGTTCCTGCATGGCTGAAATCAGAATTTCTTTCTCTTCCATTGCTTTATTCTGTTAAACCAGTAATTTGGGAGAATAATTAAGTTGGCAATGTAAAACTGTTTCCTTCTTTCTGACCTGTTTTCCACTCTAGTGAAATGTATTGCTTTACATTCCTTCGTCAACTACAATATTGTCCTTTCATTTCATGATCTTAGCTGAGTTTTATAAACTGTCACAAGTTACAAGTTACTAATATGCTTCATAATTCCTTTACTTTGTTGTCTTCTCAAAGCTATCCACTGTTTCTTAATTTGGAAATAAAAATATTTCAAAATAGTGAAGTCATGTTTGACTTCCAAGGTGTTTAGTCTCCTTGAAGGGAAGATGCAATCGCACTGCTGGTGAAGACATATCCGCAGAGTTCTTGTGATGATTTGAAGTAGAGCTGGATAGACGATAAACCCATAAAACCTCACTCATTTATGTTTGCTCAGCAAGATGTTGTCCAGTCTACTTGATGGACCATATGAATGGCGTAAGTACATATAGTAATGTAAGGAAGGGCGTATTGTCCCACATGCATCCTGCAGTCCATGTGAATTTGCAAAGTTCCTCATTTTGTCTGAATACATCTGTTTACTAAATGAAGCAAGACCTTAATATACCACATCAGAGTCTTGCATTTACCTTTGCTGAGTTAATATTTGTGTCTGTAAGAATCATTTTGCACATTGTGGGCATTTATGGTGATTGGTGATTGATTTCCTCATCTTTTTAGTTGTGTTAGGAGGTCTAATTCTTCCTGTTGGTACCCTGTCAAATGCTACATTGAAGTCTCTCCACTATGACAAGAATTCCCTTGCCTCTCAAACTATCTATAGCCTCTTATAAAACTTAACAATAGGATTGTGTCATCATGAATGGGCCAATGAAAGTTCTGGAAAATAAGGCTGCCATTAGGGATTTTCACTTGAACAAAAAACCTCTGCCCATAATATCAAATGTAGATGCTTTTTCACCCATCTCTAATGCCCATGGGATAAGATAGTTACCCTCATCTTGGCAGAATGAATGCAGCAGGATATGGCCCATTCTTTCCATCTGTTTTGAAAGTGCAGAACACTGTTCTTCTTTAGTTTATTCTGCTGCAAAATAAAAACAGTTGAATTCATGTATGAAATCATCTCAAGGCATGCTTTTGTTTCACTACTGGGTTTGTCTCAGTCACAATCCATGACACACGTCTAGTGAGTTCATTGCCATTGTGCATGCATAATTTACTTTTAGTAGTGATCTGATGTGATATTATGATAAATGGCTTCTTTGTTCAACATATACTGTTATAAATCAAGGGAGGTAAATCACAAAAATGTAAAGAGCTGAACAGTGTGTGCATTATTCTACAAACTACTGAAGCTAGCTATAACACTTGAAGCTGAGATCAAAATGCTGCTTAATCTGGAAATGAGCAGCAAACACAAGAAAGAAAGAGGTATTGTTTATCTATACAATGGCAACCTGTAAAACTGATCTTTAGGATAAAAGTAATGCATTATATTCTTTTTTTGTAATGCATTATATTTTTAATCCAACAATTAAACCAGAAAGAAAAGCATAACTGCAATGCATGTTTAATATTAAACTGAATTCTGTACTATGCAGAGGAAAACAAATTTGTGCATGGCCTATAGAATTTCAAATAATGTGCATGTTATAATAGCCCAGCAACTCTTCTATAAGTACAAAAATCAATGCATTCAAGGCATGTCGAAGAAAGGGACCTCTGATTTTTGGATATGGACAAATTGTTTGTTATTTAGGATGCATAAACAGTACAGCAAACTTCTAAGCCCCCACACAATATATGTCAGAACATAATAGAAAAAGAAAATTGTATGCTATATGTCTCATTTATTTCCATGAACAGAACTGAAATAAAGAGACTTATACATTTTAAAAGCACATACCATGTTAGTGACTTCAAATGCAAGTAAGATGTTTGTTATGGCTATGACTGCTTCAAAGGCTGCTGACCTATCATGGGCAATGTTCAGCTTTGCCTTGTTTTTTGGCATGGGATCTAGATTTCAGGATTCCCCAGTTCATTACTCCTCAGATGGTACCTCCGTTAATGGCCCATGTTGGTTTGTTGTGTTACAGCCAACACAACAGGCTTTCAGTACTGCTATTTCCTTCAAATGTTTACCTGAAGAATATTTTGTCAGTAGTTAATTTGCTAGCCTACCTATTACCCTTTTATTGCACGGGCCCGTTTTATTGGTCTTAATGTCTACCTCACTATTACAAAGTCTTATAGAGGTGAACATCAATAAACATGCCTACTTTCTCTGAAATGTCAAAAGATGTTAGCTGGTTGTTAATAGAAACCATTCAGACTTGACAGGA
>NC_056735.1:1987912198-1987919698 GCF_019279795.1 Protopterus annectens
TCATAGTAGCCTCATTACCAAGCCCATAAGGCAATGCACCACACAGCCAAATGTTCTAGTTAATGGGGATTCCATTGTAAGGCATACTGATGTCCCACTTACCAGGCTTAACAAGGTAAAGATCACAATGAGCTTTTTCTCTGAAGCCAAGATCCATCAGGTCATGCACGCAGTTAGGTCTTTAAACCAAAAGTGCTAGTATGACATGGCTATAGTCCATGTGGCATAAGTGACCTAAGATGTACCTGAATAGACTATATGAAGAGAGACATGACTGAGCTCTCTGAATATGTGTACTGGATGGGTATGACTCTAGCCTTGAGTAGTATCCTACCTTCATCAGTAATGATACCACAGTGCCAGCAAAAAATGATTGACTTCAACAATTGGCTTAGCTTCTGGTATCACAACAAGAGGAACTAATATCTGTCAGCCTGGGGAGACATGATCAAGAAAACCACGATGCTTTGCCAGAGCTGGTATGCATTTGTTACCGCTTGAATTCCAGACACTGGTGAAAGGTTTATCTATCCCCATCGTGCCTTTTTAAGGCTATGGCAAAATGTTAAAGCCTCCAACATAATAAAAATCATGCATAACTACCTAAAGGTATTGCTGCTCAGTGCTAGGAGTTTATATAAAAAACTGCACTACCTGGAAGCACTCTTCACAATGGAAAAAGCAGACATATTTGCAGTAATGGAACCATGGTTCAGAACCATGGAAAGCACCCTGGCTACAAAGGCTACAATGCTTTTCATACATTTCCATCACGCTCAGGTCAGAACAAAGGGTGCAGGTGTCTCAATGTTCATAAAGGACAAGTACACAACTGGTCTAACAACATTACTCACTTGAGCTGCTCCATGCCCAACTAACCATAGCTGCAACCACTATTATATCCTTGCTAGCTACAGAACCTCTAACATAAGTCTGGAAAACCACACCTCCTACCTAAACCTTCTGGAACCTCAACATTCAGCCTTACAATATACTTCCTCTCCATAAACTGGAAGACTTATTGACCCATAATTCACTTGCTCAGAGGTTGTTGGACTTTATCAATGCAAACAACCTGGAGCAACTAGTTAGTACCCCAACTAGAGGTACAAATATCCTAGATATGATACTCATAAACATGGGGGAATGCTGCTCCCTCCCATGCATTAACTCCTCCCTGGTATGATATGACCACAGAATCATGTCCTTTAGTATTAAAACTAACCTAGAACCCCCATCAAACTCCAAACCTGTTAAGAACTTTGCTGTGGCCAAATACCTCAAAGTCAGTGACAGCTTATTAAACTTCCAAGCCCCTCCAAATCCAGATGACACTGAGGCCTGCTCTGTGCTGTACAAAAAAGCTCTGTACAGCCATATTTATAGCTGCGTAGAGGAGACAGTACGTAGCTTAGTCAAACCTATGACTAGTGGCAAAAATAAACCACTCTTGTGGACCCCTAGTAGAAATAGGCTATTCAAAAAAAGAGGGGAAAATCATCTCCAAAGTCTAGAAGGAACAGACAAAACTGTTCAAAAAGCCACTCACCAACCTAAACAAATAAATTAGAGAGCTGGTCAAATCTGCCAAAGCAAACTATGAGGCAAAGATAGCCTCCCAGGTGAAAGACAACCATAAGGCTTTTTTAAATTATGTTTGTACCCTCAGGGGAAAAAGCTGAGCAATGTGTCATGTTAATCATGAATAACAACACTTACACCCAGCCTGAAACTGCAGCAAACCTGCTGATGAATTAGTTCAGTTTTAACTTCACCCCCCATTACCTTCTACCACACCCAAAGAAATATCTGCAACCATCCCCCTAATGGTCATTTTGAGGGAATAGCGCCTTAATGAGCTCACCAAAGCCAAAAACACAGCCTCCATGGGTCCCAACAACATTCCAGGATACTGCCTAAATAGCTTAAAACAGAACCTATCAGAGCCACTACAAACCCTTTTCTAACCACAGCCTCTGGATGGGCTTTGCCCCAGATGAATGGAGGACTGCAATAGTCATCCCTCTGCACAAGTGGGACTCACAAACTGACACAGGGAACTACAGACCTGTAAGCTTGATCAGTCTTATCTGCGCAGTCCTTGTAAATCTCCAAACACTCGACCAGATCCAATTTGGATTTGTCAAAGAGAGGTTGTGCCTGCTGAATCTGGTGGAATTCTCTGAGAAAGTCAACAGGGCCATGGATGAGGGTAAAACAGTGCACACTACTTATCTGTACCTGGCCAAAACTTCTGCCACAATCCCTCACTTGGGGATCATAGATAAACTTACTGCACTAGACGTAAACCTCTACATCATAAGGTGGATAGCAAACTGGCCTGCTGACAGACACATATCTGGATAGGTAAATCCATTTCCGATAAGAAACATATTACTAGTAGTGTCTCACAGGACTCAATGTTGGGACCCCTCCTGTTTGATAGATACTTTTCTGAAGGGAAAATCAGTGTGGGGGCCTCTAGCTCACCAAATTCACCAATAATTGACAATGTTGACATCTTACAAACAGGCCTAAAAATGAATGATTGGTGGCAAAACTATGGTCTGAAACTTAATTCTAAAAATATTTTAAATGTTTATGCACACGCACTTTCAAAGTCAAGTTTTTAACTTAATTTTAATATTCATGAGGCTTGTTGGTTCATAGGTTCATTTTGAATGTCTTTGGGGGATTTACATTGGTTGGAGGGTTGGTAATTCAATATATATAGAGTAATTAAATGGTAGTACATTGTCTGATGAAGTCCAAGTGGATTGGATGAAAACGCTGGTATATTGTCTTGTGCAACTGCGTTAATGTGTATGGTCTGTGGAGTTGGTTATTAAAAGATTTGAAGTGGACTCGTGGTTTGCAGTTTCCTTGGGCTTACAGCACTTGTTCGGTGTTTTGTGGGTACTTCCAAGTGCTTCCAGTTGTTTTATTATTAATTCTAAAAATGTGTAATCATACCCTTTGGTAAAACAGATATCCCTGAATATTATAATACTGATAGCATACCACTAAAAGTAGAACCAGTAGTGAAGGACCTAGGAACAGAGATAGATATTAACCTAAATGTTGACTATCAGGTAGCTACAGTAGTGAGAAAATCCTTGTATGTGGCTCAACCTATAAGTAAAGGCATGGCATCAAGGTCAAAGGAAGTGATAGTTCTATAGTACTCAGCCTTCATCAGGCTCATAATCAAGTACAATTATCCCTTCTGCATGTACCTAACCAGGCACTTACTTCAAATGCAGTGGAAGCAGAGGTTTCTTACTTAAAAAAATGCAAAGTGTAAAACACTTGTCTTATGCAGATAAACTAAAGAAACCTATCCTTTACTCAGGCAAATATTGTATATTGAAAGGTGACTTATGTCTGACCACCAAGACATCCACTGATCCAGCGATGATGAAAATGTTACGTATTCAAAGCATGCACAAGGTTTATGTGTTCCATGGGCCTGAACCTTATTTATGACTCTAACAGAACTTGCTGGAGAGACTGATTCATATCCCAAAGACTATCTATGGAATAAACTTCCCAACTTCATAAAATAAAGCCCATCCCTCACTCTCTTCAAGAAAGAATTTGGATAAATGCATGGGGATCCATAAATTCACTCCTGGCTTACAGCCTATGTCGCTTAAAGGCCGAGACAATCTGTAAAATTACTCAGAGCTCCAACAACCAAAATCCACTACTCTGATAATACCCCATCCTTTATCTGGGGAATTAAGATATAATATTGTCATATTCTGGATATTATTGGCTAGGCTTGTAAAGGTTCTTATGCCATTAGCCTAGCAATCATCTGTGAGCCTATGAACATATGAAATACTCAACTCAAGGTATCACCAGTATATAGTTGGTTGTTCAGTTTACATTGTACTGTTTAAGCATATTTTATAATTTTCTAAAGTCTAGCTGGTACCGTAAAAATTATTAAAAATGCTTTGCAATGCTTTTCTGATTTGTGTCTACTGCAACTGTTTTGTTTTATATACAGCCATTGGAACATCTTTTCTATCTGGTTGTAGTCCCTTTCTACATCAGTTTCTACTTCAGTTGCTTCACTCAAAGCTGTGGATGTATACTCAAATGGTCTGACTTCTTTCAAAGATACTGAACGCAAGACTGCTTGAAGAATAACATTGCCATACAGATATAGACATTTAAAGTTTAAGTTTGACTGATTATTTTTTAACTCTTGAAACCTTTAATCAAGCTCTGAAGACAAAACCATATAACATTAGGTAACATTGATATATCTGACAAGATAAGCAATGAACTTTCAAAGATATTTGACCAAACCTAGAAATCGCACCAGCTTATAAAAGGGGCTCTTGGTGATGGCAAAGGTATATGGGTGCTTTAGCTAACTGCAGGCCATCATTATTTCTCAGTTCATAACCACTTTTTAACATACAGGGAGTTTTTAAGTAGATGTAGGGGGCAATACCTCTTGTTAAGTTGCCTATACCTTAAGATATTCAGCAGAAACATTGTTCTGTCTTCACAGGCAACCACCTAGCATTATAGGTGGATAAATAATATTGTTTTGTGGTCTGATAAAATGAATGAACCTTAAATTTTTGATCTCTGTTATCTATACAGGATGATATTTCTACATGAGTTTTGTGCAATTGGTGGGAGTGCACATTCAGGCATTGCAAGGAATAAATAATTGTCAATCAATTTTTTGGCTTCTGGGGTTAATGAATGTGAAACTATTTACAATTTCTTTAACTAAAAAACTATTTTATCCACTTTTGTTTCTATGTGATTATTAAAGGTTAAAGCGAATGGATATTCCAGCCAGGTCCTATGGGTGTGAGGTGTGAGATATTCTTTGTTAAGTGCTGAACATTATTATGCTGGATTTCTGAGTATTTATTGCCAGCTTGCAGTTAGTCAGACAATTTTCTATAAAGTCAATCCCCGGGATTCATGAAGCTCAGCGCAAGGATGGCGTTAGCCTTGCTCCGACCGTGCAGCATAGAGATGGCGCAGCAGCACCACATGCATATTAATGAAAGTGCGCTGCCGTAATGACCGCATGCATAAGAAACGTGTACGAGTGCAGGGGGTGTGTCCAAACACTGCACGGAGGCATGAACATGGCTGCATACACGCAACCTAAAATGCTGACTAGTACAGCCTGCCTCTAATAGTAATCACTCCTGTCAGTGTCCGTGGATAGTGAAATGTATGCAAAGCATACAAGACATTTTTGTGAACACCACAATAAGAAGTAAACGCAAAGGCATGTAGCTGAATATTGTCCCTTGAACAAATGATATTTAAAACCCTGTGCCCGTTTTCCATTGTAGTGTCGCTAGTTTTATACTGAGTGAAAGTGAAATGCATTGTGTTAGCACACCGCCAATTGCTAAGCCTAGCCCAATGGTTAGGGTTACCCCCTGTCCTACATTGTGAGGGACAGTCCCCCTCTAGGCAGGTGTGTCCATTCCAAAACCACTATAACTGTGAAATGTCCTGCAATAGTAGGACATAATTATGTCCCATATTTTATGTAATAGTCCCATACAATACTAATGTCCGTATATAAAATACCTAAATCTTACAAGAAACAGACTAAGCAAGTAAATGAAACAGAATAAGCAACTACACCGCTACAACACTAAAAGCTTTTATGTAGGCATAAAACTAAAGTACTATCCTTTGTAATGACTGTGGGTATGTGTTGACCTGTAAACTCTGATGTGTGTCTTAAAAATGTCCCATCCAGGTCATATGAAAAGGTGGCAACCCTACCAATGGTCAGAGCATTCGCCCAATATCTGCCTATTCACGGTCCAAGTCGTCCTTGTCAGGACGGCCCATAGATGAACGGGTATTACCTGGGTCTACCTACCATGTCATGAAAGATAAGTATTTGTGTGTACCTATGTGCATGAAGTACAGCATATGGATGATCAGAAATGCTAGGGTAGTCCTTACAACCATATTGGTCCCAGAGATATGTAGTGTACGCAATGTATTCTGTTGACTGTGCCATGGGCCATCAACTAGAGAAGGGATGAATGGTGTCTGTGGAGTATGAGGGTGGGGGGTGACAGGTGACAGGTAATGTAATAATTCACCAAGGGGAGAATTTGTTGAATGCACAATAGGTGAACTGGAGGTCTACGAGGGAGCAGTAGGTGAATCAGGAAGATAACCAAAGAACAAATATACACATCCGCAATACAATCCCATAAACATGTGAACATTAAAAAGTGCAATACACATGTACAGAAACATTACCGGCACATACCCACATAATGGTCTGGCCTGAACTGAGCCATCCAACCCCAACACACCTGGATACATATCTGAATACCCATCATTCCCTTCACAGCACACCCCCCCCCCTTCCTGAATATCCACCAAAACCACCCATACTCGGTCTGCTAGATAGGCGTAGTCATATCTGCACATAGTGACCCCTACCCATATCTAGTAGGCAGTCTCACCCTAGGCAGTCTCAGGATTGCAAACTATGTATCCCTTGAATGTATAACCCTACCTTATAGCCGCAAAGCAAAGAAAGTCATCGGTCCCCACAATTTTTGGATATCCCTCATGGGATAAGTATCTGTTCTAAACATTAGACTTGGTGTCACGAGACGATGTCCAGTACTGTATACATCTGGACACAAGTTATATGAGCAGTAGTTGTCCACAAGACTGCTCAGCCTCCAGCCAGTCCTGCAGAACCTACAACCCAGGATTAAACACCTGACCGTGATGCACGTCTCCCCATGTGCATTGTTGGGAATATATACCTTACACATTCGTATAGTGGCAGTCGGATATAAGGTGCTTAAGCCACATTAAAGCAGACATAAGAAGGGTTACCACCTGCCCCACCTTGAGATGGACAGTCCCTTTTTGGGCAGTTGTGTCCACACCAAATATAATACAATGGCAAATGTCCTGTGATTGTAGGAAATACTTATGTCCCATATTTCATGTAACAGTTGCATAAAACAGTTATTTCTGTATGTAAAATACTTAAAGTTACAAGAAACAGATTAAGCAACTAAACTGCTACAAGAATAAGCTTTAATTTAGGCAAATAGGTAAATTTCTAACCTTTGTACTGACCGTGGGTATGTGTCGGCCTGTAAAATCTGATGTGTGTCCCAAAAATGCCGCACGTTGGCCATACGAAAAGGTGGTGACCCTAGACGTAAGCTGGTATGCAAGCATGTATGCGCGACGGTAAGTGGCGGTGATTCAACAGTATGGGAAATGTAAATGAGCATGTAGGTGTATTTGCATGTGTATTTACAGAACGATACACACACACACACACACACATATATATATATATATATATATATATATATATATATATATATGTATATAAAGAATGAGCATGGTCACAATATAGCAGTCATAATGAATGTGAAAGGAAACAACAATTGAAATCCCCATAATAGTTAGTGCTGTTATTTATCAGGACGGCCATAGGTGAGCACACCT
>NC_056735.1:1987922198-1988119698 GCF_019279795.1 Protopterus annectens
ATATATATATTTATGTTACAGTAAATATACACATATATATGCCTAGGTTATGTTACAGCAGTTACGGGTAACATATGTTTAGACCAGGCATATGTTGGTGGGAGGTCCAGTCAACATACGTCTACCTCCCACCCCCCCAGCTAGGCCGGTGAGACATACAGACACGCAATAAAGGTAAATACAACACTGCTTCCAAGACCACCGGCAGGAAACTACCAGTGGGAGAGATCTACAAAGTTTACACTTTAAACAAGGACAGCGACGTCCCTTGTGGGACACCAAAAATTTGGACATTCCGACCAGTGGGAGTAAAATTATTATGACCAGGATGTAGCTGTACATGGAACAGTAGGTTGTGCAAGCCTGATAACACATGGGTTGACACAACGTATGAGATGTGTCCTGACACAGGGAGAATGGGCAGTGTGTATGTGTTCATATCCCACCTGCATCCACCTGCACCTATAGTAAGGATGAGTGCTGTAGAGTAGTGGCAGGTGGGGGAATTATGAGTATGCAATTATGGGGCTAGGCGCGCAGGTGTTGGCTGGCAGACATGTATTAGGACTGCCCCGTGGGAGTAACTAATATTCCGATGCAGGTATAGCAGATGCCCATACCTCCCAAACCTTAAGAACATATCTACTGGACAGTCTGTAAACCATTGGGGGAACACATAGGGAACATATCATTGAACTGTCCCCGATTACCAGGGACTTCCGTGATTATGAATCAGAATCTAACACAGTTCCAACTAAACCCTCCTAGAACTACTGATATTAGGAGGGAAGGTGGCAGAATATACATAATGAATAATGACAACATGTAAGAGTCATAAACAGCATGTACCTCAGACAATATGTATGAATACATATGTGCTCTGTGTCCGTCAATGTGTCAGGTTAATAGCACCAACCTTCTAAATGTGTTCCTGAGGTCATTATGCGGTGTCCCTGATTCGGTGATCATTCTTCCCCGTTCGTATGACAGGTCTGATAGTGAGAGAAAGCACATGTTCCACCCACTAACTTAGAAAGTTGATAAAATAATAGGGTTGGGGTTACCACCTGTTCACCTTTGCGAGGGACACTTCCCTTTGGGCAGTTGTGTCTTGCAAAATAACTGTAATTATGGCAAATGTCCTGTGATTTAGGGCAAAGATTACCTATATTGTCTGTAGTAGTTGCATAAACCAATTATGTTCACCTGAAACTCCTAAATGTTATAGGTAACAGTATAAGCAACTATAATGCTACAAGAGTAACTTTTAACTTAGGCAAAACAGTGAAGTACTCCCCTTTCTACTGGCTGTGGGTGTGTTGCCCTGCAATGTCTGATGTCTCTACATACAGGTCCTATAGGGTTGCCACCTTTCCAAATGGCCAGAGTGGGACATGTTCTGTAGAAATGTCAGACATTCCAGGACAAAACATACCTACAGCCGTGCATAGTACAGGATTATACTTATTTGCACAAATAAAACCTTAATCTAGTTGCATTTGAATTGCTTATGCTACTTCACATAACATATAGAAGTGTCATAGATAAAATAACTGTTTATGCAATTATTAATGAAACGGAGAATATAATAATGTCCTGTAATCGGGACATTTGCTATGTCTTGATTATTTTCGCAGTGTTTCTCGCAAAGTGGGACAGGTGGTAACCCTAATGTCCCAACTTGGCCAATTGAAAAGGTGGCGAACCTATAATAGGTATGCGGTAGCATGACTCGTCCGACAGGTGTAGCGCCCACAACCCAACTACATGTCTATATTGCAGAGTCTCGGTTCCCATGTATCAGCCAGATGGGAGCAGAGTGTATGCGGAACACACAAATATGATTAATTCACTGGACAGGCTGCTGATTCCGTACAGTCGAACGCCATGCCGTCGCCTATTGCGCAGCCATTCCCGATACTGTAGTCAGGAGTGGCCTTAGGTCAACTGGTGCTCTAAGCAGAGGCACAACAGCACCCTCACCACACCACCCAGTGCCCCCATCCTGGTCTACCTACACAAAATAACTACTGGTAAAGTGCCCCCACTAAAGCAGCGCCCTAGGAAGCCGCTTAGTTGGCCTATGCCTTAGGCTGGCTATGACTGTAGTCATGAAATGAGATGTGATAGGCATCACAAGGTGGGAGCAGATTGTAAGAGGAACGCACAAATATGAATGATTCACCAGACAGGCTGCTGATTCTGTACAGTCAAATGCCATGCTGTCACCTAATGGGCAGACATTCCCGATACTGTAGTCAGGAGTGGCCTTAGGTTAACTGGTGCCCTAGGCAGAGGGCATAATGGCACCCCCCACCACACCACCCAGTGCCCCCATCATGGTCTACCTACACCAAATAAATACTGGTAAAGTGCCCCCACTAAAGCGGTGCCCTAGGCGGCTGCTTAGTTGGCCTATGTCTAAGGCCGGCTATGACTGTAGTCATGTAGTCCAATGTGATAAGCATCAAAAGGTGGGAGCAGATTGTAAGAGGAGCACACAAATATGAATGATTCACCGGACAGGCAGCTGATTCCATACAGTTGAACGCCATGCCATCGCCTAGTAGGCAGCCATTCCCGATACTGTATTCATGTATTCTGATGTAATAGGCATCACAAGGTGGGAGCACATTGTATGAGGTACACACAAATATGATTGTGTCATTGGACAGGCCGCTGATTTTGTACAGTCGAATGCAATGCCGTTGCCTAATGGGCAGCCAATCCCGATACTGTAGTCATGTAGTCCGATGTAATAGACATCACAAGGTAATATTGTGGTCCTCGCTCACACCCAGGGGTGTGAGTGACAGATGCAAACACCAATGTCGATGCATTAGCAAGTGTGGGAACGAGCGTATACAAGTGTGTTTGGCTACCAGTATGCGAGTATTGCACTGGTTAAGCAATGTAGAGGCTAACTGAGCACATGAGGCTGTAACCAGAGGCCAGCAGTGCCTAACACTGTGCAAACCCATGCACACCCACTCCCAACTGCTTTAATGTGCCTTACTGCCCCCATATCCAATAGGTTTGTTCTTCCCTGCAGCCAACTAAACGTCCTTTGCAAGGGTCGGAACCAGGACCCTGCGCACACAGCTATAGTGTATTACTAATACACCATGGCAGATATATAGAAAACGGACAGTACCACAAACATATCATACAGCGCAGTCATTCAACAGTATAGGAATGTATCCCATCATGTAGATGTACATGTGAGTGTTTATGTCCAGCATATAGGTACATACATATATAGAGATGTATCAGGAACATACCATGTGGCAACAAATAATTACAAACGAATGAAACGGGAAACACCAGCGACGCCTGTATTATGTAGTGGTGTTGTTCTATGTGATCACAAGACTCCCTCAGAGAGACATGCATCAGTCTTACACGCAATTAGTTGTACATTGGCCGTATACATCATTCTGTGCATGTAATGTACATTAACACAATAGTACCTGTCCAAGCATTATGTGTGAACAGTACCCTTGGAAGGTGCTGTGTGCAACATCATCATCATGATAAAGGTAAATCGGGTAACCATAGAGGGACCGGTAGTGTTTTTTCTACAATGGGATTGTCCTCCTCACGTGTACCTGGACCATGTAGGAGTGATGTGCATACCAGGATCGTGCCCCTGAGGGGCAGGGGTGAGGATAACAGTAGCATGTTATGACACATATTACAAGGGTTTCATGTGTACAGTGGGCATGTGTGTGTAATGGACAGCTATGTATAGGGCAGATGGTGTCCTAGGAGCCGAATGGCCTTATGTGTCCATAGGTGAGGGTCAGATGTTGGGGAAGGAGTGTAGGTATGGCCGTGGAGGATAGGTAGGAGTACAGAAAAGACAGCATACAGGGTTGGTATATGACACATGTGGGGGGAATACACCCTGGACAGGGATGGGTCTTCGGCATTCAAAAGCCTATGGGAACAGTAAGACGGAGGTCCCCAGCCATGGGCAACTGCCACTGCACCTACACAGCTGCATAGGAGGTAGTGCTGGGGGCTGTCCAGGAGGGGCAGCATCACCCTGTAAATGTGACACCCGGCCCTTGAACTGGCGTATCTGGCTTCATAACCCCTTAGGGAGCCACCAACGCAACATGTCCGGGACCGCTCAACTGCAGATATGTACTTGTCTGGTCCCGCTCCCAAGGGGGACATGTTCCATCCTCAGTGGTGGTACCACCAGAAGGTGGTGCAGAGCCAACAGAGGTTGATGTCTATGGCAGGGCCCCAGATGTGCTAGTGCCTGGTGCATGGTCAGCTGAAGTGGGACAGGAGGTTCTGCTGGGAACTCTCAACCCATTCAGCCTATGGTGTTGCATTTTAAACCCACATATGGCTTAGTGATAGACAACAGCATACAGGATTACCTACGACAGTATGCATAGATATCACCAGCAACCCAACACAACAGATGGTATACATTTGCAGAGGGAGCACAACACATGCATATATACCGCATGCCAACTGTACAATGTGTAGTAAACGTGTGATGGCAGCTATGAACAGTTGCCCATCATTGGCTTGTCACTGGGAATCCCACACAGTGTCAGTCATACCACTGTCTCATGTGACACATGTCCAGTCAGGGAGGCGATGGCAGTAACACATCCCTATCATCATGTACTGTCTGCAATCCTCAGACCATTTTCCTGCTGTACACAGAAGTGTGTCCAGTGTGTAACACAGGAAACAAATGGTTGCATGCACTGACCAGTTCACAGATGGCCCTACAGATGGGGGTCCCGCATGAACAGAGTACTGTCATGTCTGTATTATAACATGCAGAATAGCCATTACCACACACATGTTAAACAGGCAGTAGTCTCAATGCAACATAGCTACATTTACATGCTGTAATTTTGTGGCACATCACCCTCCTGTCTTTAGGCTATTTCCCACTGTAGAAAATGATTGAGGTACATCCAGATATCATCTGTGATGCTGTGTCAGAACACCACATCCAGGTACCACTCACAGCGACTGTCATAGCCAGATAATAACATGTTTCCCTAGATAGTGTACTGTGTTTATCTTGCGGATGGCTATGGGAACACCATCACAGCTGTACCACATGCAATCAGCTAGAGGAAGTCTGCAATAGGTGCAGAGGCCATCACCTGACCATTTCCATCTCTTACAATACACATGCTGCTGCTGTGCAGGTGTACACCTTCACATCCACCAGAGATTGTATGGGCAGGACAGGCAGTGTACACCAGGGAAGGGCTTGGAGACTTAAACATAAGCATCATCTGCCACATGCCGAATAGTACAGGAGCAAACCCCTGACTACTCATTACTATTACATGTGTATGACATTACTACATGTGACATACAGGCGACATGTTGCTGTGCTGTAAGAACATGTGTGTAGGTGAGTGAGTGCCCTCTGCAACAGATAAAGTAGACATACATTAGGTGTGGCACGCATGTCAGTCTACGTGACAGATGCCATTGTCACCACAACCACACTCTCTAATGGACACGTATTGACACCTTTTCCAGGGCCACAAATACACAACGTAACTACTTAGTTTGCCATACTGCAATAATGCAAAGGACCACATGCACCACAGGGGATATTTGGAGGTTCTATGGGCTAGGGCATGTGAAAGTGCTTGACAACTGTTAGTATGCCAACGAGGTTTATACTGGGAGTGACTGTGGTTGGGAGCATCACAACCCACATGCAGACACAGGGTGCCAGTAATGGCATGCAGGTATGCATTGCCCCATGGGTGTGTAGTCTTTGGCTGTGCAAGATGGCTGTACAAGGCTGGGTGAAGGGTGATCCTTGCCATCTCATCACCTGACAATGGTGTGCAGTGCAGTAGTGTCTGCAATGTCCCACACAGATAGGTACTGCATTATCTGACCTGACATCCTGGTTACCAATGTGTAGGGCCATAGCTTTGCAATGCATTCCATGTCTGTGTTTGACAGTCCTTCACATGGACATTGCCTGGGATGTGCATGTCCCACAATACTGTACAGTGACATGTACAGGTGTACCTGGTTTGGCAGACACATGTAGTGTACAGCCTGTTATACCCCGATATGCCAATACTGGCCTGGTGTGGCAAAACCTGCTTATAGTGAGAAGGTCCGCCCTGCACCTGCATGGATAGTATGATACAGGTATTCCGTGGTGTCAGTGGCATGGGTCCATACAGGGCACATGTGTACAGCATTGTCTGACCTTAGTGGATCACATATGATGGCACCACATATGTTGCAGCCATTCAGTGTGGAACATAGTGAAGGCACATTATCCGCATATATGTGCCTATTGTACCGCTGTACAGGGTGCCATGTCCTCTGCAGGCCACTGCATTCACACCATGCTTACTATCTGTCCTCAATGTGCATGTTACTAGCAACATAGTGGGATATCCTAGGCAAGGTTGTATATGCATGGCACATGGGTGCGGGATATATACAAGTTATTAGTAGGGCTGCATACTCAGTTCACCAGGCCTTTTGCCAGATGTATGGGTATGGCTTGCCAACAAAGTGCCGTGGCTGACTGACAGCTGTATTCCTTGTGAGGTGGCCAATGTGTCATAAGACGGATACCATATAGGAAAACTACAAAACCCACTCCCAAACATATCCAATGGTAAGACAATCACGGCCACCTCTACACAGGCTCTGACAGACAAACACACACTTGCCATGTCCTGTATACAAACCCCTACCGTATCACACTGCAGCAACATGCATTTAGGGCACGCACTACGGTGAATACTACAAAGTACCGTACTTGTCTCATGCAGACACACAAACACACACACACACACACACACACACACACACACACACACACACACACAAAATAAGTGTGGGACTAGAACACTGACTTAACTACTTTATTACACTACAGCATTATGCAGTTACATAACGTGCTACCAAGATTAAGGGGACACAGCACTCCCAGAGGTTTATTTGTAGATTTTATTTATTTTATTTATTTATTTTACATTTGTTGACCGGGCTAGTCTAGCTGGATACATGTCCATTTTCAGTAGAGGCCCGAGGAGTTAAGCTCCAGAGTTAAGAAGTACATTTACTATATTACAAGAAAGTAAGGGAAAACAATATGCAAAGAGTACACACAAAAGTGAGCCAAAAAAATTACAAGCAAGGTTATCCAGTTAACAATATAAAAAAAAAAAAATATATATATATATATATATATATATATATATATATATTTTTTTTTAGTAGTTTGAAGGGGAGGTTAAAAGGGAGAGTGTGTAAGATAAGTTGGGGGTTAGGGTTACAGGATGAAAGGGATTTGTCTGAAGGCATAGAGTGTTAGTCAGGATTAGTGCAGGGGCACATCCATTGAGATTTGAGGTGGAGTTTAATTTTCTTTTTGAAGAGAGATTTCGAGGGAATAGTGGTAAGTTCAGAGGGGAGCAGATTCCAATGTTTTCCAACAGTGTTGGAAAAGAGGGAATCACCAGCTTTGTTGTTTGATTTGTCAATATTTACAAGAAATTTGTGTGCAGATCTTAGGGATTTTAGGTTATGGTAGGGGTGGATAAGGGTAGATAGTATAGGTGTTCTGTCAGGTTGATGCAGAATTTGATGGGCAATGGTTAATTGATTGATTTTAAGCTGGTTCTGAAAATCAAGCCAGCCTAGTAGTTTTAGATTGATACAATGGTGGGTTTTGAATGGGTTGCCTGTAGCAAATCTTGCTATATTGTGGTAAGAGTGCTCTAATTTAAGAATATTTTTTTGATAGGTTTGTTAATATGGGGGAGGCATAGAGGAGGGGAGAGATAAGGTGGGTTTGAGCAATAGTAATTCTAGAGTCTGGAGTGAGGAAAGGTTTGATTCGGTAGAGAGAGCCTATTTTTGTTAGTATTTTTCAAGGTGTTGTTTATATGTGTATCAAAGTTAAGGTTGTTATCTATGGTAATTCCTAATAGTTTAGTCATGAGGTCTTGAGATATAGGTGTGCCATTTTTAGATGATATTGTAAAGTCTATATGAGGAGATTTACTGGAGGGTGTAAAGAGGAGGAGTTTAGTTTTTTTGGGGTTAAGTAGGAGACAGCATTGGGAAAACCATTCTTCAACGGAGTTAAATATGTGTTGTGTAAGGGAGTGAAGATTAGGTACTGCTGTGGCTGAGCAAATGAGTGTGGAATCATCTGCGTATTGAATGCATGTAGCTTGTGGAACTATTTGGTGAAGGTCGTTGATAAACAAAGAAAACAGAAGGGGACCTAATATGGACCCTTGGGGAACACCAATGGTAACAGGAAGCTGTGAAGATAGGGTGGTTTTCCAGAGAACTGCTTGGTGTCTGTCATTTAAGTAGGATTTGAACCAGTTAATGGGTTGGGTTTCTAGTGACATAGATTGGAGGATATTTATGAGTATTTGGTGGTTAACCATGTCAAAAGCTTTTGAGAGATCTAGGAAGAGAGCTGAGGAAAGTGTGTTGTGGTTACGATTTTTGTTGATGGTGTCTGTAAAGGAGAGGAGGGCGGTGGTGGTACTATGGGAAGGTCTGAAGCCATGCTGGGTATTAGAAAGTAAGTTGTATTTGAGAAGATGGTTCAGCAGTTGCTTGTGTATACATCTTTCCATGATTTTTGATAAGGGAGAGAGCAGGGCTATAGGTCGGTAGTTTGAAAATTCAGTAGAATTTCCACCCTTGTGAAGTGGGATGATGTGAGATATTTTCCAAAGATTTGGGACATATCCCTCTGCGATGGTTCTGTTTATGAATGTGGAAATTGGGTAGGCTATGGAACTGTCTGCTAATTGCAAGTATTCTGCGGGTAGTAAGTCAGCAGAGGGGGTACAAGGTTTGAGTTTTTTGATAAGGGAGAGTATGTAGGTTGTGGGGACAGGTTGGAAGAGAAAAGGGGGAGGTGGCTTTAAGTCATATTTAGATATAACTGTGTCATTTGTAGAGAGTTGACTAGCTAGAATATGAATTGTGTTTGTAAAGAAGGAGTTAAAGTCTTTGGCAATTTGGTTGTGGTTCATTGTGTCAGAGCCTTGTGGGTTGGTGTGGTAGGTTTACTAGGCTGTAGTAGCTCATTTATATTGGCCCAGAATTTTTGTGGGCAATTTTTGCGAGTTTGCTGAGATTTTAGGTAATAGTTTTTTTTATCGGTCATTATGGCTTTTTTGGTCTCATTTCTTAGTCGTTTGTAGTGTTGGTAGTCTGCCGTTTTTTTTGTAGAGCGGGATTTGTTCCAGATCTTATTTTTGAGTTGGATTTTTTGCTTTGTTTCTATTGAGAGCCATGGGGCGGATTTGGTTTTAATTCTAATAGATTGAGTGGGAGCGTGATGGTTAAGTATGGTTAGGAATTTTGCATTAAAGTAGTCTACAGCTTCATCTAGGGGAAGGTATTTCAAGGGTGACCAGTTACAAGCATATAGTTCATTTTTAAATAGTTCCAAATTAAAGTTTTTTTTGGTTCTGAGTGTTCTAGTTATGCTTTGGGTAGGGGGGTTAGTTTTGAGCCTGATAATGTAGGTAAGTAAGTGATCACTTATATCTTCAGGGATGGTTCCTGTTTCATAAATATGGGGCTGATTGTTGGTGAGTATCCAATCTAGGATGCTTTCTTTATTGTTGGCTTTATTTGTTCTAGTGGTGGAGGTGATAGTTTGGGTAAACTCATAAAGATTAATGTGGCTAGTAGGGTGTTTGTTACAGCAAAATTGCCAATCAATGTTTAGGTCGCCTAAGATGAATGTTTCTTCGGGTAAGTTTAGGGATAGCCAGCATAGGATGCTTTCAATGGTGGAAATGTTATTTCCAGGGGGGATATAGATGCATATGATAAAGATAGATTTGACTGAGTTTAGTTTCAGTTTGGTGATAAGAATTTCTGCATTAGAGTCCTGAGGGGGGTTTTGTTGGAAAGTGGTTATTTGAAGGCTAGATTTAAATAGGATGGCTACTCCACCTCCTTTTTTAGCAGCCCTGTCTAGGCGTAGGTTGTTATAGCCAGGAGGGGTGATTTCAGTGTCTTTTGTAGAGGGTTTCAGCCAGATTTCAGTTAGGCAGATTATGTCGAAGGAGTAGTGTTCTAAGAGAGCATGGACTTGTGTTATTTTGTTGTTAATACTACGTATGTTGAGGTTTGCTATTGAGAGTGAGTTGTGCTTATTTGGTAGAGGACTAGTGCTTGGGATTTGATTAAAGTTCTGATTATTAGTGGAGCTAATAGGACCTGGGTTTGGGTGAATATCTCCATCTTTAAGGGGACAGAGAAGGGTTTGATAAGAAAGGTTTGTATATTTGCTTTGGGGCAAAGGTAGTCTTTTAGGATTGTGTTGGGTATATTTTAAGTGGATAATTCTATGATACTTTGGTAAAAGGTAGTTAGGTGTAGAAGTGATGTTGATATGTTGGTTATGGAATGTAGGAAGTGCTGCAGTAGTATGTTTAGAGGGTTTGGGATAGTTTGTTAGTAGATGGTATTCATAGGATGTAAGAAGAAATGATATTGTTAAAGGTGGAAGTATTGATAGTAAGAGTAAGGTATTTGTTATGGCTATGGTGGGGTGCTTATACATTGTAGTATTGATTAATATGTTGTAGATTATTGTATAAGTGTAGTGATGTTGTAATGCAGGATAAAGTGAGAAAAAGAAGTGGACTGAGAATGTTATGAAGAGTAGAAAGGCTGAAGGTGTGGAAGTTAATATTGAATATAAGCCAAGGGGTGAGGCTGTTTAGTTGAGAGAAAATAAAACAAGAGGAGGGAAAGGAGTGGATTGGTTACAGCTGGTCTGATTCAATTGGATGAGAGGTAAGGGGTGTGGTTAAAATGCTAGGAGAAATGGAGGGAAAAGAGTAGATTGGTTAAAGGTGATAAGATACTATTGGCAGAAAAGGTAGGCGGTGTGGTTAGATAGGTATAAATGTAGAGCTTGTGGGGGTGGGTGAGATTTGGGGGTAGGGTAGGGGAGCGGAGTGAGCCCGGAGGGCGAACGTTGCGGGTTGAGACAAAGGAGAAGAAATTCAGCAGTAGACAATCAGTAAAAATAGGTAGCTGCAGGTAGCAAGGCAGTAGGTGAGTGGAAAGGTGGAGGATGGAGAGTACGTCTAGGGAGAAAGAACAGGAAGGCAGGATAGAGTAGAAAGGCAATAGGTGAGAAGGATTAGGAACTGGCAAGAGGCATAATAAGTATATACAGTGTACAAGGTGGTAAAGGGGGAGATGGACTGATAGAGGGATATAAGAAGAGCGCCCTCTAGTGGGCAGAACAGGAGTTGTAGATGAAACTAAAGGGGAGCTGGAAAGTATAGGTAAGTGGAGAGAGAGAGGAGAAGATAAAGAAAAATATAGGAGAGTGGGTGAGGGTGAGTGAAAGGTTGAGGAGGTTAGATAGGTAGATATGGAAGAAGGGGTAAGGCAGCTGGCTGCTCAGGCTTAGCGCTATCTTTAGGGCTCTGCAGTGGGTGACATCATCGGCCTTGCTAACGGTGGGTATAAGAAATGTATGGAGTATGAGCAGAATAAAAGCATTACTCATTTCTCAGGCAAACGAACACACACACACACACACACACACACACACACACACACACACACACACACACACACACACACACACACACACACACACACACACACACACACACACACACACACACACACACACACGGCAAGTGTGGGACTAGAACACCAACCTAACTACTTTATTACACTACAGCATTACGCAGTTACAGAATGCACTACCAAGATTACTGGGACACAGCACTCCCAGAGGTGTATTTGTAGATGGGTGACATCATCGGCCTTTCCTACGGTGGGTATAAGAAATGTATGGAGTGTGAGCAGTATAAAAGCATTACTCAGTTCTCAGGCAAATGGGGACACACACATACACACACACACACACACACACACACACACACACACACACATGGCAAGTGTGGGACTAAAACACTGACCTAACTACTTTATTATAGTACAGCATTACGCAGTTACAGAACATGCTACCAAGCTTATTGGGACACAGCACTTCCAGAGGTGTATTTATAGATGGGTGACATCATCGGCCTTGCTAGCGGTGGGTATAAGAAATTTATGGAGTGTGGGCAGTCTAAAAGCAATTTACGGAAACGGAAAACCTGCCTATTTACAGATTACTATTACAATACTACATACTTATGAATCATGCTACACAGACTACACATTTCAAGGCTGTCATTGGGAATGTGAACATCAACAGGGATTCTGGCAGTTAAGATGTGCATACCTGTGAACCTGTGTGTTTAAAGTAGGAATCCATCCTGACCTGGAGTATGCCCATCTGTGGAATGGACAACTACTACCACTATACAGGATTACAATGGCCATGCCCATACACAGAGGCACATAAGTGACACAAAGTGTCACTGGGCATGCTCACACACTTAGCACAAGGCTGTTTGGAATGCAGTATGTGTCCATCTAAACAAGGATATACTGGACATGCTCATACTCCTAGTAGCACACGGCTGACTGGGATGCACTCTGATGCTAAACACGGAAGGCCACAGTGGCCATGCTATTACAGGTAGACATAAAGAACACATTCTAATGGGCTCTGGTGTTAGTAGTTGTAATTGTTAGCAGGAACGCTGCTCTACATATATTTGGCACCGGTCTTTTACACAACATCTGCTGTCATTCTAGGATGACATGGCTGACAGTAGGCAGGCTTTTGTCACATATCACATGCATCCATGATTCAAGGGAGTGGGGATATTACCCAAGTCACATCCACCTACTTAGTGTCATTCCAAGGCAAATGTCCTAAACACAGGTTAACTCCCATACACCTACAGGACAACTGCATTGTTTTCTTATGCTAACCAGTGCTAGATGTGTAGCGTCAATATTCACAGCTGGTTACTGTAGATCCAACAATGGGGAGTACTGACATCTGTGCAGTTAGGAGAACCTCGCTGATGGCTCTGTAGTGCACAATAGCACTACCACCATATACCTCAGAACCAGACATGTGGGCCATAACACAGGTACGGACTGCTCCAGGTGGTGTACCCACATACATAAAGGCCACTCACATGTACTGACTGCTCCCCCCATGAAAGGCATCACAGATGAGTCATGTGCAGGACACAGTGTCACATGTTGCATTCTAGGATGTAAACCTCAGACACCACCATGCCTCCAGACCACCGACATGCATCCATACATGTTGTATGACATAGAAGAGTACACCACCATGTGACCCTTGACCTGTGTACTGTACTAAGCTCTACATCAACTGTAGAGAGTTCCCATGTACTGACACAGTTGCATAATGTGATATGCAATGCAATGATACCACTGTCTGTGACCAGGTCAGCTGCACACATACCAGGGGCCCTCGGTACTTTCCACCATTAGCAGATGACTGTTGCTGTACACCAGTACACACCCTCATGTATGGATATGACATACATGTACCTGCCCTGGGTATGCACATGCTACACACACACAACATACATGTAAATAGCATAGCTGTTGTTGTCCTTTGTGCAAATAGGTGGCTACAGCCGTTACACGCATGCACATGGAATGTAGGTCCATGGCTGCTGAATGCTAACAGTTCATAAGGTGTGATATCAATGTTGACAGAGGTAACATTCCCTCTGTACGGTCACCCATTGCACCCATCATATCATACAACAGTCCAAGTGTCATTTATGTCATTACACGTCCACCAATTGCAATGCCTACAAACATGCCCAAACGTCAGGATTGTAGGACCTACACACCTGTACACGTAGTGTTGTGTGTTCAGATAACATGCATGTGCAGTTGCTGATGTATGCAGGTGACGTGTATCCTGGTACATCATGCAGTTGCAATGCAGCCTCAACATTGCCAGCTGTATATAATGATATGCTGAATGTAAAGAAAGATGTACCTCAGGTATGGACAGATGTGTGGAAATAACTAAGTGGTGGGGCATCTTTGCAGACAAATGTTTGCTGTGGACAGCTCATAGGTGTGTCACAAGCGGTCCTACAATACCCTGTGTAACCAGTAAGCAATGGTTTCATTAACTGAAGGACATACCACACAACTTAGACAGTGGTTAGGGTGACAGCGAAGGTAAATCACTTGACACCTGGTAATAGTTAAGATGTCCCATGTGCATATATCAGCACTGTTGCCACAGGAAGCATCAGTGCAGTTTGTAATGTGTGCAATAGTGCTGTACATCTGACATACATAAATAGGCAGGTCTGAGATTCACAATATTGGCATGTGTGGTTACGTGGGTGTCCATATATGTCACTTATTGTGGAGAATACATCTCAATTGTTACTCACACTAGTGTACACATCTGTACAGACTGCAATGTAGAAAGCAGGACATAGGCAGGGGCGTGTATCTCACACATGTGAGGTATCTGTATGTGCATGACATAGGTGTATTAAATACTGAATGCCACAGTGTGCGTATGTAGGGCTAACTGGTCCCTGGGGTGAGGATGTATGTTATCATACTGAACTGATAAGACCCCTCCCACCATCCAGGCGATGCATTCTACTATCCGTGTTGATGTCCCTGATCTTAGGCCGTACTGACTACCTGTACATGTGTATTTTCTGTGATGCGTCATGTACATGCCAGTACTGTAATGATGATTTGCACATAGGCAGAGGTCCTTACCTCACCAGTAGCAACTGTGTGCCAGTGTGTGTTACTGTGTCGGTGAATCCGTGAGTGTGTGGGTGTGTTACTGTGTCACTGAATACATGTGTGTCAATACCTAAGTGTGTGGGTGCAGTTGTGTGTTGGCATCCTGTCATGGGAATGTGTATTACTGATTCCCAATGAGGCATCACACTTCCCACTGGCCTCTACTCTTGTAATCAGCTAGACCACTCTCTTACCTCACCACCCCATGTAACTGTACATGTGATGTCACCCTTTATGGATGTCACATCTGTGGCCACAGTAGCCTAATACTACTAATAATACCTATCATGCTCTTGGATTGGTAGACGTGTTTGTAATGTGGGACATTCTCACTGGTATGTGGCAGCTACACGGCGCATGCTGGTATATTCATACATACCTGTGAGTAGTCCACATTGACATATGGGATACTAACTGCAAACACTGACATCCACCAGTACGTACAATTAGACCTGAAGGAAGACAGCAGAACATCATGACCAACATGCAGTTACTGTTGTTACACAAGACACATACTGTTAACAGTATTGTACAGCTGTACTACATGGTATATCTGCTGCCTGTCAACAGTCCTCAACAATTGTAAACTACACTTATCTTCCTAGTCTGTTCACCCTGTGCATCAGACCATATGAGCATGTCCCTGCACTGATGGTGTGGATGTCAGGGAGGCAGCACAGGCATCATCATATGCACAGGGTGATAATCTTTGCCAGAGGCCTAGGCTGCACCATTGGAAGACATCATGTGTGTGGGTTTGGGCCTTTGATCTAATTGGGCGTGTGTGGATGTTATGCATGTGTGTGTGTTGTGGTGCCCTACATATGTTTCTAGTGTGTGCATGTATGTATGCACACAGTTCTGCCATGTGTCTGGCCTACACAGGGGTATTATTGACAGCTGCAGACTGTACTGGTGAGGTTTTACAGTTCACGGTGTCTGGCCACAGACATGTGACCTGTGCCTGCCAGGGGTTGAACGAGCACTACCAGACAGAGGTGCAGATTGGGTACTGTCTGATGTCACTTGTCCACTGGAACCATGTTCCTGTTGTGACCATCCTGGGCTACGTGCAAATGGCCTGCTGTGTTGTAGTGTGGACAGCACAGCACCAGATGCACTGCTGCTGCTACTGCCACTATGGGAGCGGACATGTGAGGTAACTCGTGCACGTAGACCTGGCACAGGTGAAGTAGCAGGCCTAAGTCCCCGTGCCTGATGCCTCACTCCTACCAGATTTTCTAACACAGACAGCTCACACTCACAGATTGTCATGCCATGGTCAAGGACTCCAACCTTGTCACCCAACTGTCTATCGAAAGCTTCAGCAATCTGCTGTTGATCATTTACCATTGCCTGGATGTTGTTGGTTAAAGAATGGACAGCAGCCCTCTGTAGCCTCTGATCTTCTCTGTTGTGCCATTCAGCACGTGCCTGTGTCTTCATTACAGCCTGAAACATGCGTCTGATGACACCAGCTGCTGCTCTCTGTCTTGCAGGAGCATGTTGGCCAGAGGTCCTCCTACGAGCAGCACTGGCCATGTGCCTGTGTAGGGCACCACCAGTTGTTTGGCTGACACCATGGTGTGCAGGGACCCCTTCCATAGCTCCCACACTTTCCTGTTCCAAGCTACCACGTGCCAACTGTCCTTTCTCTATTGCCACTGGTGATGGGGTATGTGCAAGTATGGGATCTGTGTGCGGGGATGAGGGGGTATAGATGGAATGGCAACCAATGACACAGTTTCAGCCCCTGACAACTCTGCCTGTGACTCAATCATATGTTCATCATCATTGCTAGAGTCAGTGGGGACACTAACAACAGATGTACCACAGGAGGGCAATGCATCTACATCACCTGTGAGGACAGACAAGAACTGTACATTACAATCTATACAATAGACACACACACAGACACACACACATGTGATATGACAGAAGGCATGCAACATGCATGTGACACAGCAGAAGGCATGCAGCGCAGACAATTATAGTGGTAGTTATCATACATCCCAGGGTTGCACACAGCAGCATGCATGTGTCATAGCAGACGGCATGCAAATTACACAATCATAGTAGTAGTTAGCATACATCCCTGTGTTACACCATGTAGACCAGCACAGGTTAACAGTACACCTGCCTGATGTGTGGCATATGACCTTGACAATCACATGTAGTATGACATGTGATCTGCTGGTGTGTGCAATGGCATGCATACATGTTTAACACGATGGTGTCCTGTCAAATATACAGTGGGTAATGGTGTCCCAATTCAGTGTTGTCTATCCACCCTACACATATACTGCACATTTAGCTGATGTGCATGGCCATTGCAGGGAATCATGAGGCATCTCTAGTGCTATACAGTGTGAGTTACAGACAGGGTTCATAACTATGACTATGTTCAGATACAATACATATATATACTGTGGAATGTGACCCATGTCACTGAGGTGTATACACACTAAACCATAATGTGGAAGTTGTGACACAGGTCACTGATGGGTATACGGATGACACCCCTGCACATATGCAACCATATTGCTGCTGTCTGGCAATTATGGCCAGACACGGCGAACACATCGGTACACCATGTCCCACATGACATCTGTGTACCACACACACACACACACACACACACACACACACACACACACAAGGAGCAAGTATGACACTGATGTCCATCACCAGCAAGGGGAATGTACTGTATCTGTGGGCTGATGTGGATACTGTACAGGTGACTGCTGTCATGTAACAACACCCTCAAGATGTTCAACACATCTTATGTGATGGATTGATGTTACGCCTACACAAGATGTGCACAGGCCTGTAGGATGTCTAGTGTTCCACATCTACAGTATGACCATTATACAAAGGCCACAGTTGGACCATGTGTAGCCATTGTACGACAGGGTGTACACACAAGCACATCATGTCTACCGTGTGTGTTTCTCCATGTCTCTGGCCATCCTCCATGGCCATGTGTGTACATGTGTTGTCCAAATTATTATGATGGGCATCTATTTCACATGTCTTTGTTGTCCCATATGACATATATGCTCCACTTATGACAGGGTTATGCAGATAAAGGGTGGTATGTTGGATTTGTTTTCAGGTTAGGTAGGCAGTGTTGCAGCCAGGCCACTAGATGTCATGGACATGTCAAGATAGCACATCACATTTTGTGACATTCATCGCAGGGATATGATCCACACCAGTGAATCCTGTGTGCAGGCCATACTCCAGCCCACTGTGTAGTATTGTTTGTATTCACCACATGTGTAGTTCTGATTTGTAGTATGTCCCTAAAGTGAACAGCACCCCCACCATTGTATACACAGCTGTCACCACATCTGGCAATGACAGTTGGTGAGGATTCATGTCGTGAGATGATTCTCATAGTTTGCAAGTGTTGCACATGGGTAGTCATTGTGATGCATTCCAGGTCCGACCTGTATATTGTGACAGGACCATACATTATGTGTACATGTTGTAAATGGCCACATGGCAGATATATTTGTGCATTACGATTCCTGATAAATAATAACACTTTCACCTGCAACGGGCTGTTGTCACAGCGGAATGCCAGAGGTACCTAAATAGGAGTAACACAGCAGTATGAGCTTAATCCACACCTGTATAATGGCTACAGTGTGCAATGTGCATAACCGATACACCAGTACATTAGACTATACTATGGTGTATGCACTTGTGTGCATACACAGAGTAGCATACTATAGTATGCGGCATGTGTGTATACATGCCTTGCATATGATGTTACATTACAGATTGTACAGTGACACATGCAACTATATGGAATATAGTTGTTATAGGTGCAGTACTGACTTACCAGGCAACTCCAGGCTCAGTGGTTGAGAGACACCCACCTTCACAATATTTGCTAAGGCTTGTGGATGTGGTTCTGCAGGTGTCCCCAGGTTGGCCAGTAGCTCCTCAGTACGTGTGAGTGGGGGCTGGGTTGGTGGTCCACCTCCTGTTGCACCTTGTTCCCTGGTGATTGCATTTGCATGCTGTTTCACCCATCTAATGAGGTCTGTACAGTGTCTGCGCACCTGCTGGTATGTGTGGTTATGGCCACCAACATCATTAACCCTCCTGTGAAGTTCCATCCACAGAGCATCCCACTACTGTGCATCCTGTGGCACATGGCTGAACAGGATATCGTGATTGTCGAGTAGGTATGGGATGAGGGCCTCATCCTCCAAGTGGGTAAAAGGGGGTAGCCTTGCACACAGCATACCTTGAAGACATAATGATGGAGACAGGTCACAGTAACTCACAGAGACATACAGAGCTACAGCTGAACATACATGTGTCCCGCATTTATTAAGTTTAAATAGTTGTATTTGCAAACCTACATGACACTGATGTGTTTGTGTCACACACATGTGACACTCAATGTTGAGTGGATATTATCACCATATATGTGTGTGGTGTGTCACCTGATTACATTGCTCATACTCCATGTGGATGCTCTCTTGATGTGGGCATGTCTGTTTGCCTGTACTGGTGTTCCTACCTATCAGCACATGGTTGGATGTGTCCACATTAATGCAGTCAACCTTGATGCTGTGTATATGTCACATATAAGGACTTACACTGCCTTAACAGACATGACCTGTGACCCTGCAGACTTGCTCACATAAGGTTTTACATGTATGTGTTCTGCCATATACATCTACATGGCACTGTACAGCAATTCAACATCCTGCCATATATCACCTGTGTTGCACATGTGATACACATGGGACACTGGCTAGCCAGATGGTATTTGCAGGGATGGATATCAACTATAGCATGTACAGTCAAAGTCAACTAGTGGGCTATATGCCATGGGCCGTGTATTAATCTAGGATGACAGGTTACCTGGCAATAGCAGACAGGCCGGTCTGTGGGGCCAGGTTGAGCAGTGCCACATTACTGATCCACAGGGTTAATGATACATTTATCATGCGTTACCATGTGGTCATCCCACCATGTCTGAGAGGGGAGTGATGTGCAGCTTTGATGGACAGGAATGCATAGTATGGCAGGACTATGTAAAGTGTATGGGACAAGGATCTGTCCAGCATGTGGAAGGTGGATGTCCATGAAGTATGTGTTTGAGATCAGGATGAGTACATGTAGCATGTCCAACATCACTGGGTTGGACATGGTTATTCAGGGTATGCATCATGCCACATAGTGGAGATGGGGAATGAGAAGGCTGGTGTAGGCCATCTGCATAAGGCCAATACACCTTAAAGGAAATATGTGATCTGATATGGGTCACTTGAGTGTTGTGTATCGCTGGACAATGATCTCTGAATTCATGGATGGCACCCTATCATTATTAGGGTTGCCAAATATGACTACCTGACAGGTGTGGTGATGTAGCTATCACAGGAAAGACAACTGCCCAGCTGCATCCCTTACACACAAGTGTCCATTATGTTGACCGCTGCCTAGGTGGTAGTTCATGGGTACAGAGTTATTAACATAGGGGTGACAATGCAATATGTAACTGTCAGATTGTGGCCATATGTCACACACATCTCACCCACAAAGTCCCTTCTGTATGTTGTCCACAACACTCCTGAGTCAGCTATTGCTCCTAGGTCATAGTCATTCGCATACTTCAATAGGCAGATGCCTTCTGTTTGTCTGTGAGGTATGGACTACAATAAGGGGGAATACAATTCATTAACCCTGACATACTGTACCTGCCACTGGTGTGATGAGCATGTATTATTCAGACACCTTCTGTAGTGTTGGTTTTGCCAGCAGTCCTGTTGCAAAACACTCCTGTGACATAGGAATATACAGCTAGTATACCGAGTGTAGGTGGTACACAGTATGGGTGATGATGTCCTATGACCTGGCAAGGTTATGATATGCAGTGTGACATCAACCATACTGTCATCTACATCTGTACTGCTGGCGTCCATTAATTGATCAAGGTTCATGGCCTTCCAGACCAGACTCAGCAGGGTAGTAGTGCAGTACTTCCCATTAACCTGGTGTCTCCCCCTTTGTAGGTTGTGATACCTGTTGGTGTGAACCATTCAGTGTGTACACAACCTGACATGGAGCTATGTTTTACATGATGTGAATGTGGAGAGCATCTTGTTTTGCATTATGTGTATGATACAACCTGTGATGTGGACAGGTCCCATGCAGCCTGAGTGCAGCTTGTACCTGTATAGTTGTCCCTGTGGTGTACATGGATATATGCTTGTGTACCTGTTGGGGGGAGAGGGACGTGTGTTTATGTTATCCAAGACCCTATCTGGATTGCTTATTCATGCTCAGCACTTGTTCAGAACTTGTAAGCAATACGTAAGCTAATAATTACTATAGCACTCAATCTTCCTCATTACCTAGAGATAAGGGTAAACAGGTTTTCTACATACGTTTCTCACTTTAGAGTAAATTAGTTCTTGCACTCACTTTCCTCACTTATCTAGGTGAAAGTAGTTCTATATACAGGGATGCCCAAGAATCAACTGCCAGTGTTCTCACCTGTCAATCTGATGAATCTGGACATCTCGAGGCAATGTACACATTGCCTCATGTACACAGACAGACCTCTCCGCCTACCAGCCAACACTACAACCTGTGAGAGATGCACTCATCTAGCCAAACTGGAGGTAAAGGTCTCTCCAACCAAGCCTGACCCTGACAGTCATGTGGAGAAGGGAAACATTCACACCACACTACACTCATCACATAGTCTCACTGAATCTACTCCACCATGAACTGGGAAAACTACTTGTGTACCAACACATTAGCTCAACGCTTTCTGGAATTCATAAACACCAATGCCCTGAATCAACATATCCGCACACCCACCAGTGGCAACAATATCCTAGACCTAGGCATTACCAACATGAGTGACTGGTGCTCCACACGTGAAGTCAACTCCTTGTTGGTCCGATCCGACCATGAGCTGAACACCACTGATATCCACATCCCGCCCCCAACCCCCCATTAAGGGAACCATAGTATAATATGTCTACAAAGCCAACTACATGCTTCTTAAGACAAATGTGGTGAACGTCATGACACCCATGCAGATGGACAATATTGTTACAGCTGCTGAATCCTACACAAATGCACTCTATAAGCACTTACACGAGTGCATGGCTTGTGCTATCCCAAACAGAACTAGGATGCTATACTCCTAACTAATGAAACCAATCCAGTGGTCCCCTGCCATAAACAAACTGTACTACAGGAGGAAGACACTGTTGCAAATGAGAGTACAATCCCACGCGTGGAGGAGCTCCTTGGCCAGCCTCAGTAAGAAGAAGGTGAGATCCCTTATAAGATCCTCCAAAGCTAGCTACGAAAA
The DNA here is from genome assembly GCF_019279795.1 of Protopterus annectens. Lineage (NCBI taxonomy): Eukaryota > Metazoa > Chordata > Ceratodontiformes > Protopteridae > Protopterus > Protopterus annectens. Next base: position 1,987,944,271 of record NC_056735.1, read on the forward strand.
TGAAAATGCCACTAATTCTAACAACAACTACAAAGTATAGCTATGTCACATATCTCTATGTCGACAACCAGATCTGCTCTGAGTTACAGCACAAAGGCATGAACATTACAGAAACAACTGATATTAGCAACATCCTGGCAGATTGATTCAGTGCTACCTTTCCCCCCTCCGTCTCAAAGCTGCACACTCTAAAGCCAATATCACAGCATCCATGGGACTGGACAACATCCCAGGCTGCATTTTACATGAACTTCAGAACATACTGTCTCCCCACCTATGCACCATGTTCAATAATAGCCTCACATCGGGCATAGTGCCTCCTGAATGTTGCACAGCAACAGTTATCCCACTCCACAAAGGTGGCACTGCAATGGACCATGGGACCTATTTCCCTATAGGCCTGACTAGGCTGGTCTGCAAGGCTATGGTGCACATCATGGATCTCAGTCACAGAGACATTGGTTACCACCAAACCTTTGACCCCTCCCAGTTTGGCATTGTTAAGGGCAGACCATGCCTCCTAAACCTGGTGGAGTTCTTAGAGACAGTTACTAAGGCATTAGATGAGGGTAAGGAGGTCCACACAGCCTACCTAGATCTCTCATAGGCTTTTAACACCATTCCTCCTTCTGGTATTATCAACATACCCATCCGCCTGAACATTAACCCCTATGTCATGTGATGGTTTGCAAAGTGGCTCATGGACAGAACCCACACAGTGGGAGTTGCATACTCTAGGTCCGACTGTATAACAGTTACAAGTGGCGTCCCCAGGGCTCAGTCCTAGGATCCCTCATGTTAGGTATATACTTCTCTGACATACAGACAAGCACAGGAGGGCTTTTGCTGAAAAGGTTTGCAGACAACTGCAAACTAGGGGACATAATTGTTTTCCCAGCTGTTACAGATACCCTCTGGAAGGGTCACACTGAGACAGATACCTGGTGTTAATATCATGGCGTCAAGCTGAATGCCTAAAAGTGCATAGTCATCCCCTTTGGATATAGCTAATTACCCATGGACTACCACATAGGTGCTAGTCCCGTACATACAGAAAAGGTAATAAGGGATCCTCAAACCCCAGTAGATAGCAATCTCTCCTTCAGTACCCTTAATGACAAGATAGTTAGAATATCCTTCTACATGGCCCCCCAATCTCTAATGGGTTCGTATCCAGATCAAAGGAGGCCATTGTGACTCTACTCATGACATATTAGACTCATTAAAGGATACAACACCCCATTTGGGATATATCTTACAAGACCACTGCAACAGCTTGGAACACTACACCAGTACCACACCAAGAGGATTACTGACCTCAAACAGACAACTTATGCAGCCCAACCTAAGAAACTCCAGCTGTACTCCATTGCATACCGCATACTCACAGGTGATCTCTGCTTCACATACAAGACCCATGTCCAACCCTGCATTGCTGGATATGCTCCACCTAAACAGAGGCCCCTGAGAGCCACATGATCTAGGGATATACACCTAACCACAACGATGAGTAGGACATGCTGGATGGATAGATTCCTGACCTGGACACTCCCCACCATGCTTTGGAACATGATTCCAATGTACATCAGGCAGGGCCCCTCATTAGCACTCTTCAGGGGAAACCTTGACATGTAAATGGGAGACAGACACGTACCCTGGGGATCACTGCAGTGGCTCTGATGGACAGAGGCACAGTGAACTAATGGCTCTGCCATTCAGATGCACAGGGAACTAACCTATGGGGGTGGCAAAAGCCAACACACTCTAGCTAGGCTTACAAATACCCTTGGTAGGACAGCCTAGTACCTACCTTTACACATATTACATGTCTTATGTGCATGGATAGTTAACTAGCTCTTCAATTTTACTTTTCTATCATGCTGATCAACTGTTGGGTAACTAAAATACATATGTATCCTGTTATTGTGTATTGTAAATGCCAATAGACATAACTAATGTTTGCCTAATATTACAGTAATGCTATGTAGCTTGTAATACATATCTTCCTACAATACTGTACATTACACAGTTATTGGCACAATATCCCACAATGCAAATCATAATTGCACAGTGGCCCAACCTTCCACATGTTATTCTCAGTAATACACCCATAAATATGGCTACAGTTACAATATATCAACATATACTATCCCCTGTTATAGCACATACTTGTTGGACCAGCCCTGCCACTGACATCGGCTGGTAAGGAGTATTTCTGTTCAAAATCCTTATATAGCATCCCTTGTGGTGTATGCGATGTTTGCCTTGTGACCTACAGCAGTACACACAAATGCTACAAGTGTTACTATGCTCAACAATACATCACTACAAGATAACTGTTTCCACTATATGGATTGCGTGCACTTTACATACTACAGAAAGGTACTACATACACAGACATAATGACTGTTCTACATACCTTATTAATAACCCGAGGTGATTTTAACTGTTGATTCAATCCTTTTCAGTTTGTGTTTCAATGTTCTTTGTAACGTTCTGCTGGTATATACCGATGGTTTGAATGTGTGATAACACATCCTTTTCTAGTTACATATCAGTAACATGTGGTATCCTGTCCACCAATTGCTGTTCCAAAGCAGTTAATTAGATGCACATCAGCTGTGCAGCTACTCCATTAGCCGATACCATGACAACACTGGTGTATAATTGAGTACTCCTTTTGGGCGTTGTCCGTTTGCCTTACTTTCGAGGAAGACGGCCTGGATGTGTTGTTTGTGATATATTTCAACAGCTATATGAAGACACACAGAGATATATTAGCTTCATGACTCCCGTGGACTGTGTGTAATGGCTAGACGATTTTGTTCTACATGTGAGTACAGCTGTTATATTTCAGAACATTGCTACTTATGCAGGGTTTGTTCGTACCTGATACTTCTGCAGATGTTTAAGTCTGGCACGGATGTTTGGCCAGCTCAAGGCTGTATGGCTAAGCATGAACTGTCATGTGGTTTACAGTGTGCTCACCAGACATCCTTGATTTGGCATACAAGTGTAGCATACTGTGCTGTTACTCAGTAATTGCTGACACATCCTGGTGTACACACAACCCTCTGAAACGGGATTAGTGCAAACAGGCCCTGCAACATCAGCAGCTGTTCCATTGTATAACAGCAGCCATTTCACATAGGGCCATGTTAGTGTGTCTCTGACAAGGTATGTTAAGGTTTCTGCAGATGTTGTACAGTGAGGGAATGATTTGTGATGTTATTACAGTTTGTATTGTAATATGTTTGGGTGTGGGGGTGATGTTGGTGGGTGTGCATAGCATATGCAGATGTGTAGGAACTGCTTTTATACATAATCGATATGTGTGTGAGGGTTCCTTCCCTATTTGAGCACCTATCCTTTTGTGGACTAATACAATGGTAATTGCAGGCTGATTCATTAAGGCACTGTTATGTGGTTCCTGTATAGCATGCAGGTGATGTTAGTCCTTGAATCCCTTCAGTAATACATCTGAATGTAATAAAGTGTTGCTACATGAAAGCTGTGTATTTATGTCATAGGTATTTGCAGTCATCATAGTTGTGTTGGTGACTGACGCTCTTTGGCTAGGGTTGTCACCTTTTCATATGGCCATAGTGGGACATTTTTGGGACACACATCAGAATTTACAGGCCGACACAAACCCATGGTCAGTACAAGAGATAGAACTTTCCTTTCTTGCGTAAATATAAGCTTATTCCTGTAGCAATTTAGTTGCTTATCCTGTTTCTTGCAATATGTAGGTGTTTTAGATACCGAAATAACAATTGTATGCAACTATAGTACATATGGGGCATAATTATGTCCTACAATCCCAGGACATTTGCCACATTTAATATATTTGGTCAGGACACAACCGCCCAAAGAGGGAGTGTCCCTTGCAAAGTGGAACAGGTGGTAACACTATCACTGGCTCATGTCCTTAGCACATATTTGTAATAGTGTATAGGCATATACTCTCCATTTCCTTTGTTCATAACGGTTGGTAGTGGCGGAATGTGTGATTGCTATGGTCCATGTTATACACATATATGAACACTTCAACCACTGTATACGGGATACCTACGGAATCCCGAAACCACAGAGTTCTGACACACAGAGTACCGGGACCAGACTCCCATACCCCACATTACTGACAGTAACAGTAAAATATGAAAGTAACATGAACATGGAACACACACACACACACACACACACACAGACACACTGCTACCCAACACATCCAAACAAACCATCCTACACTACATATGAGCAGGTGGCCAAGCCCCCCTACATCCCCCATGTAGGTGCCTGTACCCCCCACACCAACCTTCTACTTTAATATTCTACCTCTTAGGTCGCGCAAACAGACGCACAAAGCTAACCCATGCCCACACATTACAGTCCCCCAAGAACACACACCACACACAGAACACACACTTACACACACTACAGCACTAAGAAACACACTTACATACAGTAACCTACCTGAACTGCAACACCAGAAGCACAGACTAACTGTCCCTTAACATTGTGATTTTACACCTCGTGCATCTGGTGTTTTGGTACTGTGTTCTTTCGGACCTTAAGTCTCGGGATTACTCGCATCGCTATGTAAAGCAGTCGGTATGTGGTAGTTATTCTATTTATATGTACCTCCATGGTTATGTAGATGTTGTTAACCTATCTATATATCTACATATATATGTATATCCCCATATATCGACATATCTCTCTCTCTCTCTCTCTCTCTATATGTATATATATATATATATATATATATATATATATATATATATATATATATATATATATATATATATATATATATATATATATATATATATATATATATATATAGATATATATATATATATATATATATATATATATATATATATGTATACACATATATAACATACACCTTTCATTGGGTACATGCCGGTTTGTCCTATTTCAACACATTCCTACCTTTTGTGTTTTATCCTGTCAGTATACACGACTGCCATTGGTACATCTCAGGTAGCTTAGTGGTATGTTATTGTGATGAATGTGTACATGGTTGCATGTTCTAATCCTGGCAGTGATATCTTACCTCTCAGAGCAGGCACTGGTAGCCCAAGGATGATTAACGCACATTTCTGCGGTTGTGTGTTCTACATGTTTATTATTCTGTGGAGAACTACCTATATATGCAAGCTGTGTTTAAGGTATACTATGTAACATGTAAACATCTGTGAAGATTCCTGTCAGGGATACTCCCCATTGTTTGGAACTACATCCCTGATTACATTATACAAAACCCCACACTAACACTCCAAGGAATCCTTGCAAAGTTGGTGGTGAACAGTGGCTACACCACAGGGATTCCACAATTGGCTCTGCTTCACAGAGGGACAGTTAGTTAATTGATGGGGTGGCGACAGCAGACACATTTTGCGTATGCTTATGAGTGTCCTCAGCAGTTGGGAATGTACCTACCTATGTATCTATGAACCTGTACATACAGTATGGACACATGCTGATAGCTTAATTTACTGTTCAGGTATTGACTTACCTTGTGCCAATGGCGGTTGTGTGTACAATAGTTGAGGGCTATCTATGTAGGATGCACACAGTAGATCACCTATACATGACAATTTCAGGTGGTCATGTGTGTGTGCCATCCATGTTTCCTGTTTGTGCAGGTGGAGAAGGGTATCAGTCCATGAGTGCCTACACTGTCAGTGTGTGTGTGTGCTATATGTTCCCTCTTTGCCAAGGCATGGACATACTTGGCATGCCTCCGTCTACCTGCTGGGGCTAGAACAGGGAGTTCATTTGACTCCCTCTGTGCCTGTGGGTTCCTTGGCAATGGTGGTGAGTTGGGAGGGCGTTCACCATTCTGTCCCTGCTGCAGCTGTTTCCGCAGGATCATATTATGTAGCATGGCACATACTATGAAGATGCAGGCACACATTCCTGGAGAGTACTGCAAGGCTCCAACAGATATGTCCAAGCAACGGAACCGTGATTTTGGTATCCCAAACACGTGCTCTATGATGATTCTGGTTTCTGCGTGTGCCTCATTGTGGCATTCTTACATGGCTCTATGTGCATTTCTGATGGGAGTCATCATCCACGGTTCCAGTGCATAGCCAGCATCCCCCGCAAGTGCCATATGGAATGTCCCCCCTTGGCAAATACCTGATACAGCTGTGAGGCATGCCAGATGTGGGAGTCATGATAGCTTCCAGGGCTGCCAGCACACACATCCATGATAATGCCCTGGGCATTGCACATGACCTGGCAGTTGATAGAGGGGAATCCCTTGCAGTTTATATAGTGCCTACCCTGCTCACTGAGTGGTGACTTGATGTGTATGTGCATGCAGTCTATTGCACCCAGTACCTCTAGGCAGTCTGCCGCATGGTGGAAGAGATGCATATTGCTGGCCAACTCCTCCTGCGTTTGGGGGAAGTATATGTGCTCATTGGCATGTGGTAACATGACATACAGGAAGTGGTGGAGTACCCTGGTTGCTGATGCCTGTGAGATCCCCATGATATCCCCAGTTGGCCTTTGGAAGGTATCTGTGGCTAGTATTCTCAAGCTTACACATACCTTCATGTTCACCAGGATGGGTTCCCCTCTGTTACCTCTGGCTCTGAAGCGTGGCCGGCACAGCTCAACAAGTTGCTGTATGATGTCCCTGTCTACCCTGTAATGTTCTACTAACTCCGGATCATGTAGCCCCTGGTAGGTTACCCTGGGTATGAACACTCTTCTCCTCCTCCAGTGCCTGAGATGGTTGTCAGCATCATCCTCCACACCACTGTCAGTCTCCAACACATGCTGGTGAATCAAAGCTATGGTTGCCCCTAACATGTACATATTAAAAGTTCCCCGTCTGTATACACCAATGGTGTAGAGTGTCTAGGAATACACAAGTGTGTGTGTGGGGCTTTCATACTTTATACTATTGTGCAATGGATGATGCTGGTGTAATTGGGTGTGTTTGTGAATTGATATCTAAAACTTGACTATAATTATTTTCTCAAAAATATTATGAAATAAGCAAATGTTAGTTAAATGCAACACTTGTTTAGAGGATATCTTAATTTTTCGTTTTACAGCAGGTACTGCTATTGTGTGGCCTTTGGTGTTGACTTACGCTTGGCTGCTGTGATTCATATATTGCCCTTTACTTCAGTTTTCAACCCGATTCCTCTCTCATTGTCAGGCATGCATCCAGCTGCCACCTTTCTTGTTTTGTACTTTCACAACCCAGGATTGTGTTGGGAAATATGTTATGTAGCTGATCTACTGCAAGTTTGCTTTGTTCTGCTGTGACAGTTCTCTTTTCTTTGCTGTACGGCACATCCCCTTTCCTGTTCTGCAGGTAGCTGCTAGCAGCCTTGTTAGCTGTTGTCTATGGCCCACTGTGAGTTTCTAGGTGTTAATTATTCATTTGTACTCCAATTACCATGCTGCAGCATTTCCTTATTGTCTTCCTGTATCCTTCCTGTTTCAGCTGAGTGCGCACTGCCCACAGCCGTTTACCGGGTTTCGTGCACGTTTTCATCCATGTTCACATGAACTCTCGGTTACCTTGTGTGTTCTCAGCTAAGCAAAGCTATGGCTATTTCTACACCTCTATCCTGCGGCTTTCCTTAGCAACACACAACACGGATTAGCAATGATCCAATGTGCTTACAGCTATGGTGGCGCGTCCCTCTCTTGATGTAATGTTTACCTCCGGGCCACTCTTCTGTGTTGTACTGCTATGCCGTGTGGTACATCCTTACGCCGGCGGGGCATTTGCGATTTTACTTGACTCATTTGCATAGCATTGACTGCTAATTCCTAGTTACTGCACGGAACACTGTCACAGACCCTTAGCAACCTTTGCGCCATGGTTGTGGTGTAGCATGCGTGCCATTGACTATTATGGGGATATCATGAATTGTGTTAGATTGCAGTTTTATGACAGCTAAATATATTTTCCTTGTGATCCCATTTGCGCACAGATGCACTGCGGTTTTACTTTGCGTTAGTGTGGCCATGACATTAAAAGTTATTTTCTATATGTTGTGCATGTTGTTTTATGCCACTGGCTATATATTTAACCATTGGCATATATTAACATTATAATACATATGTTTGGTCCACTTTTATGGCTCCGATTTTATGTTTGACAAAATGTAAACCTTTTTTTTTTTTTTGGTTTACAAATCTACATGCTTACGCTACGTCTGCACCACTTCATAAATTGCTATATACCTTCATGTGCATGCTACACTGCTGCGCATGGGGTAATTAGCATACATGCGCCGAGAGCTGAGCAGCTCTGCCGTATACTGGTAGTGCATGCGGAAACAGCTCGTACCTGAATCGCTCGGTGGCCATATTTGGCGCTAGATCACCGACGCTACTCAGGCACCTGGCACAAGCTTCATGAATCCTGGGGAATGTCTTTTTGTACATAGGCTTATGGTTTTGTATTCTTCTTCTTTGATTTTCTGGCTGGCAACAATATTTTTGTGTCAAAGAAACAATTAACATTGTGAAAAATGAATGGAAGATCATTTATGAATAGGGAAGATAACAGAGCATACAGTACTGATCCTTAAGGAAGACTCTAGGAGATCTTACCTATCTCTGAATAATAATTGTTGGCACATACCATAAAGGTTCTATTGCACATGAAACTTTCAAACCATATGATTATTTCATCAGAGAAGAACATTTTGTATAATTTCTGAGCATATTATTGATGGTTGATGTTTCATTTTAGAGGCTTCTATGATATCTAAGATAGCACCAGTAAGCATGCCTTCTTCCATGACGGTATAGATTAGGTACAATAAGGAGTAAAATGCTGTTAAGGTCCTGTACTTTGCTCTACATCTGTTTTGTTGTCAAACTGTATCTTGTGAATTGATATCTAAAACTTGACTATAATTATTTTCTCAAAAATATTGTGAAATAAGCAAATGTTAGTTAAATGGCAACACTTGTTTAGAGGAAAAAAATGTGAGGGTAATGTTTATGGTTAGTGTAATGTTAGAGATAAAAGTAAGGGGGCATGAGTAATAATGCACTGACCACTGGAATAATCTTCAGATACAGAACATGAAAGGCTGGATTATACCTGATGTCAATTTTTTTCTAGGAAAGATTGCATGCCTAGTTTGTTCATTACCTTAAATTGGGGGAAGTCTACTATATACTGCAAAAAGATAGTAGAAATGCAAAGTTGGTGCTTCATATCACTAAGGCTGAAAATATTTTTTCTGTGTCTCTCTTTATTTACCCTTGGGAAAATCTTACTAGTATAGATATAGTTAATGGATTCTATTTTTTCTGCTGAGGTTCTCCTAATAGCTTAATTTGTAAGTTTTCTAAATTTTCAAATTTATGTTATAGTGCTTAAATATCTAAGCACTTCACAAAAAAGTATGCTCAAAGAGTGGATAATGAAATTTCAATAAAGTCTAACAACTAATATATATATAATATATGCTTATAACAAGAAATTTATTAAAAAACATGATTACATAAAAAAAAATACTAAATACCCAAATTAATACAAAATAATACTACAAGAAGGAGAATGCCTACAAATCCATCCTTGGCAGTAATTAGTTTACCTGCATTTCACAGCAATAGCACTTCACACAATTTGTCTAAAAAGTTGTCAACCATAAGTCCCTCAATATTATAATGGCTAGCTAGTTCTAAAGCTTTAAAACAGTCCAAGTTCTGTACAAGCAAACCATCAGCAGCAGATAAAATGTAAATGGTAATTATATAACAATAAGAGACTGCAACTAGGAAACATACTCTAAAATACTACCAGTAGTACAAGGTTACTTGTTGCAAAGATGCCCATATTACAGTTGTTCCACTTCTGCCAAACATCAGCATCAACAAAAAGCCACCACAGATACTCCTGTCTTCCTGTCAAGACCTGAATGCATGCTTTCCCTGAAATTTCAAAATACTGAAAAGAAGCCAACACAACAATTGCTCCAGTTCTGTTAAACACTAGCATTATTAATTGTGGAGCAGCTGTAGGTCTTCCCATCAGGATGTCAAAGCAGGCTTTTCCAGGAATATCATAAGCACAAAAACACATCAAAACTCAATCCTAATGTATGAAAAGTTATCACAGAGCTGAAACACCCGAAGATAAACACAAAGGAACAATTCAGATGACGAATTACAGCAATACATAGACTGTTTGAGTTTTAGGTACTCTATTATTTTTTAATATTATCATGATTTATTTCCAATCAGCCTAGGTCGTGCGTTTATTCTGTAGTTTAAATTTGTGTTCCAAAGTCAAGATGTAACTCATGGTTGCTTTTTCCTGGAGCTTTTTCTAAACTTTGGTAAAATACCCAATCTTGAATGGGTGTGAGCAAATTATAAAACGAGGCTAATGCAGTTGCAGGATGGCTCCAAGCAAATAGAAGCTTCCAAACTCTATATTGCTGAGGTATCAGTATATCTTATGATTAACCAAGAAAGGAAAGATGTGTATTATTAGCTTTTAGTGACCATGTGGTTAGCACTAGGCAGTGATCATTCTGTAAGGGTGGACAGATGGTAACATTAGTTGTCTTATCAAGAACCATGGCACTTACTATATCAAGCAGTGTACTTCTATTTGTAGCCTAAGTTTGGCCTAGTTATTTTATTTATGATACAGGTGTCTGTTTAGCTGATCTCACACTGCCTTACTAAAGATAAAGACCAAACATGAGAGGGGACAGTATTGCAAATACTGTAAAACTTTTACATGTTAATATAGACTGCAATATGCATATGTGGATTGTAATAATAATAATATATGTGTATGCATATCTATCTAGCTATCTATCTCTCTATCTAAATATCTATTTGATGCCCAGGTGGGTGTACTGGTCATTTGACCCCTTTCAGTTATACATATGTGTGTGTGTGTGTGTGTGTGTGTGTGTGTGTGTGTGTGTGTGTGTGTGTGTGTGTGTGTGTGTGTGTGTAGCAAGTCTAAATTTGTTTTATTCCCACCTTTTCCATTAGGGGGTGGAGGACCAATAATCCACGTTGGGAGCACAGAGGTGATTATCCCTATGTAAAATTAGTTAAATGGGTAATAGCAAGTTTTGCGCTTGCTGTTTTACTTGCAAGATTGCATTTACTTATTCAAAGTTTCTGCGACTTGCTCTGTTGAGTCTCAAGCTTCCAGAAGAGTTCCTTAAATAATGAATGGCAGGCAGAAGCTCAGCATGGCTACAGTCAAAACAGCAGTTTGAAGAATATAAACTACATCTCTTTAAAATGGCTTTTATAATAAAAATTAGCGACTGAATAGGCAATCAGTGCAGGAAACAGCTGTAATGTAATGTAAGTAGCCACTCTTTCATCATTCACAATCTCATGCTTTTTTCTAGTTCTGGACTGCTACTGCATTCATGTTGATGTGATTGTTTGCCTGCCCAAATGGTGATTAGTATATTTTCATTTTCTATCAGTAACCCTTTTATTTGACTTGCAAAATCTTGTATATAATCTGAATATGATTCTCTGTATCTAAGGGAATATACCCTGTCTATAACAGTGAAAACATGCAAATTATATAATGAGGTATTCAGTAAATTAACAAAAATCTTGTCTGCTTACTGGGCAACCCATTTCTTCTGCTCTGACTTGAACATTCATGAAAATAATTTTTATACAATAATGAAAGGTATAGGGACTCAAATTATTGAGTATTTCTGTATATAATCCTAGATGGCATCATGTTCATACTAGTCATTTACTGTGTACAGTCTTTGTAGCTTAGTCAAAATATAGCGAGTAGGCTGGAATTTAGCATTCATTACTGACTTCAATATATACATTCACTCCATTGGTAACATTCCTGCAGAAGCATACGCTTCTTCAATAGTGGTTTCCATTTTCATTTTTTAAATGCATGTATATTAGCTAGCTCTCCTCCATTGAAATAAAGGCTTAATTTCTCTGCATTCAATATATTCTGCATTAGAGAGCACATGGTTAGAAGGGGAAGCTCCCATGGAATGGCTTGACAAGCATATTGTCATTGCAAGTTTGGACTTTCTAAGAGTAGATAGTTCTTTCACCTACTGAGTGTAAATTTCTCCCTGCATTAAGAATTAAAATCATTATCTCTAGCAAGAGTATCATTTCCTTTACCCTAGCTCTTGCCTTTTAAGGAGCAGTGGCACTCTCACAAAAACTAAGGGCATCTTCACATTAGAAAAAGTGCTATTCTTTTTGTAATCAAAGTTGTAGTAAATGGGGAAGGAAGGAATGAACAGCCATTAGTAGTAGACCAAAATTAGATCAGAAATGGGACTTTTGTTTTTGATAAAACATTATGTTCCTCCATATTCTACAGAAAAATTTGCTTTTACAGAATGTTGCATTTAAAACATAAAGATAAGAAATATAGAGATAAATATAGATATAGGCATCCACACCCCCCAACACACACACAAACACACATATAGATAGATTAAATAGATAGATAGATAGATAGATAGATAGATAGATAGATAGATAGATAGATAGATAGATAGATAGATATATGGATAGATGGATAGATAGATAGATAAGGAGAAACAGAGAGCAAGTAGGACATCTGCTGAAGTTAATCAAAGCTTCAATGGATCAAAAAGAAAAGGCAGATAAAACTATAAAACAAAATTAACTGAACAGTATTCATGTTCTGAGACCAAAGGTTGGAGCATGCACACAAAAAAATGTTTTAAGCAAATGGGCAAGACCACCTCACCTCCCACAATTCCACATATAGAGCATACTGTCCAACTCCAGTGTTATAGTGATAATGCACAAAATGTGATAGCTTTCCTGTCAACCAAATTAACCAAGCAGGAAAGCTATCAACTAAATCACAAGTTTAAAAACATCAGCGCTCCTATTTAAATAGCTGATTCGGCATTATGGTAACATGTTTATCACTGATGTAGTAACACTGAATAACAAAACATCGACACCTTCTGTATATGTTCTGAGGTTATCCTCAGAACATGCATTATTACAAACAGCAAGCCCCCTTGCTCCTCCCCCCACACCCACTGCTAATTTATTTACTAACTCTGTGATCAGACGGTTCTCAGGAATGGGACATATTTCTCTACTCTGGCAATTATCCTTTATCAGACAACTGTCAACCAGCTGTATTGTCAACCAAAGTGGGTCAACAATACAGGGTTCATCTTAGCCATGATCAGCTATATATAGGTTCATAGGTTCATAGGTTCGTACTAGGCTATCTGCCCTAAGGCATTTATAAGCCTAGCCAGAGTGTATGTGGCTTACACTACCCCTTAGGATGAGAATACTACGCCCTTTTAGGGTTTAGTTTACTATTCCTCTGTCTAGTAGTGACACAAAGATGACCCCCGGGGTAAACCTACGATCTCCCATCCACTCGTTGAGATTTCTCTTGAATAGAGTCAGTGAGGGGCTCTGCCTAACATGGACTGGGATTCTGTTTCAGAGTGGAGGGAGCCTCTGGGTTATGAATCTGTCCCACCAGCACGTCCTATTTATTTCTGTGTTGAGGTTTAAGTCACTTGTTCTCGTGGCTCTGATGGATTTGGATTTTCTGAGGTGGAGCATGTCCATTAATTCAGGATTGGACATGGCCTTGTACGTCAGGCACAGATCACCTCTGAGTAGGCGGTATGCGACTGAATAGAGCTGGAGTTTTTTCAGTCGGGCAGCATATGACATATGTTTAAGACCCTTTATCCTCTTGGTGAGGAACTTTTGGGGTCTTTCCAACTGCTGCAGGTGTCGGGTGAGATACATCCCAAATGGGGCATTGTACTCAATCATTGGCTTGATAAGAGAAGAGTACAGGGGCACAATGACCTCTCTTGATCTAGATGTGAAACCCTTCATGATAAGGGGGGCAATATAGAAGGTCTTCCTAACCACTTTGGCAATGTGAGTGTCAAATGAGAGGTTACTGTCAACCTGGGTCCCTAGGTCCCTGATTACCTCTTCCGTACTTAATGGATTACCGCCTATGTGGTAATTTGTTGGTACCTTGTTTTTCCCAAAGGGTATGACTATACATTTTTGGCGTTCAGCTTAAGGCCATGGCTCTGGCACCAATTATCCATTTCTATGAGGCCTCTCTGAAGGATGTTTGTGTCCGCTGGAGTATCAATTATGGCACCCAGTTTGCAGTCATCTGCGAACTTTGTCAGCCACAATCCTCCTATGTTTGCCTGTACCTCGGAAAAATAAATGCCAAACAAGAGGGGTCCCAGGACTGAGCTCTGTGGGACACCACTTGTGACTGGCTTAGAGTCTGACATAGCTCCAGCAACTCTGACCCTGTGGGTTCTGTCCTTGAGCCAGTTTGCAACCCATCTTATGACATATGGGTTTACATTTAAGCTGGTGAGTTTGTCTATGATGCCCGAGTGGGGTATTGTGTCAAAGGCTTTTGCAAGGTCAAGGTAGGCTGTGTGAACTGCCTTACCCTCATCAATGGCCTTAGTGACTGTTTCATAAAAGTCGACCAAGTTCAAAAGGCAGGATCTGCCCTTGACAAAGCCAAATTGGGTAGCATCCAATCTCTGTAGGTCCCCAATGTCTTTGTTTATGAGTTCCATAATGATCCTCTCCATAGCTTTGCAAACCAGGCTCATCAAGCTTATGGGGTGGTAATTTCTAGGGTCCATAGAAGCACCGCCTTTGTGAAGTGGGACCACTGTTGCCGTACGCCACTCTTTGGGTATGTATCCTGTAGTAAGGCTAAGATTAAACAGCAGCCTTATGTGTGGGTTTAGTTCCTCTTGGAGTTCATGTAGCACACAGCCCGGGACACAATCCGGTCCCATTGATGCTGTGTTTTTAGCTTTAGAGAGGGCGGCTCTCACCTGGACATCTGAGATGTTTGGGAGGCTACACTCTGCTGGGATAGTTATTTCTCCTTTTGGGGGGGGAGGGGGAGGAGAAATTTGCACTGAACCTGTCTGCCAGAATGTTGCCAATGTCAGTGGGTTCAGTGTATTTTGTGTCATTTTGGACTAACTCTGAGCATATCTGGGAGTTTCCACCCAGGTTTCTAACATAGCTAAAGAAGGCCTTGTGATTGTCTTTTGTGTCTTTTGCGATTTTTCTCTCAAAGTTGGCCTTGGATGATTTTATGAGTGATCTTAGTTTTTTGCTAGTACTGATCAGAGACGCCTTTCCTTTTAGGGATTTTGCTCTGTCATGTAGTAGCTTCCTCCTCCTGTTGTAAAGTTTGTTTATGGCTGGGGTCCACCAGACCGGGTGCCTGCCTTTCGGGGAATGGGTCTTGGTTTTATTTGGGATTGCATGATCCATGCATTCTTGAAGGTGCACATAGAAGGCATTTGCAAAGGATTCAGCAGTGCATATTCACACACTAACTCTGAGATCACAGAGTAGTGGAGAAAAGGAGAAACATCTTTTACACAGTGTTCAGTGATCTTGCATTAACATAGTACCACAATGATGTGAAATCGGAATTGACCAAAAAAGTCTATGATTCTTTTATTTAGAATTATAAACACTGGATGAGTACAATAACACACATATGAATATATATATATATATATATATATATATATATATATATATATGAATTCACTTTATATCCTCGAAATACTGACATATCGAAATTCAATATTTCGAGGCTATAAAGTCAAAACCTTAAAACAACAAAAACTCAGAAGCGCAAAATTCAAAATCTCCCACACCGGAGATTTTGAATTAGTGCTTCTACTCCACACACACACACACACACACACACACACACACACACACACACACACACACACACACACACACACACACACCTCTTCCTCCCCACACACAAACACAAGCCTCTCTACTACATAAAAAAGGGGGGCAAGCCACCCTTCACCCTCCATACCCCCCCTACTTAAATATTCTAACTCCGAGGTTGCACTGCATACAAACACACACACAAAACACCACCATCAAGCTACATTCTCCTCACACACACACACACACACACACACACACACACACACACACACACACACACACATCACAGCAACGAAACACACTAACCCACACCACAGCCCCTACCCAAAATCCTTAACACATACACACTTACCTGAATCCATAACCACAGCGAAACACCAGAAGCGCTAATTCCAAACCTCCGGTATTCAAGGTTTTGAATTTCTCGCTTCTGAGGTTGCGCTCTTTTCAGGATTCCACTTTATGGGCTTGAAATACTGAATTTCGATATTTCAGTGTTTTGAGCTTCTAACGCGAATCCATACATATATATATATATATATATATATATATATATATATATATTAATATCTGTCTGTGTACCTACCTATCTTTCTACATATACACACATAGAGTGAGAGAGAGATCTCTAGCAAAATATATATGTACAGTTGCACTACATTTTGCTGAATGCTGCCTTATTTGACAAAGTGTAGTGCAGTGTGATTTGAGCGATCTCTGGATTAAGACACCATTGTTTTAATAAGCATAGTATTTTGTCAGCTAAGGAAACTGGCTGTGTGATAGGTGTAGGACTGTGTGTGTATGTGGGAGTGTTAGAGAAAGAGTTGGTAGGTTAGTGTATGCGCGAGTGTGCAGGGGTTAGGGTGAGTTGAATGGTTAGGTCAAGGGATAGGTTTAATGTGTTTACAAGTGTTTGTAGGGTAGGGTTAATGAAAGGGTCAAGCATGTGGATAGATTTAGTGTTGCATCATGTGTATGTGAACAAAGTGAGTGTCCAAGCTGTCTGGTGTTAGACATGTTACAGAAAGGTTTTTTTTTGCATTTATTTTTTTTAAATAAGGTGCATGGTTTGCATTAGGGGCATAGGCAGGGATAGGGTAAGGGTACACATAACTAAGGTGGAGCAGAAGTGTTATTAATAAAATGAATAGTCGATCAGAACATTCATGATGTAATCCTGTAGATTTATGCATACATGCATTCATACACACACACACACACACACACACAAACACACACACACACACACACACACACACACACACACACACACACACACTACAAATGACCACATCCATGCAAATATGTCTACATCTATCTATCTATCTGTCTCTCTATCTGTCTGTATTTATTTATCTATATTGTTTCTTACATTTCTTTGAGGCAGTAAACACCGCTCAGACATTACATTACTGGTTTATCTTTTCAAATGGAGAAGCAACACTAAATGTACTACATTTTCTTATGTCTGGATTTCCAAATTCACTAAGTTCCCTTAAAACAAATATGGTCTATGTCCTCTTCATTCTCCCTAAATAATTTATGTTTTAAACTTCATTTTAAGGTCTGCTGGTGTATTATTAAAAAACAAAATGTTAGCATTAAAGAATGATTATGATTTTGTGCATACTGGATTACAGCATTTTGAAACCTGTGGATCTTTCATTATTAGAATGCACATCTCTGTGTTCCAGCTACTTATGAATGCAGAAGCACATACTTATCATTTATTCATTGTAAATAAGTTTTTGGAAGTGTTTGATTACAAAATAAATTCTGCTTACAGCCTAATGTTTTCTTTAACTGATCACATTAGAAGCACTGACTTGGCCAGTTGATACATGTTTTTTTCTATTTATTTATTTATTTAATAAGGTGCCCTGGACCTCTTCTTTTTGGCATTTACTTCTCAGAAGTCAAGGCCAATGTCAGTGGTCACTGGCTGACTAAAATTTGCAGATGATTGCAAATTAGGAGATGCCATTGAATCTCACACTGACACAAATGTTCTCCAGGAGGGGCTGATATAGACAAACAACTGGTGTCAGAGCCATGGACTGAAACTAAATGAGAAGAAATGCATAACAGTATCCTTTGAGAAGTCATCCATCCCTGGTAACTATCATAGTGACAATACACCGCTTAGAGTTGACCCAGTAGTCAGGGGTTTAGGGACACGTATAGATAGTAGTCTAGCCTTTGACCATCATGTGTCTACAGTGGTGAGGAAATCATTCTATGTTGTGCAACCTATAAACAAACGTTTGGCATCTAAGTCCAAGGAAGTCATTGTTCCACTGTATTTGGCATTCATCAGACCTATCACTGAGTACAATTCTTGCTCTGGTATGTACCTAACCAGACATATCCAGCATTTGGAAAGTCCAGAGAGTTTCCTCACTAACAGAATTCAGAGTCTAAGTAAAATTTCCTCTCCAGACCACCTCAAGGCCCTATTCCTATATTCTGTCTCCTACAGGTTTTTGAGGGAAGATAAGGGCATTGTCAGAACCCCACTCTAATGGGCCTCCTGCATATCGACAAAACAAACAGCACCAGAATTACCCATTCTAAAGACTTAAATCTTGCCTATGATATGAATAGGACCTGCTGGAGAGGCAGGTAGGTATCCCAGAGACTACCCCATCTATAGAACAGGCTCTCCATCCATGTGAAGCAGAGTTCTTCCCTAATCCAATTCAAGTGCAAGTTGAACAATTGGATGGGAAACCGGAAATTCATCCCTGGTTTGGCACCTATGTCTCTAATGGAGACAGGTAACCTGTAAATGGTTCACACCGTGGCCCATGCTTACATTTATTAAGGGTATCAGAACTTGTCAGAGATGTGGGATGCATGGCTAGGCTTAAAATAGCCCTTGTGGTAGTCAGCCTAGTAAAGATCTATGAACCTATGAATCTATGTTTAAGTGGGAGAACAGCATGATTCAATTCTTTTCTGAATATATCTTAGAACTTTCTTAATGTGATGTAATCTGCTTATATTGCTGACTTATTTCTCTCTTATTTCTCTTGTAACACACACACACACACAAACGCATGCACACACACAATCACGTACACATGCACACAACACACACACACACGCACACACACAGACATACACAAACACACAGATGCACTTTCTCATGCTTGATTTTTTTTCTCACTAAAATCTCAGTGCCAAATGATGGAAAACTTTAAATATATTGTTAGAGTTATCATATTTTACATGTTCTCTTCTTTTATGTATTGTCCAGCTTGGTAAAAATAAATTATTTATTTCCTCCGTAGCACTTGAATTGCTGATGTTGGATTTACAACTGTCATATTCATCCAATATTATTTGTGTATTTTGTGTCCTTATCCACTTGCAATAAGGCAAACTCTGATGTTGAATAACTGAAACATGTGCAGCTAATCTTTGCTGCTTCTCAAAGAAAGCAGTGTTTCTATATTCTAGTTGATAAAATGGAGAAAGGCAAACTACTTTATTAAGGACATTGTTGTACTAATAAACACACAATTTCTATGTATGCATGCTATCTACTGTGTGTGTGTGTGTGTGTGTGTGTGTGTGTGTGTGTGTGTGTGTGTGTGTGTGTGTGTGTGTATGTGTGTGCGTGTGTGCGTGTGTGTGCATGTGTGTGTATGAGTGTGCGTGTGTGTGCGCGTGTGTGCACGTGTGCGTGTGTGTATGTGTGTGTGTGTGTGTGTGTGTGTGTGTGTGTGTGTGTGCACATATGTATCTTCGTGTTTGTATGCATGTGGGTGTATATATATATATATATATATATATATATATATATATATATATATATATAAGAGGTAGATAACTCAAACTAGAGAGAATCAGAAATGTTAGAAGAAAAAGGAGAGAATCTTAAAATGCTGAATGACTCCTAACAGGGAATCACAAAACACTGAAGACTTTAACAACCAAAGAATAATAAATAATACTAAAACAAAAAGCAGCAAGCGTGTCCAAATGTATGTAGCCACTCCAGACTCTGAAAAGCTTATAATTCATAAACCTTTATTGTAAGCGCTTTCGAAGGGGTCAATGCCCCAACTTCATCAGACAAGTTTTAAAACAGTACCACTACACAAGGCAAAAGGACACAGAACACACACAACACAAAACATGATACAACACTGAATATATTCCCTTACCTAGCCCTTATACAAACCCTAACTTGTGAACACTTGCATAATCACAACAACTGATATAGCACATTCTTACACATCTTCACAATCACCACTTTTTCATTCAAACAATTTTCCTGCACATTTCTGCTTATCTACACTATTCAAAATTAAATTCAACCATGTTTGATTCACAAAAATAAGCATTCTCTCAGTTGTGTATTCTTTTTTGTTTTACACCCACAAAAACAGTTCTACCAAACAGTGTATTCTACATTTTGGGTTACAACCAGGTATGAATTTATTTCTATATCTATCTATATCCATAACAATATATATCATCTGCATGTAGTAGGGTGTTTCTGTCTGTTAAGTTTTGCTAAGAACCTAAAAAAATGGGATTTGATCCATAAACTTATTATCATTGTATGCATATGATGGAGTTTTCAACTTTTATTATTGCCTAGGTAACATATTACATCTTTCAGTTTCTCCTCTTGAGGCTGCCTGTCAGTGAATTGTTTGCTTGAAGTTTGACTTGCACAAGCTCTCACCTGCAGTTCATCTCGAAACTTAAAATAATCCTTTGATCAAAGCATTGAATTCTGGAGGCATTCTTTGACAAGTGAAGGACAAACTTTGATCTTGATTTCTTCTGTGACCAAAATTTCACAGCAGATGTGTTGGACTCTGTCCCTAATAAAGAATCAGGTATTTGGTGTGCAAACTGTGTATTACAGCAAGAATGAACTGATTTTAAAACTGTATGCAATGTCTAACAGTATACTGAAACTAAGGCTCTGCTTTATTCAGGAACAAAATGTTCTTTGATCAATTAACATTAAATTACCTTTATATTTATTTTCTTATTGGAGCCATTCATTAGTGTTTGATTTCATTTCTTGGCCTTTTTATTTAAAACTTTAATTTTGCTAAAGTTTAAGGAAGATGTTTACTTCTGACAGTATTTGTGGCTGTTTTTTGATATTAAGGATGAATGCATAAAGCCTCATTTACTAATGTATTTAATTTCCAGTTTCTGGCACCATTATCACTATATTTTATGCAGAGATGGTGCCCTCATTTTTTAATGACAAAAAGTGTGTAAGCACAGGATTATCTTTATTTAACTCACAAAGTTTTTGCTTCAGATATGTGTGGAGAAGACTAACAAAGGTATTGGATTTATACAGTTACTGTTTCTCTGATTACATTTTTCACATCACAGTAACATATTTGCAAACAAGTATAGTGGAGTTGAAGCACATTCTTAAAGGTCTATGTACTTTTTCTCAGTTTTATCCTGAAAACTTCTACTCATCTATACCAGGAATAGCTGGGGTGGGGGATACTAAGAAGTGCATGTTTCTGTCTGATTTCTGATGAAAGTTGAGAACTTTAATAAACCACTTTAGTGACAATATGATTTTGCAAAGTCACCATTTTACAGAAAATAATCTCATAACAGTTTAAGAGAAATTTAAACAATGACTCCACTAGTTGTATTTTTTTCAGTTCTGCTACATTGGAGGATGATTTTTTTTTTTTTTACATTTTGTAGAGGTAGTTTGCAATGACGTTTCTGATTGTTATACTGAATTCAAGGCAATACCACGCTGTCAATATGTTGTCCATTTATAGCAGAAAATAACTTCTACCAGTCTACAAAGATAAAATGTGGGGATGGCAGTATTTCAGACAACCATTGTAGTAAGCAGTGAAGCTCTCTATGTCAAGGAGTATGAATACATAAAAAAAAAAGTATATATATACATATATTGTTGTCATCTAAACTTAGGTGATATACTTTGCTGCATTTTTTTTTCTTTACAGTGTAACTGCTGTTCTCTTTCATAATGTATAATAGATATTTTTTAATATCCTACCCTCCTTCACCTAAGCACACCAACCCATATGACCAGAGGACATATTCCCTGGGTTTCAGCAACAAGACCATGTTGCTTTGCAGAAAGCAGGTCACACTGTTTAGAGTCATGCACCTGGATTTCCTCTTTGCATCTGCCAGCATATTCTATGTTTCGGTCAGAAAAAAACATCACTGAGCGAGTGCTAGAGTTGCCTTGTTCCCTCTATGTCTCCCTGTCACCCACTCTGTTATACTAGAAGGATCCAACAGATATTCCTTCTACCAGCTGTCCATCTATCCCATGAGTTGGTACTTGTGCCAAGCTTTGAATGTTATTACTCTTAACTACTGGATAAAGTAGGAGGATGTGGTAATCAGTAATGAAATGCCAATGTTTAGCAGTGTATAGCTGGTTCACAAACACCAAGACATTGGTTTATTTTGAAATCCACACAAAAATTATGATGGAAGTCTTCAGAATGCAGTGTAAACAAAGAATTGTAGCAATTGCTGAAATATATGTTTCAGGTCATTTACTCCCACACAGACTATGGCTGAGTCATACTGGTATTTGTGGTTCATTGACCAGACAGCATGTGTAATATGGTGGATCCTGCACTCTGATAAGCAACTGTGGTTTTCTGCATACTCAGCCTAGTGATAGGGTTATCAATGTTTGTCCCTCTCCCCATCAATAAATAAACCACACCAAATGACATTTGACTAACTTAATTAAATTTCCATAAACTAACTTTATTGAGCAATATTTTAATTTACAAATCACAGCATGACCATCTTTATTGAACAATATTTTAATTTATTGATCACAGCATGAACATCCATATAACCACTTATTAGGGCAATGTAACCTCATTCACCCTATCCAGATAAGCAGTGTCCTCACCTGCACTCACTTATTTTACTTATCAAGAGTGTCCTCATCTCCACTTGTTTACTTTATTTATCAAACAGTGTCCTATTGCTCACTTTCATTCCCTAACTCAGTGAGTTAAACATCCAACACCAGAGGGGGAACAGAAGAGGGACAAGCCTGCCCCTCTTCTCTGCCAACCAGCCTGACACAGGCTGTTCCCCACATTCACTCCAAAACCTTCAGCAAACCCTCCACACAAACCTAAGGGTATATTAAGGAGGGTCAAGCTAAACTCATTCAGGTGTACTCCATCCTCTCTAAACCAAACCGGATCCTTGTGATCGATGTCCCAATACCCTAGCATATAAATACCCAAAGCAGCCACTTGTCTAACTAGCCTATCATTAACAAACCAATGAGCTTCTTCCAAAGCCAAAATAACCATGGTACTACCTCCAACCACACAATATACATACCTGGGAATAACCTCTTTAAAATAAACTGATCCTCACTTATCCTATCTACCAACTGTAACTTTGGTATTAACCCAGATTGTTAACTGCCAAATGTACTACCAGGATGCTAAGGAGCACAATGCTAACAAAAACAGTGCAAACCGAACTGTGGGCCATACGGTCTAACTACAATCCCCTTTTGCCACCCAATGGATGTAAGCATGACCAAAAATGAAATTTCCTTTCCCAGAAAATTTATTTAATAGTAAGCCAGTCACTGTACCCAATTATCTACTATAGGACAATAAAGTATTTGATGACCAACAACCCACCATCTTAATGACTTAAATTAAAAATGATATGATTAACATAAAGTGTTTTATTTTGGGAGCAAATTATTAGTTTAGAATACATGTGCCCGATTTTGTCTGACTTTAGAAGCTAAACAGTATCGAGCCTGGATAGCATTTGGATGGGACACAGTTTGGGAACATCACTTTTTTGACAATGGATTTTAACACTGTTTTTTGATTGGTGGAAAAAGGCAGTCAAGATAGAGGATTGGTTCTATTTTCTGATTGGTAAAAAAAAGCCATTAAGATCTATGATTGGCTTGTTTTTAGTGTATAATGATTGGTCCTGAATACCAAGAAATGTTTCTTTCTTGAGATTTTTTAAGTTAATTTAAATATCGTATTGGGTGCATGTGCTTTGGATGGTAGTGGATTGGTTGTGTGTGTTTCATGGTGCAAAGCCTGGAGAGTATTTAAATGGTATGGAGACATTTTGTAAAAAGATTCTGTGGAAGTTCTATGGTGAAAATATTAAAGAATGAAAGTGCTTAATCCTAGAAGGACTCTTGTGGTTTGTCCTTTGGAACTTGTTATTTTGTTTCATTTCTGTTTTGTTCCACACTGTTTTTGTTTAGATAAAATATAATAATATTACACCTAAGTGGAATATTAATGACCGTAAAGTTAAACATAATAAAGAATGTGTGAAAAAAGTAAATACTGTAAAAAATATGAACAAGAAAAAAAATACTTCGAATGTTACAATCTGTCAGCAGAGGCATGGTTATTCTGTTATATAAAGTGTTTATAACTGGTACAAGAATATGGCATATTACATTCATAAATAGAAAAAAAATGTTTATGATTAAAAGAGTGGGTATATAAAGGAGGGGTCGATATTAGAACATCAAAGTTTCACAACTTCGAATGTGCTAATATCGACCCCTATTCAGCGAATGCTGAAAATAGCGAAGCTGCAGAACACCGAATTTCTTCCTAGGGAAGGAATCCGGTTGGCTGTTCCTGTGGCTTCGCTATTTTCAGCACTGTGGTGGAAAGTTACAGGACGGGATCAGGTAAGTGTGCGATTGTGTGGACATGAGGGTTAGGGCAGGGTAGGTGAGTTAGGGTTATGGCACAGGTGAGGTGAGTGCGCGATACTGATGGACCTTAGGGTTAGGGATAAGGTAAGTGGATAGCTAGTGGTGTATGTACAGCTTAATGTAGGGTTATATGTAGGATTTTAGGTGTATGTGTGTGGATAGTTGTTTGTTTGGTGTGCCTGTGTTGTGTGTACGTGTGTCGGAACAGCAAATTTTTTCCCTGGGAAAAAATTCGCTATTCTGCTTGTTCGATATTGCCAGCGTTCGCTGAATAGGGATCGATATTAGAACATTTGATGTTTTAAAAAGTCAATGCTCTAATATAGACCCATAAAGGAGACCAAAAAACTTAATGATAAATCAAAGTACAAGAAAAAGGACTTTGTGAAATGCAAAGGAAGGATATATTTATTATTTATTTATTTGTTTTATATTTGTTAACCAGGGGTGTCAGACTGAGCCGAAAAGGCCCTTTTTCAGCAGAGGCCTGGGGAGAAAAGCTCCACAAAGAAAAATTGCAGACACATTTAGTTATTTAGACATGATCAGTATACACACAAATTACAAGAGATGTGTTTTTACAGTGGTATGCGGCACATAAACAGTTACAGTAGAGAGAACAAACAAAAAAATATTAATTTTAAAAATAAAGGTAATTAATAGATTTGTGGTGTACAGCTGAAATTTGGAACATAGGTAGAATACATACATAGTACACAGGTACAGTACATATATTTTAGATTAGCCTGTGTTTGTGAGTAAGATTGAAAACTATTATCAAGTGTTCTAGATTTTGTATGTATATGTTATCCGCTTTCACTAGCCTGGGGAGCAATCATGGCACTGCCAACTTTGCTTGAGATGTTGCCTGATGAGGTCTTTAAAGGAGGCTTTGGGTGATGTGTTTTGAATGCTAGTAGGGACAGAGTTCCCTTTTTTAGCCACTGAACTACTACATAGTGCATCTCCAAAGCTATTGTAGCTGTTGGAGACTTGTAGTAGTAGTTTGCTTGATGATCTAAGAGGCCTTTTGGCTGAGTGATGTTGTACTAGGTTTTTGAGAGCAGGACACTTATTGGGGAGGTAATAGATAGAATGACAGAGGCAGAGCTGATTGTAGGTTAGGAGACTGGGCAGTTCAAGCCAGTGGAGCTGTCTCAGAGCAGTACAGTGATGGATTCTATATGAGCAATTTGCAGCAAAGCGGGCAATTCTGTTATAGCAGGCTTCCATTTTGCTTAGTTCAGTTTTGTTGAGATTAGTCAGAATGGGAGATGCATAGAGTAAGGTGGATAGAAGTTGGGAGCAAGCAATGGCTGATCTTGTGTAGTTGGTAAGAAATGGTTTGATACGGTAGAGTGACCCTAGTTTGGCATGTACTTTTTTAATAGTTAAGTTGAGATGACTGTCAAATTTTAGGTGGGAGTCTATGGTTATTCCTAATAGCTTAGCCTGTGCCACTGGAGCAAGTGGAGTAACATTTGTGGAGTAGATAGTGAATTGACTGTTAGTGTTTTTGTTAGAACTGGTTATAATCATAAGCTGAGTTTTCTTTGGATTGAGGATAAGTTGGGCTTTGGTAAGGTAGTTTTCAACGTCAGAGAATACTAGTTGAGTTGTTTGCAGGAGGGTGGGAATGTTTTGTGCAGCACAGATTAAGGTAGTGTCATCTGCATACTGAATTATAGATGTATGTTGTGTGGAGGTATGGAGGTCATTTGTGAAGACTGTGAATAGTAGTGGTCCTAAGATAGAACCTGTGGGACTCCTATAGTTATGGGCAGCTGAGGAGAGAGAGAATTTTCCCATTTAACAGCTTGGTACCTGTCAATTAAGTAGCTTTGGAACCAGGTAAGAGTGGAATTTGATAGATGATATTGGTTTAGTTTGTTTAGCAGGATTTGGTGTGAGACTATGTCAAATGCTTTGGACATATCCAAAAAATGAGTTGACACTTGTAGGCCTTCATTTTTTAGATGATTTACTGTGTCTGTGAAGCAGAGAAGGGCTGTAGTGGTACTATGGGCAGGTCTGAAACCATGCTGAGTAGGTGACAGGATGTTGCTGTCTAGGAGATAGTTTAGCATCTGGGTATGGATGCATTTTTCTAGGATTTTGGCCAGGGGGGGAGAGGAAAGCAATGGGTCTGTAGTTATTAAGTTCAGTGGAGGTCCTGCCTTTATGTATGGATGTAACAGGATATTTTCCAGAGTTTGGACACATAGTTTTCAGCAATTGATCTGTTTATGAGAGTGGAGACTGGGATACAATAGCATCTGCTGTGAGTTTCAAGAAATAGCTGAGAAGTAGGTCAGTTGCTGTTGATGAGGTTTTTAGTTTGGAGAGCATGCTTTTGATTGAAGTGGTGGAAACTGTTTTGAGGGTAAAGCTTGTATTATTGTTATTTGTGTTGGGGGGGTAGTGAGGAAGGAACTGTCCTGTGATACTAAGGATAGAATTTAGTTCACAAAGTGGGAGTTGAATTGTGTTTCAATGGGAACTTTAGTGTCAGGGGTGGTTGGATTGGGAGTAGGCATATTAAAGGATGGCTGTGGAGAGGATGAGGAAGATGTAGGGAAAGAAGAATGCAGTTATGAAAATGAAAAAAATAACTTGACTAGAGAGATTGATTAACAAATGAAGAGGGTTTAAGATCCCACCAATTATTATGATGTCTAAAGACAAGGTTATGCTGAATAGAAGTTTGGAGGGGTTCCTCTGTGGACAGTACCTCGGCAGTTTCATCCAGATTTTAGGGGATGCTTTAGGTTTGTGTAAAGGTTTGATATTTGTCTCTGTGTGTAACCCAAAAATAATACTGTTCCATAATTGTGCAACTTTTATAGAGTATATGGAGTCAGCATAATGATTGGTGTATTTTTGCATAAGTTATTAGTGTTGACAATGTAACTGGATAAGTCTGAATGGAATATATTGTTTGCATAAGATGTGCCATGTTGTGACATATATTCATTTTGTAAGGGATGTTGTGTATTATCTTTAACTTCTTTAGTGTCAGTGTATTTTATGGTTAAAGCCAGTCTATTTTTGTCAGGCAGTTCAGTGGTTGTTGTAAGTGGATTTATTAATAGCAAAGTAAGCTATTTTGTCATTTTGTTATAACTAGCTTCCTGTTTATGAAAACATTTTTAGGTATGTGTCTGAGAACAGATGAAATATACAAGGGAATTGGAAGTAGTTAGGCTATAGAGCTAGATCAGGAATGCTTTAACTTTATAATGCAAAACTAGTTTCTTACTTGTTTTCGAAACTACATAATGTATATAAACATTGAATTTCAGCTGTTGAAGTATGTGCTTCAGCTAATGTCCTTAAGCATGTATTAGTAAATCCAGTAAATACATGCACTGCATTTTGCCATTAAAGTGGACTAACTGTTCTTATGAGGTGAAAATATGTCAGACAAGTTCAGGACTTGTTTTTGCATTAATGCAATTCAAGGCCATTCAGGTACAGATCTAAGTGTTCATTGTCTCCCACCCACCATTTTCTATATTTGTTCTTAAACCCAGAGCAACTATTGCTGTCCATAACCACATAATTCCCTCTCTCTTCTTATCTATTGACTGTCAACAAATATTATTTTGCAAAGTCTTCCTCTGTAAGCTATTCAACAGGGTAAGTGACCTTTGATAATTACTTTATAGTGCATGTACTAATACTACTGCAATAATTTTACTGCTAAATTAGTGAGATGCTCCCATAATTAGTTTACTTGTTCCTTTTGGTGGCAGAATGTTTCCTCACTCTCTAGTGGCATTACTAGCTATAGAAGCCTAATTCAAGTGTCTTGCAATTGGTTGGTATGCTCTACTTAACTTTTTTAGTGATTATTTTCTGTGTTATAAATAAGGCAATCTAGTGTGACACTGTCCATCATGCGGTACTGCAGCTGATGTACTTTATTAACAGAGGTATTTAGAACCTTAAATTTCTCTACACAAACTACTCCCTCAATATGTATTGTACTTTAAATTTTCAGCAGTTGTTAGAATAGGCTCTAGGTCCCAGAAGGTTTCATGTTACTGCTTGTGTGTAGACTTAAACGGTTTGCTTTGGACAAGTAGAATCTCCAGTATATCAACTGCATACCCATAGGCATGACACCCTCTTCTGCCTGCATTAGTAAACATCTGGACTGATGGATTTGCACTTTCCACCAATCTCTGTAGCCAGCCTAGTTGAGATGGATATCCTGAGACGATGTAACAATTGTCTCATGTTTACTGACAACCACATATGACTTAGACCAGCAGACACAGTCTGAGAGATGTAGTTATACAATGTTAATAGTGTGTACCCCAGAGTTCAATACTTGAGCCACTTCTCTTTGGAATTTACTTCTTTGAGGTCAATGCTAATATTAATGGTTCATGGCTGACGGGTTTGCAGATGACTGCAAATGTTGCTCAATCATAAATACCTCAAAGGACAAAAAGATCATCCAAGAGAGTTTGTCCTGTTCAAATCTTTGGTGTCAATACCATGGGCTAAAATATAATGCCTAGAAGTTTGTAATCACATCCTTCCACAAACATTACTTCCCTTATAACTGTTACATTGAAAATACAGCCCTAAAAATTGATCTCAGAGTTACGGATCTGGGAACCTATGTCGGCAACGAACTGTCCTTTAATCACTATGTATTCACTGTTGTAAGGAAGTCCTTTTTGTTGCACAACTTATACCAGGGATTGTGTCCAGTTTCAGGGGAATGGAACTGTTCTACTGTGCTTATCACTCATTAGGCCAATCATTCAGTACATTGCTCTTTTATGTATATACCTGCCCAAACAATTGTCACAGTTGTCACAACTGGAATGACCACAATGTTTTCTCACTGAAAATATCAAAGAGAATAAATGATGAAAACTATGCTAACAATCTAAAAGACTTGTCCCACATCTCAGTGTCATATGGGCTTCTAAAAGGTGGCCTCTGCCTTGTATACTGAGCTTCATCAGACCCTCTTCTGTCCGACCTACTACATATTTATAAGTCCAGTGGAATCATAAACACCCATTCAAGGAATTTCAATCCCTTCTGCAAATTAAATAGAATATGTCAGAAGGACAGGCTTGTATCACAGAGAACACTGCTACTATGGTACTATTTTCTATTGCAAACAAAGCACAGTGCTTATCTTGCTCTATTCAAATGTAATTTCGGCAAATAGATGGGTAACTGCAAATTCAACACCCCTGTCTCTCATGGATATTAAAAAATGGAAATAACCCAACATATCATTTTTTGGCCACTCTCTGGCTTATTTCAATGTAAAATATTAGTGCTAAAAACTACTAAGGAAATGTAAATCCAGGCTTCTTAACATCCTGACAGATCAATAGCCTAGAAAGCATCTATGAATCTAGGAACCTATAAATTAAACCCAAATAAGTAATTTCCTTTCAAACAATAAATCCACTCCAAATTGCATCACTCCAACAACACCTATATAATTTTCCCAACATAAGATTTATTACATACTGTAGCATCTAAACACTGCAAAACACAAACACGTACTCTGCCGTATGCTATGTCAATCCTTTTCAGTAAATTTATGTGATAACCTCTGTTTTTAAAAAGTAACTATTCCAAACTTCACAATGCTTATTAGTCTACTGTAGTGCATGCAGCATGGTGATTACACTCCAATATCAGGGGAAAAGACAAATAAGTAAAGCACCTCTATAGCAAGAGACCCAATCTTAACAAATTTTCAGCACCAAGACTGGCTATCACATGAGGCAGGTAAATCTGCTGCTAAAGAACAGCCAATGACAGCAGCAGAACAAACACAGATTTTTTTGCCTGGTGTCTGTGACAGTAAAGTGTCGCTGATTTTTTCAAACATAACCGAATATCTTATAGTGTCTTTCAGACAGCACTCACTGAGTGCTTTACAGATTTGAAAGTTGCCAAAACACTAAGCGATTTTTTTCTTGTAACTAGGAGTACATGGAGCAGATAAAGCAGATTGAGTTTCTGATCATAATCCTTTATTATGTGTTCTCAACATAGATGCCAAAATTCACTTCTCGAGTGAATTTTTTCCCGTCCATGTCTCAAACACATAATAAGCTGGTTATGATCAGCAACCCACTCATAATTTTCTATGTTCAGTACTACATAACTATCTCTCTCATACTTAACATCCTTCCACTCTCTCATTCATCCCAAACTCCCCCATCCTCCTCCTCCATTACATTTACTCAAGACACTGATGACTGCACAGTAATAATTTTCCCCACCCAATACAACTACAATGACATTAATCGTTTTAGGGTTACCTACTTGAAACATTTTCAAACACAACCTATACTACCCAAACTACAACATACCAAATTCAAATGTTTTCCCTCCACCCACATCCTACCATACTTCTGTGTGGGGACATTCACCCCTGTCTAAAAAAAACAACTTAATCTACTCATGTTCCAAATCACACAGTAAAGCTTCTTTAAAACTTCTCATTATTAGTCTAAGTAGTCTGCATAATAAACTCACTGACCTACATGCATGGATTTCTCACTACTCCCCATAGGTTCTATACATAATTCAAACTTGGCTAAAATGAGAAACTACAGATGGAGAAATTGTTCCTCCAAGTCTCCCTTCATATAGTTCAAGGAGGTACATCTCAGGACATTCACACCTGCATGGACTATGACAGTGTCATACTGGTACTTGGGGGTTAGTGACCTGAATGTTTGCATGATCTTGTAGATCCTGTCCTCTGGCAGGTAACTAACTGTAACTTTCTTGTTATCTAGCCTGGTTAGGGGACACCAGTGTGTCTCACAATAGAGTCTTCTATGACCAAAATATTGGGTTGTGGAGTATTTTGCATTATGGGGTTGGTAGTTGAGACACAATGAGATGTTGCTTTTTGTGTTGTGATGGGAATTGTCTTGTTTTTGTGCATGTAGAGTTTCTGAGGACTGCTCCTGAAAGGCCTTTGTGGTTTGGGTAAATTATACATGAGCACCTCGCATATGTAGGTCTATGTGTCTGGTCCTTTGTGGATGCAGTGATTGGTGCATGTGTTTGTGTCACTGAGCCTGTTTGTTGCTTTTTGTATCTGCATGTGAGAGTCTGACCTCCATTATCAATGTGTAACTACATCGCTGACATACTGTATTTGTCTGTCCAAGAACAAAGTGGTCGTCAGTGTACTTAATGCAATTGCTACATTGCATTAGGATGCCCATGTCCACCATGCTAGATGCAGAGATAGTAGGAAATTGCCTATCTGTGGCTGCAGATCCTAATGTGTACTGTCAAGTGATAGGAGTGGAGGGTGTTTGTAACCTAATGAGGGATGGTTGCTTACTTTGATGTGATCTATACCTAATCTATCCAGTAAAGCTGCCCAACGCCCTATATTCTTTGAGCAGCAAAAGTCCCAGGTGCTGTAATAATGCAATGTTGACCTAAATAATTCTAACTAAATGTGTTTATGCTGATCACTGAGCAGACTAGCTGCCCCATGAGTAATGTGGAAATGAGGTAAAGTACCAAGGTAGTTTGTATAGGGAAATTTCAACTTTTGGTGATTGCATATATACAAGGTGGTATACAATGCACCACTAACCCCCATTGTGCAAAGAGAAGCTTTGTGTAAATGTGACGCTTATATATGATCAGAAAAAAGCAGGTTTTACACTAACTGTGCCCTAAGGTCAATCATACAAGCATACAATGAGTTCTCCACCAGCAATTCCCAGCTCAAACAGATGAAACCAGCCCTGCCCTGCCACAAGATTACAGACTTTGACAATCAATGTAAAATGAAGAAACCACAAACAGATGCCTAATACTAGCTTAAAATCACTAGGTGCAATATATTTAAATGCAGAACGGCAGCCTCTACAGGACTTAGAAAATACAACTGTTAAACTTTAAAGAAATGCGGAAAACAATAAATAGCACATAAATCTTTCACAGTATAATGGCAATTAAATTAAATGAAAATTATACTTAATTTCATTTGTCTTGCCAAGGATGGCATCAGATGTTAACAAAATATCTCAAAGTCTCTGGCATCATCGCCAAACAATAAGCAGCTCTGAATAAATAAGCCAAGGCTCGCACAAACGAGAAGTTTATATATGATCAGCAAAAAGCAAGTTTTACACTAACTATGCCCTAAGGCCAACCAGTTAAGCACATGATGAGCTTTCTACCAGAAACTCCCAGCTCAGATAGGCAAAATTATCCCTATCCTGCCACAAGAGTGCAGACTGTTAATGTA
Organism: Protopterus annectens; assembly: GCF_019279795.1. Classification (NCBI taxonomy): domain Eukaryota; kingdom Metazoa; phylum Chordata; order Ceratodontiformes; family Protopteridae; genus Protopterus; species Protopterus annectens. The sequence continues at coordinate 1,987,977,063 of NC_056735.1, forward strand.
AAAAGACTGGTTTGGAGCCCAAGTGTTAAGGAACAACAAATAGATGCCTAATGCTACCTAAAAAAATGGATACAATGTTTTTAAAAGCAGAACAGCAGCTTTTACATCACTTAGAAAATGCAACTTTTAAACATTAAAGAACTGCAGAAAACAATAAATGGCTCATAAGCCATTCACAGTACAATGAAAACAATTAATATAAGTGCAAAATGATATTTAATTTCATTTGTCTTGCTGAAGATATTTGCAAAATCTTTCAAAGTCTCTGGCATCATTGCCAAACGATGAGCAGGTATGGATAAATGAACTTTATTTATTGTTCATCAGAAGTTCTCCCACCACACCAATCAAGCCTTAATGGTCACGATAAATTCCAGGGACAGTGATATATAGCCTTAAGCAACCAACACGAATCCAGTCAATAAGCAGGTCAGTAGAATACAGTTCTCAGAAGACGCCTAGTAATTAAAGTAGTTTCTCTCTCACTGAAACTGTTCCTGACCCAGAGGCCTATTAGGTACTTTTAACAAGACAAAATAATCTAAAGAAACAAAATATTTACTTACTGTACCAGCACAAATGCAATGTACATAACCACACATCTAGGTACTAAAAATGTCCATCATAATAGATTGCTGGCATAGGTTTGGGCACTTAATGGGTGATCCTTTAATAGTCATCAATGTCTAATATTAGACAATAGCGAGAGTGTTCATCTTTTTTGTATTTCAGTTTCATATGTATATTACAGACATTGTAATGGTCTGCATTGTACATTATAGACTCACTTGCTCAACATTCTCCATTTTACTGATTGATTTCTAAATAATGCATTGTAGTTCCCACTTTAATAACTGTCATCACCCATGTAGGCAACACATTGTCCTGTATGACTGTCATCAGTATAACAAGTAACATCTCACCGTATGTGACAGCCAACTCCTCCCTTATAGACCTGACCAACTCACAACTCAGTAATAGAGTAGACTGTAGAGATGATGCCTCCAATATCAAATTAGGAAATAATGGATTTTATCTCTCTCTCTCTCTCTCTCTGAATATATATATATATATATATATATATATATATATATATATATATATACTTACCCTACTTACCCTAACATTTGGCTCATGTCCACCTTATGTCTATGATTTCTTCATATGTGACTGCTACAATTAATAATGTTGAATCATTTCAGAAATTTAAAAATATCTAAAATTGTTTGATGTTTTTTATTTTTGTTTTTGTTTTACATTTTATAGTGTATAAATTGTAATCTGAAATTGTGTATAATTGTGGAGCTTTTCTTCCTGGGCCTCCACTGAAAATGGGACTTTCTGGACCAGTGGACTTTCCTGGTCAACAAATGTCAATAAATAAATGTCAATAATATATATATATATATATATATATATATATATATATATATATATATATATATATATATATAGTGTGTTTCTATAGGGTCAGATTTCTATTGCTGGTGATATGATACAAAATGTGTCTGAGATGACAGTGTAAATGGATAGTTTAATATATAGCCCTATATATAATATATATCCTCAGATGGATCCATGTACTACAACAATGTCAAAAAAAAACTACAACAAATGACCATAGTTGACCAACAACCAGGAAGTAACATGATACATAAGGTAAGTGAAGGGAAACCTTTTAAATTTTCTCTTTTCCCCCTGTAGTCCCATCTTGGAGTTGGTATATATAGTTAGTGGGGGTGGCAACCCCCCACCTTGGTTGGCTGTGTGTGAAATGTTGGCTGACTATGGCCATTCGATATAGTTTTTTTTTTATGTTGTTGCATTTTAATGATTGTCCTGTTTGCTGTTTCGCAGTTCACATTTTTTCAACTTCAGTAGCCAAACATAGACCCCCCCCCCAGTTAGCTGTCTTCATTATATTTGGAACTTACTTAACTGGATCTGCTGATTTTTGTTTGTCTTTTCAGCTTTTCTCAGTTAGGGGTCACCACAGCGGAACTACGGTCCACTAATGATTGGCAGTAGATTTTTATGGTGCCGAGTATCCAGTCCAACACCCAACCTTCAGCAAAGGCATGCCCATTCATGCATATCTTTTAGAGGCCACTCGCCCATGGGGAGGACATGCAGACTCGACACAGAAGGCACTCCAGCCAAGAATCGAACAGGAGAACCTCTTGCCATGAGGTAACATTGCTACTGCTGTACCACCGCAGCTTACAGGATCTGCTGGTACAGAATGAAATAATAAGAATTGGTGCCATCTACCAGTTCCATTGCCTAGCTCTTTACCTTTTAATAAATACAAAATAAAATTGAAGGCTTAGATAATGTTTGCTCCCTTTATGATATATGTCACTTCATAAAGTTTTCCTTGCCCTTCTATTTATGTGATGCATGTTTTTTCACTATGCTTTGCTCTACCTCTTCACTCACTGCATTAGTTATATCTTGTGATTACTGCATTCAGTGTTTCCAATATATTCTGTATAACATGTTTATGTTTGGTCTCTAAACATATACACGAAAAATAATTTACTACCTGAGTAAGTCAGCCATATCCAAGCAAGGAACATGTGCTTCATTTGGCACATGCTTGTGAAACACACTCACACAACAAACACTCACACACACACACACACACACACACACACACACACACACACACACACACACACACACACACACACACACACACATTCTCCAATTGTTTGTGTCCTTTTCTTACATCACCAATATTCCTTCAAGATACCATCACCTCTGCTAGAATTACTATACTCCTGCTCATGGGATGCATTATGCATAGTGCATTATAATAGGGTTCCTATTATATAATCTAAGATGCAATCCTTTGAATACGAACTTGAATGCACGAAACAGCAAAATAATCACCATAGTGCGATCTCAGAGTTAGTATATTTAAGTAGGGGGGGTGTTGGGTGCACAGCCCCCCCACATCGGGAGTGTGGGGGTAAAGCCCCCTACTTTATGTAATGTTTTGAAGTTTTTCTTTTTTCTTTTTTGTGGAACAGCAATTTTTTTCCCTTGGAAAAAACGCTGTTCCAAGTGTTCGGGATTGTAAGCTTTCACTTACATGGGATCGATAAATCATCATTCACTTTTTTAAGCATTCACTGATTTAATATAGACCCTTATGATAGCATCGCTCAGTGGCTATTCCTGCCTCTGCACTCTGTGGATCTACTTTACAAGTTCAAAGTTTCAAAACTTCAAACTGCAAATTGTCAAGATCATAAGATCGAAGTCTTAAAACTGAAATTGTAATAAAAAGCACTAGAAACAAATTTTGTTTTATGTTTTTACAGGAGGGCAAGCCCCCCTTCACTCTCCCACACCCCCTGCTAAATAAATATACCAATTCTGAGATTGCACTACAGTGAGGAAAACTGTAAATTTCCTGTTCCACGCTGTATGGCGATCACCATTCAAAACATTCAAAGTTTCAAAACACCAATCTTATGGTCGCGACCATTTACAGTTTTGAAACTTTGAGCTTGTGAAGGTTTAAATGACTTCATCAAGTTTTTTGGAAACCCAAATATCATATGGTCAAGATCATGTGATCAAGTTTTTGAAAACTGGAAAAAAAAGAAAACAAATCTACATATTCGCACCTCACACCCCCTGTAAATTATATATACCAACTCTGAGATCACACTACAGTTGGGAAATGGATAAATTCCCCTTTGAAGCATTTCTATGTAGATCGTGGTACAGTGCAAAAATAGAGATTTATATTCCACTCTCTCTGTCTCTCCCTCACTCTCTCCTACATTTTTCTATTAATGGGTGTTTAGTGTGGGTTTTTACTTTTGTTCACCTTTACTAAGATTTATGTGCAGCATGCTTTATACATTTTTGTTGGGTCTATATTAGTAGGATGAAACCGCAAAACAGTGAATGCACTTAGAAATGATCGAACCTGCTAAACCTCAAATGGCCACAACAGCGACTTTTTTTCCCTGGAAAAAAAAATAGCTGGGTCAACACAAAAAAAAAAACAAATCTAAACACAAAATAAAGTGGGGGGCTGTGCCCCTCACACACCCCCTATTTAAATATACCAAGTCCGAGATCATACTATAGTGGAGGAAATGGCGAAGCCCTGACAATGGCCCAGCAATTTTTTCCCTTGGAAAAAAATCGTTGTTGTGACCATTAGAGGTTCTGCAGCTTCGATCAATTTAGGTCGATGTAAGCACGGTCGCTCTTTTGCCATTTCATCCTTCTATCATGAACCCATTTTTGTTTTGTTCTTTATGACACAACAGAAGCACTATCTTTGTTTGCATTATACTTTATGATATTAATTTGTACATCATCTGTTTACTTCAGCTTGATCAATGACTTTATGGCAAATAATTTGTTTTTGCATATCTAATTTTGCTTTGCAAATATTTAAGTACACAGAATGCTAGCTGTGTACCATGTAACCCTCTACTCAACTATAACTTTTTAAGCCCATCTATTGGAGATGTGAAGACATCACTATACTATTAATGTAGAAAGACAATGGTGGTAGTAAACTAGTTAAAGAATTTTTCAATTCTTCTGAATGTTATTAGGTTGAATGTTATCTTTATTCAAGTCTTACTTTCTTGAAATAAATTTGTATTCTATTGAGAATTACATGGGTATGCAAGTACCATCTAGTCTGAAAGATATTTATTAAGGTAACATATCTGCCTTGCATGCTGTGTAGTAGCTTAAGATCACTGATTGTTGTTATTTTCAAGACTGCTGCATACTTTTTCAAGCAGAGTTTAGAAATAGCTTAAAGGAAATAATTGTCAATATGTCATGAAAAACAAGAACTAAGCCTGTCAAAACATAAACCAGGTATAGTCAGAAAATAACATACCATGAACCCACAAATGCTAATCAATATATGTTTCCAGCAAGAATACCTGTCATGTATAACAAACAACTTTAAATATTCAGTACATTCCCTTCTTTGTTGAAAATACAGTTATAGGCAGACAAGATCAGGATAAAAGGCATTGAAGGCTATGACTGACACATACTTCATGCTGTTGTATAGTTTTTGCTTTGAAAGTCCCACAGCAAGAATAGTCATCACTCCCTCAAAAATAAAACAATATAAAAAGACCCACATAATTTTGATGTAAGCAGTTAGGATACCTAAAGCTCATTGCATTGCTTTTCATGGTACAATTTTACAAGCACCATTAATACAAGCATGAAGTTTAGTCAATGCTGCATTCTATTACTTGCCAGCCTTTCTAATTTTATTTTATTTATTTATTTTTTTTTAATTCAGAACTATTTGATGAATTATATTTTTCTTAGGTCTCCCATTAATTACACATTTATGAATAAATAATGCAAAACAGTGGAACAGTAAGGCTAAATGAACAAGAAACCACAATTATTAAAATGTTTTCAGTAGAAAATATTCTATTATGTTATATTTCTATAAATCTTCTTGTTGGTTGAGGCAATAATACAATACAATTATTACAACATCGAAGACTGCTAAAAGAAAGAAAAAATATGGAAAAAAATCAATATAGAATACAGGTAATACGAGTGGTAAATAATTGAACTGTAATAGGCTAAGTTCATTAACATTTTCACTTACTGACTAATTTATATTTGCATTATTTCTATTGGGCAAGGTTGGAATCCATGTTTTAGCTAAATTAAATTGGTGGCAACATATCAAGTCTCTCAATATATGTCACAAATGGTCTCGTACACAGGGAAACAAATGAGACTGATGACAGCGTTTAAAAAACAAGTATTCATTTGAAAAGTATATGATACTTGCATTGGTGGAACACTAAAGTGCTTTCAGCTACACTAGTGTATGTTAGAGTTGTATTTAATCTGTCCTCTAAACTGAAGACTCTTTCCCCTTTCACTGTACATGTGCACACTATTGACCCCCTCCCATTTTTCCTGCCCTATTGTACTCCTAGGTCAATTACTTAGAACTACTTTCTCGTGGAAAAAGTTTACCTATGTACCTGCAGCCCATACTTCAATTGTTTTTCCCTGTAGAAGTGGTTGTTCTTTTCAGCACACTGTACTAGATTAGTAGCATAAGATTTGTAGTTATTAGGAAGATACTGCACTACACTGACCTGGAATTGACTTAGTTTGGTTTTCCTGTTTTCTTTTTAGCAGCTGGCCTAGTCCAGTTTTTCTGACTCACAGCCTTATATTACTTTGTGTCTACCCCCCCTCACCTTAAACCTGAACAACTCCTTCTCACTCCTGCTTAATTACAGAGGTATTTTCCTTTTACTGTTCTGTCCTGACCAGCCCTATAGATAGGATCTGCAGTCTTGAGGACTGATGTAGCCCAGCTCCGTTCACCTTGCTACACTTGGCTCACTGCACTCCCCTACTCTGGCCCCCATTTCCCACCCACTCCACTACCTCTACATTTATTCTAGCCCCCAGATCACCTGACCACACTCTCCTCCAATCAATGACATATCAAATTTCTACCTTAAAATGTATATAGTATCTACTTCCCATGCATTCACACTCACACCCATACTTGAACCCCAAAACTACTAAGACCCAACCACTACTCCCTCATAAAATACCATTAATCCTAGGATTTCTCTTCCTAACCCTCACATACCTAACAAACATCACATCATTATATTCAAACACATCACTAGAAAACACATCATTCCACATAACACTTTCTCAGACAAATATACACTCACACATTTTCTTTCCTGTCTCCTCTACATTATTTAAAGACTGCTTAATCTTACATATTCATAAGTCTCACACAACACCATCTTACACTAGAAAATATAATTTAGATCCAGCATAGACATAGTGCACACAACAAAACACATATTGGGCAGGATTCACGAAGGCTTGCATGGAGTGTAAGAGACGTGTAACACTCCATGCAAGCCTCGCGATCCAGGAACAGCCCTAAACTCCGTGTAAGAGACCAGCTAAAACGTCTCTTACACAGACTGGGTGTGGACATGCTAAATACCTCACTTGCAGCCGAAATGTATGCAAATGAGGTATATTAGTGATCCAAGAAGCAGAAACCAGCCAGTGTAAGAGACATTTTAGCTGCAGAAATGTACTCAGTTGACAACTGAGTATGTTTCTGCAAATTTCACAAGGGAGCCATGTCAGCTCCAAATAAAGGGTGCATATGTGTCAGGCAGCATGCCAATGGCCAAATATGTGGCCATTGGCAAGGTAACCCGATGCAAAAATAATAAAAATGTACAAAACATAAAAATGAAGGTTATAAACCCACAAATGTGGGTTTTATGCAATACATGGAATGACAATGCAGGGACCAGCAGACCAAAAACAACATGGCCACTGTGTAGTGGTTGCTAAGGGGGGAAGCTGAGTGTAAGAAATGTAACTAAGCATTAGTAGGCAATCTCATAGCAAATGAGCACAGTCTGAGTAGTGTAAGAGATACATAAGGGGGAGGAATAGAGTAGGAGATAGGTGACATCACAGGGGGGAATGGTAGAAAGAAATGCAGTTCATTGGAGGTCAGTGTAACATGACAGATGACAGACACAGGTCAGGGAAAGAGGAGTGCCACAAGATAAGCATGGGAAAGTCAAGAAATGGAAGGTGTACACTGTTACTTACACCAAAGTTTCTTGCTGGGCATGCATGCGCACGTGTGCGCGCCATGAAGCATGAGTAGGGCAGTGTGCGCACGTGTAAGGCAGACTGAGCATGTGGGAGTGTGTTGGTAGATGTTTAACACTGTTTGCGCTGGTGTGCACGCGTGTAGGGCAGGCTGAGCATGTAGGAGGCTGTTGGCAGACTTGTAACACAGTTTGCGTGGGTGTGCGCGCGTTTTAACCTGAATAAGTAGATTCTGAACCGTGTAAGCACGTTTGCGCGCGTGTAAGCCACTGTGAGCGTGTTTCTGCTAGTATGCATGTTGCTCCCCCCTGAGGAAACAGAAAGGAAAAAGGAAGCAACAGAATTAGTAGGAAGCTAGCAAGGATTACTGCTGAAGCTAGCAGGTGAAAACAGTTAGAAGAAGGCAATTACACAGGCAGAATAGTAGCCCAGCCCAGCACTTAAAACTCTGCAAACAGTAGTGCAGGATGTTTCTCTTAAGAGACACTGCAAGACAGGAGTAAGCTAATAGAAGTGAAAACTGAAAAAGCTTCACTCAGAGCAGTAATGTTAGGGGCTGCCATAGCTGTCATAATGAGACATAGGCGACTTGCTGAGGGTGGTGACAATGCAGATGGTGCCAGACAACCCACACTGAGGAGACGGAGAAGAGTGTACAGGCCCAGGGTCACCTACCACAGGTTATATGAGCTGGAGATAGTAGAGCGCTATAGAGTGGACAGAGAGCTCCTGCAGCAAATAGTTGAGCTGTGCAGGCCACGCCTCACACACAGAACCAACAGAGGGGAACCCATCCCAGTGGAAACCAAGGTATGTGTTGGTCTAAGAATACTAGCAACAGGTACCTTCCAGAGACCAACTGGTGATATGATGGGGATATCACAGGCATCAGCCTCCAGGGTACTGCACCAGTTCCTGGATGCCATGTCAGCACATGTCGGTGATCATGTATATTTCCCCAATGCCCATGAGGTATTGGCCAGCAATATGCGTCTCTTCCAGCAAATAGCAGAATACCCTGAGGTAGTGGGTGCAATAGACTGCACGCACATATGCATCAAAGCACCAGCCGGTGAGCGGGGTAGGGCCTACATTAACGGCAAGGGCTTCCCCTCCATCAACTGCCAGGTTGTGTGTGATGCCCAGGGCATAATAATGAATGTGTGTGCTGGCTGCCCTAGGAGTTACCATGATTCCCACATCTGGCATTTGACGCAGCTGTGCCAGACATTTGCCAATGGGGACATCCCACACGGACACCTAGTGGGGGATGCAGGTTATGCACTGGAGCCGTGGCTGATGACACCCATCAGAAACGCACACACACCTGAACAGGAACGCCATAATGAGGCACATGCACAAACACATAATGTAATAGAGCATGTGTTTGGGCTGCTGAAGTCACGGTTCCAGTGTCTGGACACATCTGGTGGAGCCTTGCAGTACACACCAACTACATGTACCCAAATTGTCATGGTATGTGCTATGCTACATAATATGATCTTGCGAAAACAGCTGCAGCAGGACCAGCATAGGGCTGGGCCAAACAGCCCCCCACCATTGCCAAGGCCATCACAGGCAGAGCATGACTCGGAGGAGGAACAACCTGAGCCTGCTCCAGTAGGCAGAAGGAGGAGTGCCCAGTATGCCCTGGCCTTGGCAAAGAGGCAATGCATAGCACATACACTGGCTCATAGGAACCCTGGGAATGATACCCCCTCTGACTCACTCAAATAATAACATGGATGCCTAAAATGACATGACCTGCTCACAAACATGTACAGGGAAGTGTAATATGCGCATCCGACAGAGGCAGCCCTGCAGCACCACCTGAGGCATGAATGCCATGTGTTAAGTAATGTAACACCATGTACTATATGCACACCTGAGCACCCTGACTAACATCCACCCTCACCAAGCATGAAGCCACAAAATGACGATGGGATGATCAAGTGCAAAAACTGGCTGAAGTAATGCAGTTAGTCAAAGGGGAGCCAATGTGTTTCAGGCTGGGAAGACATGCAGAGCATGACATGATGCACCACCTGCTAGGGGTGGTGTGCACCTATCATTCCATGCCCCATGGATACTGGCAAAGGCTGTCAGTACCCACAGCATGCCCTGAATAGGTAAGTCTCAAAACACAAACCCACCTTCATAGGTACCACAAGGGATAGGAACCTAGATGTAATGCTACCCAATGCCAGAAGTCTAAACAGCAGGATGTGTGCAGTGTAAATGCACACAGTACGGAGAATGTAGATATCAGTCCTGTAATAGAGAACTGGGTCAAGGCTCACATCAGCACCCTAACACTACCAGGTCACACCTCATACTGTGCTGTACAGCCGCAAAACATGGAACAAGCTACAAAAGGAGGGTGACTAGCAATAAATGTCAAGGATAACCACACCCCCATGTTGGTACCACAACAAGAAGCAGCATGGATTAGCCATGGTCAAATACCAATGGCTAAAACCGCCTCCCAGTATATAGCCTGCTTCAGACTACTGTCCTAATACCAGGAACTGCACCTGGCCTATGTTGGAATACATGAATATATCAAGCCCCCAAAACATTATATTGCTTGAGTGAAAATACCCAGACATACACTGGGAACATTATACTAGCACCAACACAGTTGGAGAAAAGTTCCCAGAATCCATAAACCAAAATGCCCAGGAACAATGTACCACTCCCACAAGAGGGGTAAGCATACTGGATGTGATAATCAGCAACATGTGTACTGGATGGCAAGATGAGAAGTGTATCCTTCACTGGTAAGACCAGACCATAGAGTAATCACACTGGATATACACATCCCGACCCCAGTCCCTTGCCAGAATACCACAGTGAAAACATGTGTAAAGCATAGGTTGCAGCCCTCCAAACCGATGTGGAATCCACAAAAGGCCCTGTGCAAGTGCAGAATATGGGACACACCACAGAACATGTTATACAGGCATTCCATGAACACAGCCAGGAATGCTTGGAGTATGCAATCACAAATAACTACAACACACAATGCCATACACGCAGGCATCTGGCATGCTGGACTCCAGCCATTACCAAACCATGCAAGAGAATGAGGAAGCTACCACATGATAGAGCAAACATAAAAGGGAAGTAATCACTGACCAGTAGTATGGCAATAACATATGTCCACACATACAATCCACTAAGTCCAGCCACAACAAGTAGAATCTGTGAATCCAGAGGCAATGTGACACCTGTCCCAAGTACACAGACAACCACAACTCCCCCCAATAAATACAAATATATGTGATAGATGCAACCATGTATCCAAACCAGAGGTTGAGCTCCCCCAACTCAGTACTGTCAAAACTAGTCAGGAGGAGAAGGTAACCACATACACCACAAACCCAGTCCCACATAGACCTACCACAACTGTAAACCAAACACATAAACACAGAAAAACATTCCCGGAGGCCCTAATTACAAACACACCACACCAACAGAAGCCTCCAAAGCAGATCACAAACAACCACAACCTCCAAACATAGCACATGCAACGCATAGTACACAAAGCTGGTGTGCCAAACAGTCACAGGCCAGAAGGAGAAACAACATGCCTGATACAGTTGTAATAGGTGTCTGTATAGGCGGACACACTGCTGTCCCACTCACCAGACTGAACAAGGGAAAGGGTAGAGTAAGCTGCCTGTAGGCTGCCACAAAATGCCACATAACACAAGTACGCAGGTCACCCCAAAGCAAGCAGAAATATGATGCACTCAGTGTCCATGCTGGTGTGAATGACCTGAGATGTACCTCCCTGGTCTACATGAAAACAGACATGGATGAGCTCTCTGAGTATGTACCCCAGGCCGGTATGACACTGGCCGTGTTCAGCATCCAACCCTCACCAAGAATGATGCCACAGTACAAACACAGAAAGATCATGTTTAACAGCTGGCACAGTTACAGCTGTCAGTCCAAGAGGGTCTAATGTCTGTCTGCTTGAGATGTCAAGCATGACAAGTCATGCTGCTGTTCCAGGGACGGCATGCACCTGTTACCCCTGTGCATCTGGATACTGGATAAGGCCTTTGCCACCTCCATAGAGCCGTATGTAGGCAAGGCCAGAAAGACTACCCACCACCCTAGAAAACATAAGTGGTAAGAAACATAAGGGTAATCATAAGGGTAATGCTGACCAATGCCAGATGTGTAAACTGCAATATGCATGCCCCTGAGGCACTTCCCATTATGGAGAACATCAATGTCTGTGCAGTGACAGAAGCCTGCTGCAAGCCTAGTGATAGCACACCAGCACTACCAGGTTATACCACATATCATGCGTTATGGCCCCAACACCTGGACCAAAACATCAAAGGAGGGGGAGTATCCATATGCAGCACAGACACCCATACGGCCAGGTAACTGACAATGCACAAAGCAGTGGAGACCACCCATGTGCACCTAAGTGTAATCAAAACTGCTGTACAGTCTGTAGCATGCGACAGACCACACTCTCACACAGAAGAACTCCACCCAGACATCCTGAAGACACTGGACAGTATGAATGTCCCACCAAATACCAGACAAGGTACATGCAAATTACCACATAGGTGGCAAACCATTATGTATGCAAGGAGTAATCAGGGACCTAGGGACACAAGTCGACAGTAATCTGTCATGTGACACTCACAATGCCAATGTGGCTAGGAAGATTGTCGATATTGGACACCGTATCATGAAAGGATTCCCATCTACATCAACAGAGGTCACTGTGCCGCTGTACTGTTCCCTTATCAGACCCATAATCTAGTACAATGACTCATATGGGATGTACCGGACGTGACACCTGCAGCAGTTCGGAAGACCTCATAGTTACCCCACCAAGAGGATAAAGGGTGTGAAATATATGTCATATGCTGCCTGGCTGTAGACACCCCAGCTGAATGCAGTCACAGACCGCCTACACAGAGGCATTGTATGTCTGTTGTACAAGGCCATGTCCAACACAGGAGTAATGGACATGCTCCACCACAGGAAATCAAAGCCACTGGAGCTGTGAGAGTGACAGATGTCAGCCTCAACACATAATGAAATAGGATGTGCTGGAGGGACAGATACATAACCCAGAGGCTCCCCACACCCAGAAACAGGATCCCAATCCATGTTAGGCAGAGCCCCTCACTGACACCCCTCAACAGGAATATTGCCAAGTGGATGGATGATCGTACATGTTTACTGGGGGTCTTCACTGTGTCACGACCAGACAGAGGCATAGTAAAGAAAGTCATAAATGGCCATAGTAGTCACATAGCAAGGGGCAGCGAAAGACACACACACACACTCTGGCTAGGCTTACTAATGCCCTAGGGTGGATAGCCTAGTATGAACCCATGAACCTATGAAGAAACAAATTGTACAGGACACTAAGGATAATCACAAGGCTTACTTAACTGATGGTGGGAACCATGTTGGGCATCCACAGATATGCTCCGAATCACACAGATATTACAAACAACATACCAAACACACACACATATTGCCAACATACAACCTGGCAGGTGCAGTGCAAACCCCCCCCCCCAGAATGCAAAATATCTATCCCAGCAGACTGCTGGTCCCCTGACATTGCAGATGCTGAGGTAACAGCCATCATCTGCAAAGCAAAACATACAGCAGCAAAGGTATGTGATGGTGTCCTGGGCTGAGGCCAACATGGACTCCAAGAATAATGGAATGCCAAATCACACTACTTCCCAATGTCAGCCTTACCACAGGATATGTACCCAAAGAGCAGTGTACAACAACAGTGGTCCTTCACAACAAAGGTGTTGCCTGAATGGATACTGCAAACTACCACCCCAGGATCCTGACAAGGTTGGTCTGCACAGCTATGGAAAGGATCAGTATGTACCGCAGACAGAAAGTTATTGTGGACCTACTGATACTGGACCCTACACAGTGTGGCTGTCGTAACTGCAGATCCTGCCCCTAAACATGTTTGACCCATTTGAAGCAGTCATTAAGGTCATTGATGAGGGCAATGTGGTCCATACAGCGTACCTAGACCATGCATATGCTTCTAGACAATACCCTACGAGTTCAGTATGGATATGTTCACCAGCTTAAATATATACCCCTATGTCAGTAGAGGGGTTGCAAACCAGACCAAGGACAGAACTGACATGGTCAGACATGCCGCATCCATGTCAGACTACAAAGCAGATATGAGTGGCATCCCACAAGGCCTGGTCCTGGGGCCCCCCCCCTGTTCTGTATATATGTCCCACAGGTATAGGCCAACATGGAAGGACTGTGACTGAACATGTATGCAGAGGAGTACAAACAGCCCACCATATCCGACCCCCAGCTGACACAAGCAACCCACAAAAGGGCCACCTACAAATAGACATCTGGAGCCATAGCCATGTCAGCAAGCTAATTGCAGAACTGTGTATAGACAACCACCGTGGATGTACAGTAAGTGCCCACAAATTACCACACAGGTGTTAACCCATTATGTACCTAACATGTAATGAGAGACCTGGGGACAAAAGGTGATAGATATCCTGCACTGGACAAACATGTGGCTGTAGTGTTCGCAGAAACATACTATATACCCACCCAAACATGAAGGTTGGCAGATGTAGATAAGGGGAGGTCACTGTGGCTCTGCAGTCATCCTCCATCAGCATCACAATTGACTACAATAGCCCCTGTGGGATATACCTCAGCAGACACCTCCATCAACTGTACAGTCCACAACAGTACCCCACCAGGAGTAGCAAAGAGCATGAACAGATGCCATGTGTTTCCTGAGTAAACAAACTGCAGCCCCACACGCTGCCATACTGCCCAGCTACAGGCAAGCTGTGCCTGATGTATGAAGCCATGTCCAACCTGGAATCAATGAACATGCTGCACCTTGTACAATCTGAATGGCAGTGAGCTATGCACATGAGAGACCTGAACCCCAGCACTGACATACATAGGACAAGCTGTACAGAATGATCCATAACACAGAAGGCACCCCCACTCTTCAGTAAACTCCCGGTACAGGTCAGCCAGAGAGTCTCCTATCAACACCCCTCAAGAGGAATCCTGATGAGTGGATGGGAGATGGTAGGCTAACCCTGGGTATCACTGTTATGTCAGAGGTAGACGGAGGCACAGTATACTAACCATGAAATATGTCATGGCAAGCTCCAGTTACAATGTGTGTCAAAGGACAAACACACCCTGTGACTAGCATCAGAAATGGCCTAGGGAACACCGCTAGTGTTTGCCAATGTCCACCCATGTTGTGGAATACACTACCAATGTTGGACGAGCCTGGTGTAGGTAGTCCATATCTGAACATAATGCAACATGGTCATATGTGCACAACTGGCCCCTACACAGTCTGTTGTGCTCACTATGAAGATGTCAAGCAGTCATAGGACTAAAGCCCAGGATACTGTCCACCACAGTGAAAGTACTGAACCAGTACACTATATGGTACTACAGTGTTAGGTCATTATGAAAGTATGTTGACAACTGTCTGCAAAGTATCCCATGCAATCCCTGCAGGCACAGTATAATCCCTGTTGTGGCAGACACGAAGCAGTTGGCCAGTTAGTACACAACATGACACCCAACACACAACCATAAACGTGAGATATTGTTGAAGTTCACACACACCCAAATATGTGGTGGACTTCAGAGTGCAACATATGGAAAGCTCACACTGGGCATGCTCGCACACTTTGATAAATGAGGCATATGTCAGACAACATGCCATGGAAAGGCTGAACTGGGCATGCTCACACACTTAGGCCATATCTCCGTTTAGCAGTTGGCCACACATATCTGGTATTTGTATGTGTCAGTCCAGGAACCAACCACAACACAGCAATCTGCCCAGTGCACACAATAAATGACTACAGAGACATAAGTGATATAGTGGATCGCCGTCATATGCAAACATCTTCCACAGATACACAAGTTGGTCATAGGAACAGGGAATGCTGTGGCAATAAAGACCTGCAAACAGTAGAACAGCACAACAAATATTGTGCATCCGACAATTGAACATATGGGTGTAGAAGTCAATACTAGGCTTGTTGCCCTAGGGAATGACAGCTCAGCCAGAGTGTGCTTGGCATCTGCATCCCCAGTACAGTAGGCTACTGTGCCACTGTAAAGTAGGTCACATAAGGCAACGTGTGAGGCTAGTAAGCTGTGCCTATGTCAAGCAGGGGCACAGTGGAGATCCCAGGGTTTGAATGTGCTAAGCCACAGCCATGTTGTCGGAGTGTGCTGGAAGAGGGTTGCTGAGGATCTCTATCAGTAAGTGGCCGTCAATAACAGACTGAGGGGAGCCCTATCTGCATTCTCTGGACAATTCCACTGTCAACACTGTGCTGTGACGATTATGTGTGAATGAAGTGCCGTGCCGGAACTGTTCACAGATGTCCTCCCTCTGTGGGCTACAGCTCTGCAATGTATTAGCTCACTCTGTTTGTTGTACAGCTCATATATGGCTGGTGTACACCTGACAGGTGTCTTGTTGTGGAGCAGTCATGGGTATATGTGGAATAGCATGATCAATGCAAACCATACACATGCTCATAGAATGTAATTGTCAAGGATTATGCTGAGTGGCCAGTATAGTCCCCCAGTATGGGTCCTCTGAAGTCGTCCACCCCAGACTTCACAAGTGTAAAGTCTGCTTGTGCTAAATACAGTTTGTGTGCAGTGACAACCTTGCCTGGGGGTGGAGATGGGATATGGATGTCCAGGGAAAGGTGGATATGGTCAGATATCAACAATGGTGGTCTACCTCTGGTGTGGAACAGTGAGTACCCACATTGCAGATGGACAGGTGCAATATGTATTCCCCCATGTGGCTGTGGTGTGTGGTTCTGCCATAGCACATGGACCCACAAGTCGTAGTGGCTGTAGGGTAAAGTGGTAGAGCCTGAGTAGTTCTCACACACAATATGTCTGTACCTGATGTTAACAACTGGAATGGTGTATGTGAACACCTGCATATCCCGGCACTGTTCCCAGGGAAGCTAAGTGTGTGTCCTGGATGTGGGTGTGGTGTTCTGGACTGGTTGTGTTGTGTGTTACAGGTCCTGTGGTCACAAAGCATGGTATAGAACATAACCTGCCAGTGCGATGTGCATATCTGACCCTGACGTAGGTGGCTGCAAATGCATATATATGCTATCCCCCACCCGACAGGTAGTACTATATGTACATACCTCTGTAGAAATAAAGATGTCAGCACCCTATAAATACTGCAGGTGCAGAACAGATGCCCAGTAATTCGGATAGTGCGCTCTACTAATGCGTCTTTATCAAGTGTCATAATATAGTTAGGTAGGGGTTTGAATCCTGCAAATGCTCAGTGTGTGTGTGTGTGTGTGTGTGTGTGTGTGTGGGTGGGTGAGTGGGGTCTGTGTGAGGGAAATGTCCCTTTTGGCAACTGGGAAAACACACTGCAGGATACACATTCCCCTTTCTAAACACTGATGATGTCAGCACCCTATAAGTACAGCAGGAGAAGGAGAACCTCCCAATAATACAAATAGCGCACTCTGCTAATGCGTCCGTCTCGAGTGTCATAACATAGTTAGGTAGGGGCTTGAATCCTGCAAATGCTCAGTGTGTGTGGAGGGGGTTAGTGTGTGTGCAAGTCTGTATGAAAGAAATATCCCTTTTGGCAACTAGGAGAACACACTACAGGATGCACATTCCTCTTTCTAAACACTGATGATGTCAGTACCCTATAAGTACAGCAGGAGAAGGAAACCTCCCAGTAATGCAAATAGCGCGCTCTACTAATGTATGTGTCCTAACATAGTTAGGTAGGAGTTTGAATCCTGCAACTGCCCAGTGTGTGTGGAGGAGAGTTAGTGTGTGTGCAAGTCTGTGTGAGGGAGATGTCCCTTTTGGCATCTGTGAAAGCACTCTACAGGATGCACATTCCCCTATCTCAGCACGGATGATGTCAGCAACCTATAAGTACAGCAGGAGAAAGGAAACTTCCCAGTAATTCGAATCGCACACTCTGCTAATGCGTCTCTCCTGAGTATCATAATATAGTTAGGTGGGAGTTTGAAACCTGTAAATGGCATGTGTGTATGTTTGGATGTGGGGACTCTGTGTGTGTGCAATTCTGTGTAAAAAACATGTGCTTTTTTGAAATCAGGAGATCACACTACATGATGGACATTACCCTTTCCAAACAGTGATGATGTCAGCACCCTATACATACAGCTGGAGAAGAAACATCTAGAAATAATCAGAATAGCGCAATCTGCTACAGCGTCACTCTCAAGTGCCATAACATATTTAGATAGGGGTTTGAAACCTGTAAGTAGTCTGTGTGTTTGGATGTGGGTAGTTTGTGTGTGTGCAATTCTGTATGAAAAATGTTTTAATTTTGGCAATCAGGAGATCACACTACCTGATGCACATTACCCTTTCAAAACACTGATGATGTCAGCACCCTATAAGTACAGCCAGAGAAGAGGAACCATCTAATAATCCGAATAGTGCACTTTGCTAATGCATCTCTTTCACGTGTCGTGACTTAGTTAGGTAGGGGTATGAATCCTGCAAACGGCAAGTGTGTGTGGGGGTAGTAGGGTGTGTGTGAAAGAACAGATCCTTTTGGCAAATACTATAATACACCAGATGCTGCATATTCCCCCAGTAAACACAGGGGATGTCACCACTCTATCAGCACAGCCAAACAGGGCTAGTTGGCCAGTAATGCCAATAGTGCGCTCTGCTACTGGGTCTATGACCATTGTCAGAGTACAGATAGGTATGTTTTGGTAACCCACAACTACCATGTGTGGTTGTGTCACACATTATGACCTTGTGTGGGTCTTTGTGCATAACAATGCATGCCATTGCCTAAACCAGCAATGGCATTGCACACATGATGTATGTGTCTGACACATACACATAAATACCTGTGACCTGCAGTAGTTACCATGTCTGACACATGCCTTGAGTGGATAAATGGTATTTGCAATGCATAACAATATGACTGTGTCTTACTGTGCAGGGGCCGCACGCGGTATGTGTCTATACATTGTGGGTGTATATGGTAAAATACCTACAGCAGGGGATACACATCTGGTCTGGGCCATATAGTCTAAATGTAGTCGATGTACAAGTGCTGCATGTTCCCACCTGTTGTGGGAGTGGTAACATGTCATTCCACTGCAATTCAGTGACCACATGCTGTGAACCCTTCAACTAGTGTGTTGTAGCTACAGTAATGCCCATGCACAATGTTTGGCTGGATGCAGTCCAGCCATATAAAGACAGTTCTTGAGACTGTCATATTGCCAGTGTTGTTATGGAGGATAGGTGGTTTTCCTGTGTATGGGAGGGTTGTGTGTGCCAGGCTATGAACCAGATGGCAGTCCGACACACTGTTAGCTGCACATGAATAGGCCCTGATGCTTTGTGCTGTGCCAACAACCTGGAGGTGTGTGTATCTGTGGTGCCTTGGGATACCACCCCCCTGTCCATGTGTGTTACATGTGTAGGGACAACAGGCATGGTATGAGGCATAACCTGGCAGTGATGGGTTGCACCTGTTAGCCATGAATCAGGACTCTGGTACTGCACAGACATTGCAGTTCATCATGCTGAGGACAGTGTCCAGTGCATGCATCTTGCAGTGTACACTGCTGGTGTTGTGTAGCAGCACTGTTAGTGTCCTAACCTGTGTGATACCCGCGGAGGTGGCTATGTAATCCGTGTCCTGCAGCATAAGGCAGTATGTGTGTATCAAGGAGCTTCGCCAATATACATCGGGCCATGGGTGTCACATGCAAGCTGCCCCTTGCACATCATTGTGGCTTCCCTAGCATGTAAGCACATGTTGACAGCCAGCGGATACCCTATGAATGACATTGGAGACTGAGCAGAATGTAGACATACAACACCCTTCCTACATATAGTGGTAGCATACCTGGTGAGGGAATGTTGGCAACCAAGATCAGGCTCATACTGCCCCATGCCACATACTGAGAGATCCATTCTATGTTCCCTATCATGTAGTCCAGGGAGGTATGTCTCAGGTCATCCATAGTGGCATGGTCAGTGATTGAGTCATATGTGTCCATGCCTCTGACTGACCTGTATGCATGTGTTTTGTGGTGGACCATAGTGCCCCTGAGGCATATCACTGTGACCTTCACCATATACAGCCTGTTGAGTGGGACCCCAGTGCAGCGCCCAAGACAGGTACCTGACACATCTGTAGCAGGTGTGTTGTGTAGCGCTATAGGCTGTGAGTGTGTGGCACATGGGATGTGTGTGCCATGTGTGGCATGTGCTCTGTTCTGACATAACATATGCCTGTGTGCCAGCTGCGGAGGTGTGTGATGCTCAGGCAGGATGCTATTCTGAGTCCCCACGTATGCCCCAGTGTGTTCAGCATGCTGTCAGTGGGTGTCTATGTCTGACTTGTATTGTAGTCACTGTAGTATGACATGCCACCTGACAGGGTATGGCATTACTGGGTTCAGAGAGCTCAGTCCCCAGATTGGCTATGTGGTGGCATCCCACACATGTGTTGTATGTTTCTGGCCAAGGGTGATGGCTGACTGCATACATGTGGCAGCTGTGACATTGCCACATGACTCACATAAACCACAACTGGACCATAGAGGTGATTCACAGGTTACCTTTGCACATGCTACCCTAGTAGTGTGAATGCCATGGTGAGTACCAACACATAGGGCCAATGGGGAACAACATACTGAAGGTGTGTATGTGTGGGTGTACTGCTACTGTTTCATAGCACTGGCATATATGACTGCACACGTGGGTAAATGCCAGGTAAGACATGTGCAATGTGTCACAGACAACGTACATGTGATCAGGATGGACAGTGATGTTCTGTCATGTGTAAACTTGACATACGTATCGTACGCTATGCAGATGTCACTAGGAGTCCACAAAAGCACTGTAACTCTGCATTGCAGGTGGAAGCAGTGTTCCAGGGAACCCCAAGTGAACATGCATGCAAACAAAGCTACAGTAAGCAGGGCTGGAAGTAGTTCATTGTAGAACAAAGACGGTGTAACACTAACAGTAAGTAACAGTGCAAATATGTAGGCACTATCAACATGTACCCAGGAATGCACAGCGCAGATGCCCATGGTAGAACTGATATTATGTCATAGTTAATTGTGATTTGGATTACATTGGTACTGCACACATATCAACATGCGCAAACATCCACATTGCATAGTCGTTGTGGGCAACTTAACACCATTACTGTACATGTCCATCATTGCATATCACTACTTGCATTAGCTTCCCCCCTGTGCTACCCATGTATGTGGCTATCTGTTGACATCCTTACCACCGGCATGCAATAATGTGCAGCTGTTGCACTTTGGTACATACTATGGGTGCAGATAACAATTCAGGACATTCATACGGTTACTGCATCAGGCATGCTGGGATATACACACAGTCATATCAACACACTGTACTGTTACCAACATGATACTACTAATACACTTCTATGTAGTCACCCTGTGCATCAGCAATGTGTTTACCTGTTCCCGCAATGATGTTGGAGATTACAGGAGGTGGCACAGTGCCATCATATGCACAGGGTGTGAATTAGGTATGCCTGAGTCTGCCACTGATACCACCAATTGACATGTGTGTGTATGTGTGTTGGTGAGGGGCAGCAGTACAGTGTGGGGCACTGTTGGTGCAGTGTGTGCGTGTATGTGGTCACCCTAGGTGTGAACATTTTGCATGTGTGTATGCATGCACACAGCTCCACCTCATGGCTGCCATATACAGGGGTTTGTGGACAGCCACAGACTGCACCTGGCAGGTCATACAGATCAGTGTCTGTGAGCATGGACATGGTACCTGTGCCTGGCAGGGGTGCTACGGACCGTATCCAGCACTAAGCCAGACTGGGTACTGTCATCAGAAGTGGGAGTGTGTTGACTGGACACAGGACCTTGTTGGGACTGTCCAGAGCCACGTGCATGTGGTCTCCTGGGGCGTTCCGATGACAGCACAGACCCAGCATTGCTGGGGCTGATGCTGGCACTATGGGGGCGAGTGTGGGCCTGTTGTCATCTGTGCCGACTGCCAGCTGCTGCTGTTGCTGGCATACGGCCACGTTGATGCCGCAACTGCCCACCATTGCCCTGGCTCATGGACATTTGGTTGTGGAACTGCTGTAATATGTCCCCACAATGTCTGTCTATGACATCGGTGATATTACAGATAGCATCCGTGATGTCATGCATACTGTCAGTCATGGCTGTGCGACATGTTCTCAGCTCCCTCAGACCCTGTCTGGTGTACCTTTCCATATGCGACTGTGCCTGCATGACAGCCTGAAACATAGCTGAGGTTGACAGACCTCTTTGGGCACGTCTGTAGGAGGCAGTACGCCCATGGATGCTCTCACGAGAACCCATGGGCAACTGTCTGTGTGGTACCATCGCAGGACCCTGCCCATGGCTGCTGTGTGGGGAAGCATGTGCCACAGATACCACATTACCCTGGTCAATGCCCACTGTATCCTGTCCATCACCTAGGGACAATGGTGACAAAGGATGTACTGGCAGGATGACTGTGCGCAATGATGGGGTTGACAGCTGTGTACTGTCAATTGGCTGACCAATGGTGGACCCTGACACACCTTCCTGTACCATTACACAGATATCATTATTACCAGTAACTGTGGCATCAGATTCAGGTTCCCTGCTGCAGGACACCAGAGCAGCACCAGAACCTGTGGGAGGAAGACAGGAAACAAAGTTTACAGTGTCCACACAATGTTACCAGTGATGCACTTATGCACACATGCACACATGGACACATGCACACATGCACACATGGACACAGGCACACATGCACACATGGACACAGGCACACATGCAGACATGCACACGTGGACACATGCACACAGGCACACATGCACACATGCACACAGTAACACATGCACACGTGGGCACATTCACACGTGGACATATGCGCACATGCACACATGCACACATGAACACATGCACACGTGGACACATGCACACATGCACACGTGGACGCATGCCCACATGGACACATGCACACATGCACACGTGGGCACACACACACATGGACACATGCACACATGCACACGTGGACACATGCCCACATGGACACTTGCACACATGCACACGTGCACACATGCACACATGCACACATGCACACTTGCACACATGGACACAGGCACACATGCACACATGCACACGTGGACACAGGCACACATGCACACATGAACACGTGGACACAGGCACACCTGCACACATGCATACATGCACACATGTGCACATGGACACAGGCACACCTGCACACATGCACACATGCACACCCCGCAGTATACACACAGAGCACTACTGAGTTACACTAGTGTTACTAGCACTATCAGGACTATTATAGGTATTGTTAAACACATTCACCAGCATGGATGGCCTGCCTTGCTGTAACCCCGGAGGGACCTGCAGAAATGATGAGATTAATGTCAGTGGACACAACTGTGCCATTGATACTGCATATGATACAGTGCAGTAGTACACCAGTTGCCTTTCACACGTCAGCTGCTGATATTGCCAATATCACACATGCACAATTACATACTATGTTGACAGCTACATACCTCGGACACACATTACACATGCATAAACTAACAGTGTACAGAACAGTCAAGTGTACATATGGCATATTACCTGCATGCTCCATGTCATGCTGCTGTGTGGATCAAGCCTCCATCATGATGCAGGTGTATTGCTGGTGCTGTTCCCGGGCTGGAGCCACAACACTTAGGAGTAGCCTCTCCAGTCTGGTGAGGGGGGGGATGTGTGGCCACCCCACCTCCTGTGGCAACCTGTTGCCTGTGGATATCCGATGCACACTGACGGACATTTCTGATTAAATCACTGCAGTGATGTTGTACCTGCTCATATGTCCTATTATGCGTGCCAATGTCATTTACCCTATGGACAAGGTCTTGCCACAGTGCAGCCCTCTCCTGCTGATTCTGACTAGTGCGGGAAAACAGTATGTCATACTCCCGCACCAGGCTCTGGTGTATCTCCTCATCTTCCACTGCAGAGTAGGTGGGATTACGCTGACGCGCCATCTCCCTGGAAGAGAACACAAACAGGATATCAGCAAACTATGTCAGCAATATATGGCACACATACTATACATGATACTCATGTGTAGTGATATACTACTACTCCCATATGTTGCATGTGTGTGTCTCGTGGTGGATACACAAGTACATGGCCAGATATCAGTGCTCAGCCAACACTTGTGCAACAATACCTGCCACATTTCATACAACATAGTAGCATGCCCCATCGGTCAGCACACTGCGACAGGTCCAATGCACAACCTCACTCTGGGGGTTCATCCCAAGGTACTGTATGTGGAACGCCATCCACTAGTGTGATTTGGACACAAGTTACTCGGCCTGGATATACATATCCCACCACCACCACCAGCACAGTAGACTACTTTGATATGTATGTGATTAGACAGTTATTCACTTGTTAGGACTGAGATGGTATCCATGCAGCACACTGGGCCAGTGGAAGCCACAACCCACACTGCTGACCCCTTTGCAAATGCTTACCATGGACATCCCACAGATTGCATGGAACTTGCACACACATTTGTAACCCAGACCCTATGCACAAAGGTTAGGCATCCTGTCCAGTGGACCCCAGACAGAGGCAGATTGTATAACAATAGCAGGAGGCTACTGCAGGACAGAGCAGATTCACATTAAGGGAAGGCATCTGTAGTCAGTACTGGTAATACTCTACGGTCTCTCATAACAATGGCCACGGCGTACTCTGGGAGGGAAATGGCCACAAACACTATAGATAACCACAAGGCCTTCTTCAGTTATGTTACACATATGGACCAAATGCCTCAGATATGCTCTGAGTTAATACACACCTACTTAACATTCACTAAACACACAGATATTGGCAACATTCTTGCAGACAGGTTCAGTGCACGTATCCCCCCTCCTTCTCCTCCACAAGTTGAAATACTTATCACAGCTGTATGTAACCTCCCTATCATCTCACATGTCCAGGTGAGGGCCGCCCTCAGCAAAGCAGAACACACAGCATCACTGTGACCTGATGGTATCCCTGGATGTGTGCTACATGCACTCCAAGAGGACATACAACTGCATATAAGACTGATAATTAATCTTGGCCGTACTACAGGATATGCACCTGGACACTGGCATACAGCAACAGGGGTCCCACACCACTAAGGAGGCACCTCTACTGACCCTGGGAACTACCACATCATATGCATAACCGGCCTGGTCTGCTAAGCTATGGAATTATTCAGTATGGGACGCATATACAACGATATTGGATACCTGCAGACACTTGTTCCCAGCCAGTTTGCCTTTGTGATGGGCTGATCCTGCCTTTTGATCCTGGCTGACCTTTCAAAATAGTCACTACAGCCATTGCTGAGGGCAAAGCACAGACAACTGCTGCCAGGATCATGGCCTAACACTGACTGACATGTAATGTATAGTCATCCCCTTTTGGTGGAACTATGTACACACAACATATCACATGGACAAATTTATAGATACAGACCTATGACACATTTGGAGGGTTCACAGTATGCAGACTATTAACCTGCTACTTTACATTACCTGTGTCTGTCGCAGCTGGTTGCGTTACCACTACTTCTGCTTCCTGCTGCTGCTGGCATGGCTTGCTACTGTCACTGCTGACAGCTTAGACTCACAGTGTGTAGCTTGTGTATTTTTTTTTTCTCTCTGTCTCTGTCTGTCTCTCTCCCTCCTTCTGTCTGCTTCCAGACAGTGCAATGAATGTATTGCATGTGTGGAGTGTTAGTACAGGATGCTTTTGTAGGTATCTGCATAGGTTCATGTGATGGCCTCTGCACCAATTGTAAGCCAGCATTTGCTAATTGCATGCAGCCAGTTGTGTACTGATTGCAGTTCTCACTGTGATTTCAGGACAGTGCTATAAAAGGGGATGTGAGATAGGCATTGCCCTTTCAGATTGTAAGGGTGGGGACCATGCTGGTATGCTGTGGACACTGTTCTGTGAGTGTAAAGGTTAGTATCTCTCTCATGATTCAGGCTGTGTTGTAGATTCACATTTCTCCATTCCTCTCTCCTGTTCCCTGTAGTAAGTGTGTATGCACAATGACACCTACAACTATATATATATGTATATATATATATATATATATATATATATATATATATATATATATATATGTAAATATACATACATTTATATATGTACATTAACTGACATTATTACCTACTAGCTACCAACTAGCATGGCTGTTTCTGTTCACACACTACTATTATGGGAATCCACTAGTTTTGACAGCAATTCTAAATGACATGCTTTGTGTACTACACATCCTATATTCCCTTTACATTCATTCCTACTATTACATGTTATATTTATTTTAGCACAACGTTCTTGTATAAGAGTCATGGCTTAGTGGTAGGTCATACAGACTACTGTTTCCAATGTCCTGGGTTCGGGACTGATAGTGGGATTTTATTTTGCTTTTGAACTGACTACAGGACCTGTCAATCAGAGTGACTAAGGCACTTTTAAACAGTTGTAACTGGGTTAGCGCTGGTTTGTGCAGAGCTCACGCATGCGCACTGGTGTTCAGCTCCACGCACACATGCACACACCCACTTACAACCGCTTAGTGCTTACTCTGGCGCACACCCGCGCTATTTTCTTTGAAAGAAATGAAAATGGGGAGACAGGAAAGTGGTTAAAAATGGGTCACAAAGAGGGTAAGACAGTAGGGAAACAAGCTTGGGATTTGCAGGAGGGATGTAGGTAAGGCCCATAGCTGCCCATTTCTTCATCAGCAACAGCTGTGCATATGTATGTAATTTGGTGTGACATTTGAAACCTTCCACCCCTGAGACAAGGTGTCAGGACAACAATAATACTTGTTGTACAGCCAATTGTAATTGATAGTTTCCATGTCTAGTAGACATGTGTGTGGAATGGGCAGCTATGTATGGGGCGTAATTTTTTTGTGGGTACAGAGTGCCCTTTTTTTTTTTTTTTCAGGTGAGAGTGGTATGTCAGGTGAAGGAAGTCGGTATAGCTGGGGAGGTAGGTTGGGTAGGACAACAGACAAGACAAACAAGATGCATACAGGGGCAGTGTATGACACATGTGGGGGGGGTTACAAAATTGATGAGGACGGAGGTTTGGATATCCAGAGCCCATGAGCCCACAGATGGCAACAGTGGAACTGATATCCCCACCCATAGGCAGTTGCCACTGTTCCTTCACTGCCCAGGATGGGGCTGTGCTGGGAGCTGTGTAGGCCGGGCAACAGGCATGCCCGTAAGTTGTGCCACCTGTGCCTCAAGCTGGCGTAGGGCCCAAGAACATAGTCCTGGATCTCCCTACGCACCACAGTCCGGACACTACGGAGGGTGAGTGGTGGATCTCCTCCGGCCACACTTGCAGAGGGGGGATGAGCCCCATCCCCTGCAGCGCTTCCACCCACAGGTGGCACAGGGCCACCGGGGGAGGGTCCAGACTGGGCACTAGTGCCAGGCGCACTCTCCAGCTGAGGTGGGAGAGGTGGA
Organism: Protopterus annectens; assembly: GCF_019279795.1. NCBI lineage: Eukaryota > Metazoa > Chordata > Ceratodontiformes > Protopteridae > Protopterus > Protopterus annectens. Next base: position 1,988,004,376 of record NC_056735.1, read on the forward strand.
TTTGCTGGAACCCGCCTTCCCTGTCGTCCTATGTTTTGCATTATGTCATGACAGTTTGGGTTAGTGAAATATAATACCATTCCCAATTAGTTGTAACAGCATACATTAGTATTCCCATTAACCAAACACCCAGATATTCACACCATTGAACAGCGAGCATAACACATGCATAATTTGAACAGCAATACACAGTCCAATAACATGCAGGGTTGATTGATGGCAACAGGCCATCAGATTTGGATGTATGAACAGGGCAGATGCATCAACGGACATGCAAATATATATGACCCAACAGGACAAATGTCCAGGGGTGTTAATTGTGATTGCACATACCATTTTCACGTGGAATGGGTTATATGTGGTTATAGGGTGGGGTGAAGAAAATAATATTAACACCTTCGAATACCAATACATATGCTGTACATTTCTAATACCTGCACATATATACACACTACTGTTCTAACTACAGTTTCCTATATGATAACTACTTCAACTTGGTGATAGGACTGTTACTGCTACATCAATATACATTTTATTGTTCTTCATACACATTCATATCTAGCTTTGTTCAGCTACATCATCCTGCTACATTTGCTTTATATAGCTATAGACAACTGTGGATGTTTGGTATATCAGACAATCATACTATCTGCATATTGCAGACTGAGAGCAACATATCCAGATTTTGGGATACACATTCCAGCTGCAGCAACACTTTGAACAGATTTTGCTGTTTGGTTTTGCTTCTCACATGCATTTCATTCTGTACTGACTGCAGTATACTTTATTCAGGGGTTATTACTACTGTATTGCTGGATTCATGACACTTTCTCACACTCTCTCACTTGTTTTCATTTTACTATTCAGGATGGTACTTACTTCTAGGCTTTATTGACATGTTTTACCTGTAGTTATTACAATCCTTTCCAGCAGTCTCACTTCTGTCATGTTTCAGTATTTCAACAGGGATATATTTCACACATGTGATTTGATCATCTTCTGCAGCTGTACTTTTCAGCCTGCTGCAGGTTGTGTACTATTTTATTACAGGTGGGGCATCTTTATTTCAGACTTTATTTCAGACATTTTCATTTTTCTGTTTGGATTACAGACTGCAACACACTTTTGTAATCAAGCAATACTTGCAAACACTTTTACACTGTTACTTGCACATTTTATTACTTAGTGACTACACTGCACTCTTTTGCTAACTGTCATACTTTTATATTTCTTTACAGTTACTGGGAGTGGATTACTGACCTGCCTGGTGGCACAACCTCACCAGCCTATCACCATAGGCTCTGTGGTTTGCAGAACGGACACCTGCAGCTGTGATATAAATGAAGTAATATTGGAATGCACATCTCCATAATATCAGCTAGTTTAATTTCTTACATACATAATTAAATGTAACTTACTCAGTAGTGGGGCGTTGGGCATTTGCTGGGCCTCCTGGATCCAAAGGTTCAATTGGTCCTGCTTGCGTCTCTTCAGGTCCACATGGTGGTGACAGACCTGCTCACCAGTCCTTGGAATCCCTGTGGCACTGGTGAGATCATGAGCCAACTGGTCACACGCCTCAGCCCTATATGCTCCCCACAGGACCTGGCCCTGCATGAGTTGGGCCTCATGATTGTGGAATAGGAGCCAGACCATGTATCTGGACTCCTCAATGCCCCACCTCTGTGCTCAAAAGCAACTACCCTCACCTACTCCTGTCATTCTGGCTGCAAGTCAGTTCTACAATTGTTTATGCTGTGTATTCCCACCTATGGGGCTTATATAGGCAGTTTTTCCCGCACATATCTGTCATTGGCCATTTTGGAATTGTATCAACTTCACTAAACCTGCTTTGTCATACTCCAGTTTGTATTCATTCCTATATATTTGCTATTACTGCATTTATAGGTACTGCTGTCATGGCTAAGTGGTTCAGTACCTTGACTATGGTGTATCCTGGGTTCGAACCTGGCCACTGCTTTTTATTTTTTATGACTGTCTAGACAAGCTGAGGGGTCTGTCTGTGTAAAGGCAGTTTTGATATGGCTTGCTCAACGTTGCCCGTCGGTTAGCTTGTTGGCACGGTGCGCAGCTCCGCCCAAATGGGGTACGCTGGTTTAAGCCTCATTTGGCTATCAGCACTCATAATACGCTCAGCTCAGCTAGGGGCACATAGTTTCAGTGTGTTAAACCACTGCTCACCTACGAGCACTCATTTTGCACCTGTTAAACCACTGCTCAGCTACAGGCACTCATTTTGCACCAGTTAAACCAATGCTCACCTACGGGCAGATGCACTCACCCTGTTAAACTGTAGCTCAGCTATCTGGCATTTTTTATTGTTTTGTTACCTCACATTTCTTCAATATAAATGGGCTATTTCATTACATTTTACATAAAATGTGATTTTATATGTGTACATGTTTGTCAGGGACTTGTTTCGTGCTTATTTTGCTAAAAATAAAAATTGGTGTTGTGGGGGCTTGAACCATGAATGCCTGCTCTTCAGCCAACATCTCTACCGCTATGCTATTGCTTCTTGGCTTACTTTGCATATTTAGTTCTTATATGCTTTCCCACTGACTGCTAACTGTAGCTGCGCTACGGGCACACCCATGCAAACGAGCGCACTCACGGGCAAACATTTTTACGATTTAAAAAAAATTTATAACATGTTCATTTATATATTTTCTGTTCATAGTCTGTGGGGGCATGTGTTGTGTTGTGTTTATCTACATTTCCATGGACTCTGTCGTGGGTGTTTACTTTGGGCACTTTTACTCTTCTGGGGGTGTGTCCGCTTACAGGGCTCGGCCTACAGACACGCCCCCTACTGTCTTACATGGACCGTGTTAGCCTTAGGTGTGATTCAGCATGCTCTCATGAATATGCAGAGTATGCTGACATCACTCCGTTTAACTGCAGCCTCCGTGTAAGAGTTATAACTCTTACACGGGGACTTCGTGAATCCTGCCCATTGTTTATCACTAAAAATCTACTTATATCTTGAGACATACACCCAAACCCTGGACCACAAAACTCTCTACCCCCTGCTAAGCAAATCTCTGACCTATTGATTCTGAATGTCAACATCAGAAGTATCTCTAACAAACTTTCTGACCTACACACATTTATAGCTCACTACTCCTCTGACATATTAACCATTACTGAGATGTGGCTAAAACCTACTACCCAAAATGAAGAAATTCTCCCACAAGATTATAATATCCTAAGACTGGATAGAGTGGGCAAAAAGGGAGGTGGAGTTGCTATCCTCTACAAAAATACAATGAACATCAAATGTCTCCAAACCCCCATACCTAAATTTCATGATGCCAAAACCTTAGGTTCAACCCTAACCTTAATGACGCAAAAACTATCATGATTCTCTGCTGTTATATTCCCCCAGGTAATAACTCTCTCATCACTGAAGAAATGTTACAATGGGCCAGTTAATCTCCCCCAAGAAGCCATCTTACTAGGTGACCTGAACACTGATTGGACAGCCTGTACCTCTAACAACCCCACTAACTATATTAATCTTTACAGTTTTACCCAACTTATCCAAGAACCCACTAGAATCGACAAAAAAAACAAAAAAAAAAACACAAATAGTCTATTCTAGATTGGGCACTAGTTAACTGCCCCAAACAAAACTATCAGACAGGATGCCTTCCTGATGGTCTTAGTGACCTTCTCCCTACTTTCCTCCTGCGGAAACCTACCAACATAGACAAACCCATTGTTTTTACACAAGTCAGAGATTATAATAAACTAAATATACAAGAACTAAACAGTGTTCTAAAATATAGTAACTGGAAACCACTACAAACCCTAAATCTAGACCAAGCCGTTAACTACTTCAACAATATTCTCATCAATATCCTTGATAGACTCACACCAATTAGGAAAATAAGAGCCAAGTCAAACTATGCACAATGGCTAACTAGGGAAACTAGAACCCTTCTAAAGTCAAGGGATAAGGCTTAGTGAATTTGGAAGAAATACAATACTAGCATAGCCAAACAAACTTACCTACAACTTAGAAATCAGGCCAAGAGACAAACTAAACTCAATAGACAAATTGCTTCCTCAATATCCAAAACAAACATTCAAAAGATCCCCAAAAGTTTTGGCATGCCACTAACTCTCTCCTAAAACCAGGCAAAACTACCACTCCCACTCCTAACTCCATGAATGACAGCAAGGACATGACTCCCAATTCAATCACCACTTCACAGAATCCATCTTAACACTATCCTCCCAACTATCCAAAAACAGCCCTACATATAACCCAACCAAATGCCCTGACAACATCCCATCCTTTACGCTCTCACCCATTCCCACCTCAACAATTATAAAACACCTCCTAAAACTGAAACCTACCACCCTTGCCGCTGACAATCTACCAGACAACTTTCTAAAAATAGCTGCTGAAGCAATATCCTACCCTATTTCTATTCTTATCAATCGCTTCATACAAAAAACTTATGTCCCACAGCTATGGAAGGTATTCCACTAGATAAAGGCAGAAACTCTTACGAATACGCAAATTATTGCCCCATTGCCATTCTTCCCCCTTATTTAAAATACTAGAGAAATGTATACATTCTCAGGTAACACAATTCCTAAACTCACATCATCTCCTCTCCCCCACACAGCACGGCTTCCAACAACACCATAGCACATCCACCGCTATACTCTCTTTAACCAAGCTGATCAACCAACATAGAAATAATAATAACTTTGTATCTGCAATATTTCTAGACCTCTCCAAAGCATTTGACATGGTTTCACATTCCTTACTACTTGACACCCTGACATCCCCATCCTTTGCCCCTTCTGCTATAGCCTGGTTTAAAAACTATCTGTCAAATAGGCAACAATATGTCCAATCGCAAAGTGTACTATCCCCCTTACTCCCAACTACCATAGGGGTACCACAAGGCTCCATATTAGGCCCACTTCTTTTCTCTATATTTACCAATAATCTACATACCACCACACAGCATGCTTCACTTATACAATACACTGATTCAACTCTTATCTGTTCAGCTCCATCACTTTCTACCCTACAACTCACCCAGGAAACCTTTAGCTCTGTGGAAAGTTGGATCACTCAGATCCAACTTATCCTAAACCCTAATAAAACCAAATTACTACTTTTCACCCCAACAAAACCATTTATATCCTTCTATCCTTCACTATTTCCTCCAAAAATGGCACTATTATCTCTCTCTCTGACCATACCAAACTCCTAGGCATTGAAATTGATAAAATCTACACTTCTACATCCACATTTTACAAACTATCAAAAAAGTCCATAAAAATAGGAACACTATATAGGCAGAGGGAATCCCACTCAAAACAAGCACGGATTACCCTAAGACCAAACTCACCTCTTGTCTACCCTAATGTATGTGGCTCCAGGTCTTACCCTGCTTAGAAAACTTGACCTTGCCAGACTTGAATCATGTTATAATAAAATCACCAAGTTTGCAAACAACCCCACCTTTAGAACCCAGCATTGCCAGGCTCTAAGGGAACTGCAATGGCTGGAACTTCTCCATCAACTAACCTATCACCAATTAGTCATTGCCTACAAAGTGACAACACGTCCAGAAAGAAAACCTGCACTAGGCCAACTTCTCACCCACTATAATACAAACCGTCCTCTCCGATCTTCCAAGAAACCCCTCCTCTGTATCTCTAGGGCTAACAATACTGCAGGAAAGGCACTGTTCTCCCACTCCATAGCTAGAACCTGGAATAATTTCCCTCCTTCTCTGATTTCTGCCCCTACCTCTTCTCACTTTAAAAACTCACTTAGAACAAACTTAAAGGATAAGTGGCTATGCCCATTTATTACATAAGTCCTCACATTATTCCACTTATATACCTCACTTCCTAATATACATACTGTAATATATATTACAGTCTAGGTCTTCTCCCAATGCTGACTGAATTTGTATACTTATTCTCTTATTAACCATGTGTAACTATTTTTCCTGTATATATAGGTCTTGTTATGTCTTCTGCTGTATACTGTTTTTTTAACATATTGTTTGAAAATTCTCTGTATACTGTATTTTAACATATTGTATAAAATTGTACTTACTGTGGAGCTTGTCTCCCCGGGCCTCCACTGAAAATGGACTTGTGTCCAGCTGAACCATCCCAGTTAACAAATGTAAAATAAAATAAATAAATAAAAATAAAATTAAAATTCCAAAACATGGAAGCATTACACTGATACTTCTGACATATGAGGTTTGGTAAAAAAACAATTTGTCCAGGAAAATCTTCAGGTGAGGTCAGGTAGGAATAGTATTGGGAATTAAAAGTTTAGTAGAAGAAAATTAGTGAGGTGGGGATGAAAGGGTTAAATTTCGGAAAATAGGATGCTTTGGAGGAAATGCAGTATGTGTAAGGAGGGGCTTAATGGGTTTTTATGTGAATGTAACTAGGTAAAAGATCACATTTTGACTTGTTACCCACCCTTCCTCACTATTTTGGAACATTGGGGATTGTATGTTATTTTATAGGTTGGGGTAGGGGCAGAAGTGGGGTAGGCTTGTCCCTCTTCTGTTTCCCCTCTGGTGTTGAATGTTTAATTCTATGAGTTGGGAAATGAAAGTGAGCAATTGGAAGCTGCTGAATTAGTAAAAGTATATGAGCGGAGGAAAGGAAGCTGCTTACTTGTTTAGGGTGAGCGAGATCATCCTGCCCTAGTAAAAGGAGGTTGGATGTTAAATTCAAAGAGTGGGGAATGAAAGTGAGTCTTGGGATGCTGCTTGATAAGTAAAAAGAAGCAAGCAGAGGTAATGATGCTGCTTATTTAGGGTGAGCGAGGTCATGCTTCCCTAGTAAACGGTTATATGTATTTTCATGCTGTGATTAATGAAATGTTGGTCAATAAATTTATGCTTATGGAAGTTCAATAAAGGTCATCAAATGTCATTTGCTGTGGTGTGCTTATTGAAAGTAATCAGGACAAATTTTTTACAGAATGGTTTTCTCTCTCTTTACAGGAGGATTTAATGATTTCAACGTTTCATTAATATGTTTACCTGAGAGTTATTGCAAATAAGTGTAAGAATAAGTGTTAGAATATTAATTACCAACATTTCAGCTTTTCACCCTTGGTATTTCATGTTTTTGATATATGAAACACGGAAATGTATATAAAGTCCACTCAACAGAATAGAAAAACATTAGACTTGAATAGCTGATGTTATGAAAATTCAAAAAAAAGAGCCTCTGCATTTTGCAATAGAGGGATGAGGCCCAGACTATTGCAAAGATTACCATTGATTTGAATGACAGTTTGGCACTGGATGTCCTTTTGATGAACAATGCCTAGGGGCAGGACACTATTCAGGTATACAAAGCACAGTGAAATAAAAATAAAATTCATCCACCAACATCAGTGATTAGTAGTCTGTACATACTGTCTGAGAGTTGAGTGTAAAGAAAATCACTCACCTGGAAAAGAGGCAGCAGAGTGAGAGTTTAGGTGGTAATTTCTTTGGAACTCTTATGATGTCTAGATTTATATGCAATTAATGGACTTGGAAAGAAGCATAAGCAAAGGAAAAATTATTGAAAAGTCCTCTCATGGGGGTGATAATGGTAGTGGTATGTAATGTTACTATTCTACATGGGGAAAGCTTAGAGTCAGATATCCTTCATATAGTAAAATTAAGAAGATGGTGAAAGAAGAGACCTGTCCAACTGTGGAGAAAGAAAGGGAAATGCTTCTATGATATTATATCATGGAAGAAGATCACATGTATATTTCCATCTGTTGATCATGACTCATGAATACTTCTTAACCTCACCTAAAATTAGAAAAATCACATTAGGTAAAAAAAGTTTTAACAGAATTGAACTATATAAGACCTGTCAACAATCTTTTCTCCAGGGTACAATCTGACAGGCAGCCCACTTATTTGAAAGAGGTCATTGAAAAAAGTCTAAGAATTCTGTGTGTGTGTGTGTGTGTGTTAACCCAAAAGGACCACAGTTTTTATTCAGAGGGCCAAGTTTTTTACTCACTTCAGTCCATACCTCTCAACCTCTCTGAGAAAGAAATCTGGACAAAGCCATAAATAATGTGGGGGGGGGGGGGCAAAAGCCCAATAATAGGGAACATTTTTACATATTTCTCTTAAAAACATAGAAAGTTGATACAATAACAGGTTTTGCATTAACTTGAATTTTCTGAAGGGTATGAAGTCTGAAACACAAATATCTGTCAATATTTTCTGACTTTAATCCTCAATGTTTTGTCAAAGATTGACCCGAAAAACAAAATTTTATGAGGAACGGACTGCAAAAATGAAACAAAAATCTGCACATTCTACAAAAATCTGGCCAGTTGAGATGTTTGCTCAGAGTCTGTCACAGAAGTATCAGGAATTCAGGCCCATTTTACATCAAAGTATCCCTGCTAACACAATTCAGGAAAATTTCTGAGGAGGATTGCAGTCAATTCCATCAGTAATATTACAGTTTCTTATTGCAATTTGATTGTTAAGAAAATGCACAAGAATATTTTGTTCTGTATCTTTTGTTGTTGTTAACTTGGTAAAGGGGAACCTTGTCTAATTGATTGATTTGCTAAACATCATACACAGGACAATTGCAGGAAAAAGAATCCAAGTTCTGTACTCTTTCCTACAGGAGGCAACTCACAAAGAGTGTAGAGCGTTACTCCTCTTCACTAACTGTTGGATCTTCATGTTCTGATAAATCACTGAGTCATTCAATATCAGCTGTAATTATACTGTCTCAGCTATTATTCTTCATAAAATGCACATGTATGAAAAACATGTTATGTTAGCTTTTTCATAGAAACAGAATTCTGCGCTTAACTACATCTGATTTTGTGGAAAATCTCAAACTTTGTTTCACATGTGTGCCTTGCACCTCCTTAACCTTGTCTTTCAGCTATCACAGATGACTGAAGTTCTATGTTATTTCCTGCTACTAGGATTAGAGTTGAATTCCTTCCACTTTCATTTCCATGCTGTTTAATGCTAGGCAATTTTTCCTAAAGGTTTATCTGGTCAAAAATAAGTAAAGAAAAAACGTAATTTTTTTTGTAAATTAGCGTCAGTCAATGATAGTCGTTAGAGTTTTCTAGTTCTTATTGTTCAGAAAATGAAGGTCTGTGAAATACATGTGAAATACATGTTGTTCTGTTAAGTTTGGGCCTCATACAACTCGACCTCTAAACCACATTCACATAGCTCTCCCCTGCACCACAAATCTCTTCTTCTTCCCACACTTAATGCCAGGAGCCTTTGTAATAAAATGCCTTCCTTTCACACCTGGATCTCTCATAACAAACCTGATATTGTCTCTATCACAGAAACCTGGCTAAAACCACACATAAAAGATACCAAAATTATGCCCCCTAACTATAAATTTATAAGAAGTGACGGACCTCAAAAGAAAGGTGGAGGAGTAGCCTTGCTCTTCTCTTCCTCCTTAACAGTAACACCCTATACTAAGCACATACCCTCATTTGACACCGCCAAGCTAACCCTCACCCTTCTCAAAGTAAATAACAATAAAAATGTATGCATTGCCTCCCTGTACATTCCTCCTGGTAACAATATCCCTATACTGGAAGATATTCTTACCTGGTTCACTTCCAACATAAATAGTGAGACTATAATCCTAGGCGATGTCAACATAAACTGGTCTTCCACTGACTCATCTACCCCTTCTCAAATCATCAACCTATATCAATTCACACAGCTAATCAAAACCCCTACTAGACCAAATAAAGATTACACCACAGGTAGCATCCTTGACTGGATACTAGTCTCCCACCCAAACCGAGTTTCTGATAGTGGTACTCTCTCAGACTCCCTTAGTGACCATCTCCCTGCCTGCATATGCCATTCCCCCTCCACCATCCTCTTTCAACACAGACACATTACCACCCGCAACATGCAAAACTTCAACCCCCTAATTTTGTCTAATACCTTAAAACAGATAGATTGGAACCCTCTAAAGACTCTCCCTTTAGATGCCGCAGTCTCACATTTCAGTAGAATTTTCACTGATATACTTAACCACTTCGCCCCCAGTAGAACCAAAAGACTCAGATCCAAAACAGCCCCCTGGCTAACTAAAGACACAAAACTATTTATGCATCACTGAGATAAAATCTGGAAATACTAACAAAAATGCAAAACTCACAACTCTCTTGCCGAATATAAGCAACTGTGAAATCAAGTAAAAAAACAAATAGCCACTGACTGCAAATCCTAGAAAATTTTGGAAAAGTTTTTCATCAATATTATCCCCATGCAAAAAAAGGAACCCTTGCCCTGACCCAGACACACCAGACCTCCACCTAGCTACTCAATTTAACTCCTTTTTCATTGACTCCATAGGCAAACTCACCTCTTCTTTCCCTTAACAACATCCCCCCAACTTAACTGATAACAAAAACTTAACATCCATGAACCCTAAGTCCTCCCCTTTTACTCTCAAATCCATTCCTTCCCACACTATAAAAAAGCTCCTACAAAAGTTAAAACCTTGCTCTAATGCCCCAGATTACATTCCATCCAATTTTCTCCAACTAGCTGCTGATGGCATAGCCCTTCCAATCAGCATCCTAATCAATCTCTCAATTCAGGTGTCCTATGTACCATACCTCTGGAAAAAAAAGCCTTCATAATCCCCCTCCATAAAGGAGGTACAAACTGTTCAATCTCCAACTTTCACCCTATTGCTATCCTATCCCGTATCACTAAGATACTCAAAAAATGTATTCACCTCTAACTATTACCCTACCTATTGGACAACCAACTCCTAACTCCTACCCAGCATGGGTTTATACCAGGACATAGCACCACCACTGCCCTTCTTTCCTTCCTCAAAATCATTAACTCTGCTTGTGACTCTGGGAACATAGTTTCTACGCTTCTCCTCAACTTATCTAAAGCTTTCAACACTGTCTGTCATGTGCTTCTACTTTCTAAACTCTCCCATCTTAATCTCTCCTCTTTGTCTTTCAAATGGTTCTCCAGCTAACTCTCAGCCAGGGAGCAAGCTGTAAAATGGAACTACTGCACTTTCTCTTTCCTTCACACCCCAACAGGTGTACCCCAAGGTTCTATTTTAGGTCCTTTACTATTTAACATTTTCATCAATGATTTCCACCAAAAGATCTCCAATGCTAAACTGGTGCAATACGCAGATGACTCCACTATCATCTGCTCAGCCAAAACTCTGCCTTTACTAATAAACCTTACGCAAGAAGCCTTCTCCTCCACTGAGTCCTGGATGCTTGACAATCTCCTAGCCCTAAATGCCTCCAAATCTAAAATAATGATCTTTACTCTTCTAGACATACTGCTGTTGACAAAGCATCCTTCTCTATACTTAGCCTAAACAAAACAACTATTGAAATTGCTCCTCATACAAACCTTCTGGGCATTCTTATCGATGACCAGCTAAAATTTGATATCCACCTACAAACCAATATTAAAAAGACTCATCAAAAACTTGGTATGCTTTATCGACACAGACTCTACCTTTCTCTGTCTTCTAGACAACTCCTATCTGCCACCTACCTCCTACCCTCCCTTTTGTATGGAGCTCCGCTACTCTCTAACCTTCAATCATCCCTAAAATCTAAACTTTCCTCATGTTATAACAAAATTTCAAAGTTTGCCACAGGATCCAAATCCTCTTCTCACCACTGCAACTCCCTACCTGCTCTAAATTGGATAGAACTCCCAAGCTACCTACATTTCATTCAACTAACTACAGCACACAAGCTACTTTTCAAAGCTTGTAACTGTCCATCACTCTCTTCTTCCCTAAAACTTCACCAGTCACATAGAACACTTAGATCCACAAATCAGAACCTCTTAGAACTTTACAAGCCTTTACACGCAACAGGGCAACTTTTACTATCATTCTCCCTTGCCAGATTATGGAACTCTCTTCCCCCTTACATTAGAACTACCCCTAAACTACCATCCTTTAAAACCCTAGTCCACTCTCACCTCTACTCCCTCTGGTAGTGCTCCTATACCCATCCTACCTTATTCCTGATACCTATCCATATTCTATTCAACTCTAATCTCTGCTACTGCTTCAGTTCATCACTCTAAAATTCCTTTGCGTAAATACATGTAGTGTAGTAAATGAACATAATGTATTGTTTTTGCTAATATCTTATAAGTGATTGACTCAGCTCATATATTTCAAGATATGTAAAATCTTGCCTTGCTGTATATTGAATGTTAAACTGTTGTTCTCATATGCTGTACTAATTCGTTGTATATTGTATATTGTCCGTCTGTCTGGAGCTTTTCTCCTTTGGCTTCTATTGAAAACAGGCTACCTTGGCCCAATGGACTTTCCCGGTTAACAAACTGAAATAAATAAATACATAAATTAATTAATTAATAAATGTTAACAAACTGCTTCCTGTAGTCAAAAGTATAGGGTTTTAATCCTTCCTCCTCCATTTAACTACTATGTGAATTTGAGCAGGTCATTCTGTGTTCCTGGAACAATCCTGAAAAGGAACATTATCTTCAGAGAAACACATTTGATAAAAATGTATGAATTAAGACTGGTTTCCTTCATGGCAACACCATGTATTTGATATACATATAATTTAGCAGAACTGTTTTTTCTTCACAGTAACAGAGGTTTAGTAATCAGAATAACAGTGTGATATTTTTAGAAATAGCATATGCATTGGCTTAACTTAATGTGCTTGTGTGGAACAAAAAGTATTATACTTCTAAATGTTTTTGTAACAAATGGCATTAACAATAGAGGCTTGTTGAAATATTCTAAATAGTTGAATGCACACAGATATTGAACTGAAAAGGGAAACGGCTAACAGCAGAAGGTTACAAACTATTCTATCAATGAAAGAACATTTCTGAAAGAACATTTTAGCCTGCTGAGAAATTGTTTTCTCTGGAATGAGATAAGGATGCAGAAGAATGAAGAAGGCTTCAATACAGGAAAAGAACGTTTTGATCAAGGACAATGTTCTGAAACTATAAAAGTGGTTGTAAAGGACTTTTTTGGAGGACGTTTTTGTAATCTGGGTCAGTTGAGGAAATGTAGTGTATCTGACAGTAATCTGTGTTATAAAGAAAATGTAATAATCTCACAGTAGTGCTTGGTCAGCTTGTTTCAATAAATCAGTCAGCAATTACAAATATACAGCAGTAGAGTTTGTGTTTGTGTGACATGCTGCTAATTTCAATTTAACAATGTTTATATTTAAAATGCGTCTTTTTGGGGGTCTTTGTTCCCTCTCATTTTGGCTATGTTCAGAATTTTTGATTAAGGAAGTTATCAGACATTTTAATCTGCTTCTTGTAAAATTTGTGGCTTTCTGGCACTTTGTTTAGATTACAGTGACTAAATAATGACAGACATGTTGGTATCAGAATTTGCATGGATTTGAAAATGTTTGCTACTGCAAAACAAGTATTAAATGAAAACCTGTTTTGCAGTAGCATTGTTAAATGAAATTCTACAAAAATGAATAACAAAGGCATGGGTAGTAAGAATGTAAGTACTTGTCCTTGTTTAAACTGTTCTCAGTGTAGATATATGATGGCAATTCATAGCCATCATTTAAAACACTTAGATTTTATTTTGATGTCTAAGGGTCGATACAATTGTCAATTTGAAGGACTTATTTACTTAGCTGTTTGCTCCAACTGTGAACATTTTTATATAGGGAAAACCATTAGGAGATTAACTGATAGAGTTAGAGAACATTTGTAAGCTATAAACAAGAAAGATCTTACCAACACTTTAGCTAAGCATTCACGTTGTTGTAAAGATTTTAGAAAATGTTCTTTTTTTGTGGTAGAAAAAGTTGATAAAGTTAGATTCACAGAGTCTTTTTTTTTAATTATTTGGAGAATTTGGAATTAAAATGGCAAGTTTTCCTAAGAGCAGATGTAGCTCCAGTTTTAAATGATAACATTTCTGTTAAAGGCCATTTAAAGTATGTTAGTGATTAACTGTATTATAATAACAATTTTCTTATCCACTAATGAAAGTGGATTGTTTTTTTTTTAACAGATAAAAATATGTTTTAAGATAATATATTCAATGTAAGGTATTTCAAGTGATTAGTAAACATTTTTAATGGTGGAGGTGGGGTTACATCAAGAATCAGCTCTGAGCCCTTTCTTATTTGCAATGGTGATGGACGGGTTGACAGACGAGATCAGACAGGAGTCCCCGTGGACTATGATGTTTCAAGATGACATTGTGATCTGTAGTGAGAGTAGGGAACAGGTGGAGGAGACCCTGGAGAGATGGAGATATGCTCTAGAGAGAAAAGGAATGAAGGTCAGCAGGACTAAGACAGAATATATGTGTGTGAATGAGAGGGAGGAGAGAGGAATGGTGAGGATGCATGAGTAGAGATGGCGAAGGTGGATGAGTTTAAATACTTGGGGAAAATAGTTCAGAGTAACGGTGATTGTGGAAGAGAGGTGAAGAAGAGAGTACAGGCAGGATGGAGTGGGTGGAGAAGAGTGTCAGGAGTGATTTGTGACAGACGAGTACCTGTAAGAGTGAAAGGGAAGGTTTACAAGAGGGTGGTGAGACCAGCTATGTTATATGGGTTGGAGACAGTGGCATTGACAAAAAGGCAGGAGTTTGAGCTGGATGTGGCAGAATTAAAGATGTTAAGATTTGCACTGGGTGTGACAAGGGTGGACAGGATTAGGAATAAGTATATTAGAGGGTCAGCCCAGGTTGGAAGGTTTGGAGACAAAGCCAGAGAGGCACGATTACATTGGTTTGGACATGTGCTGAGGAGGGATGCTGAGTATATTGGGAAAAAGATGCTAAGGATGAAGCTACCAGGTAACAGGTAAAGAGGAAGGCCTAAGATAAGGTTTATGGATGTGGTGAGAGAGGACATGCAGGTGGTTGGTGTGACAGAGCAAGATGCAGAGGACTGGAAGAAATGAAAACAGGTGATCTGCTGTGGCAACCCCTAACGGGAACAGCTGAAAGAAGATGATGAGTAAACATTTTTAATGAATAATTTTTTTAATGGATCTGTTTGTTTAAATTGGAAATTATGTCATCATTGTTTATGTAAAAAAGGAAGTTTAGTAGTAGATGAGACTGTTCTGAAGAAGTTCTGTAATAAATGGGATGAAAGCGCTAAACACAAGTTGGTTGCTCTGTTCCAGTGTCATTTTTATTTCTATGTATGCTTAAGTTTCGCTTTTGTATTTTGAAGTTTTGTTATTAAATGTAAAGCCTTCAAAGAGCAATCAATGGCTGATCAAACATAAAAATAACACTATAAATGAAATAATACATAATACATATTATTCACTTGTAAGCACTTTTGTTCCTTAAAGGAACTTCTTCAAACTGAAGTGTAACAAATAATACAGTATTAAAATAACAGAAGTCATCTGACTTGACACATGATTTTCTTTTAATGTATATATCTAAAAAGGAAGAAATTAAAACCTTGTTCATCTGTCAAGTGAAAACAATTCTGAATAAAATAAAATGCATTCTTTTATTTGTGTATATAAGGAAATATTTAAACTCTGTTCTTAATGTTTTTATTTTTGCCTCTGATTCTTGAGCTACGAAGTTGAGAGGGCAGAGGGGATTTGCAGTAGTTTGCAATGTGTAGGTCTTATAGCAGCAAGCCGAAAGACATTTCTGTACCATTAATTATGAATTTATTCAGTCACTTGATCTCAAACAAATATCTGTGTCCAGTCATACAAATGACTGAAAGTGATGGTTATGTGTGTATGCAGAGTAAATATATGACCCTGATTTTTCTCATTAAATCTGTGTGCATTTTTAAAGTGTTATGGGCATTTGTCCATAAATGATGACAAACATGTAAGTTTCAAATTTCACACCCTTCAGAAATTGCTTGTCATCACAAAACCTCTTATACTAGGAACTTACTAAGTATATAAGGCCACTAATTAAAGTCTGTTCTTGATTTTGGGTGTCTGTTACTGGTTCTTGAGCTAAGAGGTTGGGTTGGGTTGGCACGGGTACAATACATTAATTGTTCAATTATGTGATCACAATCAAACATCTGAGTGTACACGCTCATACGTGATCACAATCAAACATCTGAATGTACATGCACATACAAAGGGCTCTAGTTGATGGGCATGTTGTGTGTGTGTGTGTGTGTGTGTGTGTGTGTGTGTGTGTGTGTGTTTGTGTAAATACTTGCCTCTTGTATCCCATAGTAGTAATGGTACAAAGGATGCAGACAGGATCATCATTATATGAGCTGTATGCTTTAGGTATGATTACTAGTTTTCTTGTTTTGCCAAATGCAGATGTTATGTTTATTATTTGATTGTGAATAACCTGGACAACATAAAGTCTATGAGTTCAATGCCACTATTTCAACTATGAATGCATTTTAATTTAACTTGTTTTTTGCAGACATTTGAGTTTAAAATACGGTCTGCTGGACTACAACTGCTTATCTGGTACATATTGTGGCTAAGTAAGGCTACATCAGACTTCCTTTGTCTGCTTGACTAAGTCACTTCACCAGGTAGTTCTCCTGGACTGCCAGTGAAAAGTGAAACTTGACTCCTGTAGGCTGTCCCAAGAGTTTAGCAAATGTGTGTGAATTCCTGCAGACTTTACATAGCCACTATTTGACTATGACTCCCAGTGCATCTCTTATAGTTTAACAAGTTGCCAAATGCATTATCAATAAATGTCAGTTTTGAGGGAAGATAGGTTTACTGCTGCTTATACATTTTTTTTCATTATGAGAATTTTTTTTGTTTTGTTTTATTTAGCAAATGGCTGTCAGTATATTTGCTAAAAAATTAATAAAAGCCTTAATCTAAATTGATAATCTATGTGATCACTGTAAAAGTAAAACAGAAAATATTATTCACACTGATAGGTTTAAACAATGATTTATGAAAACTGGGGAGACGCAGCCAAGTAATGGGTTATTGTTATGGTTGTGCGGAGTGGCTCAGTCCATTACTCTACCTAGGACCCCATTTGTTCAGGATCCAGCTTTGGAGGAATGAATGTATGAGTGAATAAATAAATATAGTACAGGGAACTGATGAAATGGTGATTGTCATTGGTGTACCACAGGGCTGTGTAGTAGGGCCACTTCTGTTTGAACTCTTCATTTCAAATACAATAATGGAAAATGGTCTATAAGCAAATGAATTTAGCAAACTGGGTTATATAATTACTTCAGTAAAGATGATGACATTTTCAATGATGGCATGTACAACTGGTGTAATTATGATTTCCCATTTTTTTCAGCAAATATAGTATGATGAAACTTGGAAAATGACATAAACTATGATTACAAAATAAATAGTGCAATCATAAAAAGTGATGCTATTATTAAAGATGCAAGGATAATGGATGACAACAATTTAAACATTAACCAATACGTATCTGGCAAAGTCAAGAAAACCTATTCTGAAGTCCATCTAATTCTGAATGGCATGTCTAGTCTCTCCAAGGACAACATTTTACCATTTTAGACATCACAATAT
Source organism: Protopterus annectens (assembly GCF_019279795.1). Lineage (NCBI taxonomy): Eukaryota > Metazoa > Chordata > Ceratodontiformes > Protopteridae > Protopterus > Protopterus annectens. Next base: position 1,988,021,946 of record NC_056735.1, read on the forward strand.
TACTTCATTTTTGCAATCTTCAAATATGCCACAGGAAAGAAGCTGAAAAGATATCATGATTCCTAATATCATAAAAAAAAATATTCAGAAAGACATTAGAAATTCTCATTTTATTCTGCTTCAGTATAGGCTTCTTTGAGAAAGCTTCTGCCTGGTCTATAAGGTAATGTTTTATCTAATTCTGTTTGAAACTATGTGCCTATAACACATGCAGTGAAGCTAACATCAGAATGTGAAACCTAACATTTTAATTAAATATCAATAATATAAAAGCTGATAGATAATTGCACAACTCTGTGATTATCGTGCCAAGTACTGGTTTGCTGGGAAATTTGAATATCAGAATTTTATTTGATAACTGCACCAATCTGTAAATATCTTGGTTAGCTATTTCCCATTGATATCATCTTTTTTGTTAGATAAATATGTAGCAAAGATATGTGGACCCAGGACAGATCCCTGTGTGGTACTGCTTGTGATTTTTTTTCTGTTTAGTGCAAATTCCCCACAAAATGGTTGGGTTCTGTCAGGCAGCCAGTTAGCTATCCAGTGAATTATGTATTTACTAATGTTAAGATGGATGTGTTAGTCAGCAATCCCACCACTAAAGATAATGTCAAAGTCATTGGCAAAATCCATATAGACAACATGGGCTGTATGTCCTTTCTCCATGACAAATGACTCTTATGAAGAACTGGTTTGATTTGGGGATATACGATCACCAACATTATTGTTTATCATTCCAGCTGTACTGTGCTCCCTAATCTTGCAAATAGTACTAGTGAAACTAATATGAATGTAGTTCCTTTGGTAATAGATAACCATCTCTCTCTCCAAGTGCACCAGAAACAGCTGTTTCCTGCCTATTGAGGATGTGACCAATGAAGAGAATCAAGCTGAAGTTTGAAGAGTTGACAAGGGGGTTTACTAGGTGAGGCTTAATACTTTTCAGCAGACATGAAGGAATGTTCTCAGGACCCAGAGAGGTGATATATTTTTATTTAATTTTAGAAGGCGTCAGGGCGACTTGGTCAAAATTGTTTTTTTAGTAGAGGTGTTTGGGGAATGGAGTGGACAGAATAGCACTGGGTATTTCAAAGCTGAAAGAGAATTTGTCTGCAAGGATATTAACAATGCAATTGGGGACAGAGAAGGTGGAAACATAAGAAATAAGTTCAGTGGAGAATTATTGGTTACTTCTAAGCTTCCTCATACAGTTTAAGAATACCTTGTTTGTCTTTTGCGTTAGTTGCAACCCTAAGTTCATACACAGTCTAGCATTTCCTATTGATAAGTCTAAGGAATTTAACCAGCTTTAATTCCCTTTCATAATAATGAGGTGGACATTTTTTGATGGCTAGGATTTATTTTTTTCTTTTTCCCATAAAATTTATTGGTATATTTCCACCATAATGGTTTCAGTTTGAACTTGTGAGTATGGTTACAGTGAACTAGTACAGATGCCTTAACGCATATATCCAAGATGGAGTAAAAATCAGAAGAGTAGGAAGCAGCCTCAGGTATAAGGCTTATTGATGATCTGTATCATCTCAGAGTGCCAAAGAGATCAGCAAACAGTATGTAATTGGCTCCAGGGGAATCTGAAAATGTAGCAGAGTTATTAGGACCCTGAACTCAAGTTTTCAGGTAAGATGACCAGATCTGATAGAGGGTAACACAGATAATGGGAACATTTACAAAGCCCTTTGTGAGAATAAGATCAGTAAGTTTAATACTTCAGGTGGGCAGGTGAACAATTTCATTAAGTATAGTGGCATTTATGCTGCTCAGAAATCATTGGTCATATTAGTAGCTGGCAGTATAGATTTATTAGTTTATGTGTGGATCATTCAAATCACACACAAGAACAACATTTCTTTCTATAACTAACATATATAATTGGTTATGGTACTTTCCATGCTCTGAAAGGGGTTGATATTATATGAAAATTCTATTCAGTATAACTAGGACTCTAACTAGTGTTTAGATCTTTATCACGCAGAATCTCATAAGATACTGCAGGGTTACGAATAAATACAGATACTTCCCCATAGCTGTGGTGGATGTGAATGCAGATAGACATCCTATCATGGAACAGAGGTAATGCTATCAGTACACCAGAATCAGGTTTCTGTAAATATACAAATGCTCATGTCTTCAAGGGTAATGAGGGCCTCATGTTGAAAGATTTTTTTTCTTATTTAAGCATCTGGCATACAACACAGGTACCTTGATACGAATCAGATATGAATTTATTATGAATGGCTTTCCATCAGATGAGCTCCACATAATTAAGGACACTGCCAGACACATGATTAAGGACACTGCTAGACATATAATTAAGGACACTGCCAGAATAGCAAACATTTTAGCCAGTATGGGAAATCTGAGGGATGAAAGATGCAGTCCATCCCTAGCAAAGCAGAGGGGTTTGTTATCCACTTCACCTCATGCAGTCATAAACTGGATTCCCCTAAAATGACACCAGTTTACTAGCCAAATATGGGTAAAGGTAAAATGCTGCTCAGTGCCAGGCCATTGCCATCATTAAAGACGTGAGTGGAAAGCTCATTGATACCTCTTTCTCTCCATCTCTCACAAGGAAGACTGTATAATGCTGTTCACCCAAATTTTAATCATAACAGGGCAAGCACAGAGAAGGAATACTTCTAATGACTTCTCAAACCTATCAATAGAAGGACAACTATTACCCTATCCTTATCACCCAAATGAGTGTTGTATCGGTGTGTATTACAATATAGTTATAAATGGCAAAGGTTTTGTCATAACTTACAGAACTGACATCTCTTTTACTTCACATATCATTGTGCATTTGCCAGAAAGCTTAGATTGAATCATTAACATAAAAACTTTAATATGAGCACGATAAACAATAATAATGTATTTAATGAAGATAATTTGCCTTGCATGCAAATTCTTTAGCTTTACATCTGTAGATCCTATAATGCCATATGGGATTTTCCCCTTATTCCACAAGTTCTTGATTTAGAAAAAAACCCTCAGTTGTAGGGCTGGTGGTTCTCAACATAGTGTTGCATAAAATTTGAACACCTAATGAGAAGATAAAATTTAAACAAAGATCTTTGCTTAGCTCTGCCCCACTTTAGAATGCTGTTGAAACACAGAAACACAGAATAAGTAGCCAAAATTAAAAAAATGTGAATATGGCATTGATAGATCTCACAAAGGACAACATTTTGGTTTACCTATTTGCTCAGTTTATAATACTCCATAAGTGCTCAGAAGACAAAACATCTTTGAAATTGTTGTAGATATATATATCCATAAATCTAGGAATCTGAAAAAATGTGATTGCCCATCCCTACATCAGTGCTGTATGAAAGCTCAATGAATAATGTGTGTTTGCACAATGCAAATATTATTATTAAGTGGAGAGCTGGGGTTTGGAAGAATCTGGCACCTCACAACTTTGAGAAATGCCTTTAATAATTACTTGAATGAGCAAGAACTTACTCCTTCAGATTTATGCAACAGCTGTATATGTATATATATATAGGTCTACTTTCATTTATTGATAAAGTACACCTCTTTGAAACTGAAAAAGCCGAACTGACTTAAGCAAAAGTGCAGTTTAATGAAACTGCACTTTCGCAAATTACAAATAACTAAATACCTTTTGGACAGTTTTTTAGGTTTGGTTGTTTCCTTAAAAGATCCCAGATTGGCCAACAGGTATTCGGTTATTTGTAATTTGCCATAGTGCGGTTTTGTTAAACTGCACTTTCGCTTACATCAGGTCAGCTTTTTCAGTTTCGAAGAGGTGTACTTTATCGATGAATGTGTGTGTGTGTGTGTGTGTGTGTGTGTGTGTGTGTGTGTGTGTGTGTGTGTGTATGGGTATATTATTTTTTTCTTTTAAAACTATTTTGTATGTTTGCTTAAATATTTCTCACACAAAATATCATAATAACACTTTAAGTGACCACTTACCTACTTACATCCATAGAACCCAAATACAAATCCCCAAACCTCACACATACAAATCTACCAGGAACCTTGCCCACTTTGATCAAAACATATTTAAAAATGCCCTACAAGCTCAAAACTGTATAACCAATAAAAACACTGCTTCTGGATGACTCTGTAGATTATTTCAATAACGTCTTTCTTAGCACATTAAATAGCTTAGCACCTCTTCATATAAAATGAACAAAACCTAACCATGCCCCCAACTAACAAAACAACCCCCCCCCTGTCTAGAGACAAAGCCAGGAAATATGGAACAAAATAGAACTCAAGCAAATGATCAAAATTATAAACAACTTTGAAATACTGCAAAATAAATTATCATAGCTGATAAGAAAATCTATTTCACCTCAGAACTATCCTCCCATATTAATAGTTCAAAAAAAATTCTGGAAATCTATATCCTTTCTTCGTAATCCTGGTAACATTCAAAATCCATCACCCTCTCCCGACAAAGACACTCACCAGATAGCACAAATATTTAACACCCATTCCATTGACACCATTCAAAAAATACTCGAGGATTCATCTATAAAAAGGAACCCTAGCTCTCAAAACACTACACAAATAGACCCCATATCTACCTCTATACACACTATGGTTTCCTCTAACAATAACCCACCCAATCCTCCTTTCTCAATACAACCAGTACCTACATCCCTAATTTTAAAATTGCTAAGAAAACTAAAGCCCTGCTCACTCTCTGCTGCTAACTTACCACCTGAATACTTACAACGTTCTGCCAAAGCTATAGTTTACCCTGTAAGTATTCTTATTAATTGTTTGATCTCTGAATCTTATGTCCCCCAAATGTGGAAAAAGTCTGTTATAAGTCCGCTACACAAAGGTGGTAATGCACACGATCTCTCAAATTATCAGCCAATCTCCATTCTCTCCCCTCTATCAAAAATTCTAGAAAAATGCATACAATCCCAACTACTAAATCACGTCATTAACAACAACCTCCTAGCTAAGCTTTCACTCAGCACAGATTCTGCCCTGGACATAGCACAACCACAGATTTACTCTCCTTCACTGATACTGTGACTAAAGTTCTTGAGGCTAGCCTATCAACTTCTGTACTCCTGTTATACCTATCAAAGGCTTTCAACACAGTATCACACCCTAAGTTGTTACAATATTTAGAAAAACTTGGATGCTCTTTAAGTGTATTAACCTGGTTTCCCTCCTACCTAAATGATAGCAATCAGTTAGATGGCAAAACCAACAATCAGAGTATCTGGCAAATAACACAGGAGTCCCACAAGGGTCTATTTTAGGATGACTACTCTTTAATATATTCATTAATTATCTTAATATAACCTCCCAACAAAGCATATTAATTCAATATGCAGATGATTTAACTATCATCTCCTCCTCCAACAATTTCACTAACCTCCAGAAGATTACCCAATATGCATTCACATCCATAGGCACCTGGCTAAATGATGCTCAATTAATGCTGAACCCCATAAAAACTAAATTGTTACTATTTTCATCAAAACCTCCAGCTGCAGAATTCAATATGTTTTCACATAACAATATAGAAATAGAACAGATGCTATCTGAAAAACTTTTAGGAATCAGTATTGATAAACTCTCTTTTGAACAACACATTTTTAATACAGTAAAGAAAACCCATTTCGAACTTGGCAAACTATACTGACATAAAATGCTACCTAGATAAACAAACTAAGGTAAAACTAGCAAACACTTTGCTTATCCCATCCGTCTTGTATGGAAGCCCAATTTCAAACAACCTCCATACATCCCTCAGTAATAAGCTGCAATCTTGCTACTGCAAGATAGCAAAATTTGCCTCTAATATGCCCAACTGCTCACACCACTGCAAAGCTATCTCAAACCTGGCCTAGCTTGAATTTCACCACTATCTCTATTATACTCAATAAAGCACTTGCTCATAAGCTAATTTTCAAACCTGATAGCTGTCCTGCACTTCAGTCTATCTTACACACACATACACCCCAACTTTAACCCTCCAGTCTTCAGACAGGACACTTTTAAATGTAGCTAAACCCAACAAAAGAGCAGGACAATGCCTATATTCATACATCGCCAAACTACGGAATAGCCTCCCCTCATACATTACTCAACTTGATAGCTTTTAGAGCTACACTAAAAAACAACTATTTAAATAATCCCAGCTGTACCTGTGAAATACAATGTAAGCCCCCTTAACTTCACACACTTCACTACTTAGATCCTACTCTTTAACTCTCTGTTATATTATTCTCTTCCTCCTCTATATGATTGTTTCTCCTACCTATGATATGTGCAATTTACTAATGATTATGATTACTTTCCTGTGATTGAAAGTATGCTATTGTGTATCCGTACAGTCTGATAATTATGTATTAACTATATACCATTACTACCCACCCTGTGCTAATGTATGTATATCTCTTTCACTTTGCATTTGTTCTGTACAATACTTGATTACCTGTGGAGCTTTCCTTCCTGGGCCAACACGGAAAATGGGTTTCTGACCCAATGGACATTCCCAGTCAACAAATTTAATAAATAAATAAATATAAAAATAAATAAAAAATACTTCTGTATATTTCTGCACTGTTAAGTGGCAGATTCTTTTATTTCTGCACTGTTTCATTCTTGTGGGAGTTCCAGTGAACACATGTGCAAATGGACACTGACCAGTAGGGTCAGTTGGATCAACAAGATATGCATACATGCATCAAAAAAGATTAAGACCTGGCAAACCTGTAAACCAATTAAAAAAACAAACGGCAAAGGATGTAATGTTTTAATAATGTTAAGTGTTTTTGTCTAAACAGTAACCATTAGCTTTCTTTGGAATATTTAAAATCTAAAACCTCAGCAGTTAAATACTGAGGCACATTTGTTTATTTATTCATTACTACACTTCTTTACCAAGAAAATCTGACTGGGACACAAGAGCCCATTTTAAGTGGAGGGCTGAGGAGAAAAAGCTCCATTTAACAGAAAAAATAAAAATAAAAAAAAAATGTTTTTTCAAATACATTGCAGAGGAAACAGTTGAAAATTATACATTTCAGAAATAATATTGCAAGGCACAGAGATATACTAAAACATATGTTACAAAGAGAATAATGAGAAAAAGCACAGTAAAACACTATATACAGTTTTGGAGTGTGTCCTTGTGGCAATTCATAATAGTAATAAGTACAATTCATGTGTTTAGTTTAATTGTAACTATAAGGGGGAGAGAGATTAAGATAGATTAGTATAAATGGGGAGGAGGTGACAGAAAAAAGTTATGTAAAGTGTAGGGAGGGTAGGATGGCCAGGGGAAGATGAGGAAGTAGTGATGGGTAGAGAATCTGTACAGACAGTGGTGGAGAAAAGTAGAAAAGTGACTAGACTGGTGTTCAATCAGGGGTATAGCATGAGCAAAACCATGAGTTTGGTAGGTGGCCTTTCAGAAGATGTTTAAAGGAAAGATGGTAAGTTACAGTTCTACTAGCTTGTGGAATAGAATTCCTCTTTTTTACATTAGAGTAGTAGTAAAGGCTATTTCCAATTGCTTTTAGAGGTTTATAGATGGTGATCAGCTGCTGATTATCAGAACAAAAGTTCTGTTTGGGTGATATCTATCACACCACGGCCTTTCTTTAAAAAAACCTACAGTGTGCTCACCCACTCCATATTAAACCAACTTCACTCTTGTCCTGCTCTGTCTATCCTCATCACTCCCTATATTCTTAAATCTATGCTCTATAACCAATATCTCCTTCAGATTTACAAACCTAGCAAAACCATTGGCAAACTTCTCTATAACCACACAGTCACAAATCCTTGGAATAAACTGCCCCAACAAATAAAATTAATTTCTAACACAAATTCTTTCAAAAAACACTAAAAAATGAACTACTTAACTCTAGGACTTGCTCTTGCACTGACCCAACTTAATCAACCTCAATCCCTACCTACTTCTTCTATCAGCCACCTCTCCTTTCCATCTCTCCCCTCTACTCTTTACCAATCCTCCTTTTGTTATCCTCTACTTATTCCACAAGGTAGGCTTTACATCAATCTCTTCAGTCTTCAAGTGTATTACAAATTATTATGTAAACTTCCATAATTAACAATACAGTGACTATGTTTAAACTTGCTTTGCTTCCTATAGCTACTGTATCCTATCAATGTTACTGTGACTATGTATAAGAGGATATTTTACAGCTCTAAGATGATGCCTTATATCAGTAAGAAATTATACTTTAATCTTTGTATAAGATGCAACTAATTGTGTCTACTGTTATACAGTATCTAACTATAATTATCATAACTTTGTATGTGATGAAATTGTATGCGATTACTGTTTTACTATATTCTGATTGCTTTTATAGTTTACTGTATATTGCCTACCATTTTGGAGCTTTTCTCCTCAGGTCTCTGCTGAAAATGGGCACCTGCTCAGCCAGACTAATCCGGTCAACAAATGTCAAATAAATACATAAATAAACAAATAAATAGAGCATAATGCAGGACAGGCATGGGATTTATATATGATGTTGTGGGCAGTAGCTAGTTGTATGAAATCCAGTTAGTGGGACAGTTCAAGCCAGTTCATACATTTCAGGGCCTTGCAGTCATGTGTACAATATTGTTTACTGGCAGCAAATTTAGCAGCTTTTTTGTAGCATATTTAAGTTTAATTTTAATAGATACCTATAAGCTAGTAAAGATAGGGGGATCATATAATAGTGAATGAAGGAGGTAAGTGGTTGCTAGAGGAGTTTAGCAGTGCTAGTAAGAAAGTTTTTATGCGTATAAAGCATACCGAGTTTCTGAAGATTTTTTTTGTATTATTTTGAATGTGGAGTTTAAATCTGAGGTGTTCATCCATTGTCACACCAAGCAGTTTTTATACAATACGGTTTCTATCTCTGTATTGTTAAGTGAAAAGATTTTGAAGGTGGATTTGTCCTTCAGGTGTGCTTTGGGGAGGAATAGGAATAGTTTTATTTTTTGGGGGGAGTTGAGTAATAAATAAACAATAAATGCCCAAAGCATAGCTAACACAATTCCCAACCTCCATGCTTGGCTTCACCATAAGAAACCAGATATCTTGTCTATTTCTGAAACTTGGTTAAAACCTCACATAAGACTCAGAAATAGTACCACCCAACTATTCCATTATCAGAAAAGACAGAACCCACAAAAAGGATGGAGGAGTAACTCTGCTTTATTCATCCTCCTTATCAGTTACCCCTACACTAAACCTATACCCCAATTCACCAATGCTGAATTAATTCTGGCCCTACTTCAAGTAAATAGACACAAGCACATATGCATAGCCTCACTATACATTCCCCCAGGAATTATCAATATCATAGTACTCAAAGATATCCTATATTGACTTTCCACTAATATTTGCAATGAAACTATAATACTGGGTGACATGAACATTATTCAGTCCCTCTCTAACTCCCAAAATATCAACCTTTATAATTTCTCACAACTTATCAACTCTATAACCAAACCCTCCAAAGATTACTCCAGTGGTAGTATCCTAGACTGGATCTTAGTCTTTCACCCTCATTATTTCTCTGACAGTGCCACGCTCCCTGACTCCATCAGTGATCACCTTCCCACTTTTGCTCGGTGCCTTACTTCTCCCCTACAGTTATCTCATAACTATATCTCTACTCACTACCTAAAAAATTTAAATCCCACTACCTTTTCTAACTTTCTAAAATCAATAAGCTGGAGCCCTCTAAGAACTCTGCCCCTAGAAAATGCTGTTACTTACTTCAACTCAACTTTCCTAAACCTTTTAGACAGCTATGCCCACCTATAATCCAAAAGAATAAAAAGCAAAATAGTCCCTTGGCTAACCAAAAATACACTGGCTGCCATGCGGCTTAGAGATAAAGCCTGGTCACACCACCAGAAAAATAAGACTCCCTCCACTCTCTCTGCGTATAAATCATTTCAAAATAAAGACAAAAAGCTTGTTACAATAGACTGAAAAACTTATTTCGTCTCACTACAAAATAACCATAAAACAAATCCACAAAAATTCTGGAATGGCATCTCCACTCTCCTTTACCCTGGCAAAAAAGAAAACCCTTGTCCAGATCCCAATGTTCTAGACATAGATCTAGCCACCCAATTTAACTCTTTTTTCATCAACTCAATTTCCAAACTAACCTCATCCTTCTCTATCAACACTACGCCCCCTACCTTCACATCCCCTTTCCTGACCTCACTTTCAACATTACTCCCTAATACCTCTACCTCCCAACCCCCTCCTTTCTCCATAAAACCCATACCTGTATATTCCATAAAAAAATTTCACCAAAAACTAAAACCATGCTCTAATGCCCCTGATAACATACCTCACACTTTCTAACTATAGCCGCTGAAGCCATTGCCTTACCCATCACTATACTAATCAACCATTCTACCCAAGAAGGTCAGGTACCCCAACTATGGAAAAAGGCCTTCATTATACCCCTGCATAAAGAGGGTAACAATAATAATGTTACAAACTTCCACCCTATTGCCATCCTATCCCCCATCTCTAAACTCCTTGAAAAATGTATCCACCTACAACTTCTACCCTACCTTACCGACAATCACTTAGTTACTCCAACACAGCATGGATTTAGACCTGGCCACAGTACTATCACTGCTCTTCTTTCCTTCTTAGAAATTGTTAACAAAGCCTGTGACTCTGACTGTGTAGTATCCACCCTCCTACTCGACCTCTCTAAGGCCTTCAATACAATATCTCAAAACCTTCTCTGAGCTAAACTCTCTAAACTAAACCTATCCCTCTCCACCCTCAAATGGTTTGATAGTTATCTGTCAAATAGACATCAAGCAGTCAAATGGAAAACAGCTACCTCCTCCTTCCTTGACACCCCCACAGGAGTCCCCCAGGGTTCCATACTGGGTCCCCTCCTCTTCAATACATTCATAAATGATTTCAATCGCTCAATCCCTAATGCAAAACTTATCCAATATGCTGACAATTCAACCATAATTTGTTCTGCCACCTCCATCCCCACACTAATAAAGCTCACACAAGAAGCATTCTCTACCACAGAACACTGGATGTTAGATAATCACCTAGCACTCAATGCCTCAAAAACCAAACTAATGTTATTTACCCCTACAAAAACAACCATCATTGACAAGAATTCATTTTCCATCAAAAGCCATAACAATACATCTCTCGAATTAGTATCAGAGGCTAAATTACTAGGAGTTCTCATTGATGACCAGCTCAGATTCACCTCTCACCTACAAATAAATATCAGAAAAACCACCAAAAACATGACATGCTCTACCGCAACAATTGTTACCTTACTCCTTCTAATAAGTTTATTCTCTCTACCACGTATCTCATCCCTTCTCTTTTTTATGGTGCTGCACTTCTAACAAACCTGCAATCCTCTCTTACGACAAAACTCTCCTCTTGCTATTACAAAATTGCGAAGTTTGCCACAAGCCAAAAGTCTTCTACCCATCACTGTCTAGCCCCTCATCAATTAAATTGGTTAGAGTTGTCCAATTATCTCTACTTTATTCAACTCACTCATGCCCACAAACTCATTTTCAACCCTCCCTCTCCTCAAACTTCAAAATGCACCTCCCTGAAAGACTATTAAGATCTAACAATCAAAACCTAATAGAACTGCATAAGCATACCCGTCCCTCAGGCAAAAATCTCCTGTCCTTCTCCGTCGCACGTCATTGGAACTCCCTACCTTCATCCATCCATACCACCACAAACCTCTCTTCCTTTAAAAACTCACTCTACTCATACCTAATTTCTCAGTGGGAATGCCCCTTCTCTCACCCCACTTAATCTCTTTCTCCTCTCTTCATCTCAGTCTTCTCCGATTCCATACATGGTTTTAGCAGGAACTGATCCATGTGTAAATAACTACTCTTGATTTACAATGCTAATACTTTTTATCTCAGAAATTGTCTCTGTTAAATGAAATGTTTTATCTGTAATTAGTATAACCTAAACTTTGATTGTCATTTTTCCTTTAGAAATTGTATGTTTAAATGCAATTGTTACTAGTACCTTTGTACTTGCTGTAACAAAAAAACTTTGATTGTAATTTTGTTTGTAATTATTGTTTTGTTTTTGGAGCTTTTCTCCCCAGAACTCCATTGAAAACAGGTTCTTCTAGGCTGAATGGACTATCCTGGTAAACCAACTGAAACTAAATAAATAAATAAGATAACTGAGCATTGTGAAACCAGTTTTCAAAAGTGGTGTCAAATCATCAGCATACTGTATAAGTGACGCTTGCCTAGAAAGGTATAGAGGCCATTAATGAAAATGTTAAAGAGAAGTGGAGGAACAATTCAGCCTTGGGATACACCAGTGGTAATGGGCAGCTAAAAAGAGAAAGTATGTTGCCATCTAGCAGTTTGCTGTCTGTCAGTTAGGTAGATTTTAAACCACTAAAGTGAAGAAGGGGATAGGCTAGGCTGAGACAGTGCAGTTGCTGAAGGAGTTTACTATGTGAGATGGTATCAGGCTTTTGACAGATCCAGAAATATGGTAGAGTTAAGTTTGCCAGACTCTCTTTTCTTGTTTATGCTATCTAAAAAGGATAATAGTACAGTAGTTGTACCATGGCCAGGGCAGAATCCTTGCTAAGTACTAGTTAAGAGCTGTTCTGAAAGGAGATGGCAAAGAAGTTGAGTGTGGTTACAATTTTCTAGGATTTTTGAAAGAGGAGAGAGAATTACAAGTGGATGAAAGTTCGATACTTCGGTAGAGTTTCCTTCCTTGTGCACTGGGATGACATATGATCTTTTCCAAATGGCTGGGACATAAGATTCCTGTGTGGCTCTATTGATTAAGATAGGTACTAGGTAAGAAATGACTTCTGATGCCATCTTGAGGTATTCAGGTGGGAGGTTATTGGCAGCTGTGGAGCCAGGTTTGAGTTTAAGTAGCAGTTGTTATAGTAGGTATTGTTACAGGCTTTAAGGTAAAGTTGTTAGCATTTGTGGCTAAGGATTGTTTGGATTAATATTTTTCAGAGGTTAATGTGGTAGTGGAGGGAGCAGTTGGTAGTATGTTTTGGGTTTGTGTAGGGAAGAGTAATGTGTTGTTGATGAGGGCAGCGATGCTCTCTATAAAGTATTTATTAAATGTAGTCACTACTTTGAAGGGGAAGCAGGTTTAAAAGGGCTACAGATCTGCTTTTGAGCCAGGATTGAGCAGTGCATGAACAGAGGACCAGATTTTTTTGGATCATTTTTATGATTAAATTGTAGTTGGTCATAGTATTGTTTCTTATCTTTGTATATTTGTTTTTTAGTTTGATAAATAATAATAAACAAATGCACATTAACACTTAAAATTAACATACTTAAATGATTTATATAAAATCTACTAAAACTGTCTTTTTTTTACTCTGCAGTACTTAAAAAAAAACAATATTAATTATCCCATATAAACCGAGATGTGTATCAGCCTATTACAATTTTTGCTATCTGGTTTATTTTTGCTTTAACTTATTTAACAGATCTTCTTACCTAATATCACCATCAACATGATCCACAGCATAAAAAATAATTTTTTGAAGACATAGTTTTGTGAATATTTAAATAAGGCATTCCTTTCATTGCATGATTGGGCTCACTTATAGTCTTATTTAATGTTCTGCTAGCTACACCCACTCTAAATCTATCACACGAAGAACAAACAGTTACATAAACTATGCATGTTGATTTACACTTAAAATATCAATTTATAACAATCTTTTATTAAAGCTAGGCAGAAACTAATTTGGTCCTTCATTAATGAAGTTACAGGTGATACAATTATCATATTACCTTTGAGTTGTCCAAATGTTGCAGCAGTACGTTATTCCAAAATAAATTTTAAAACTGTGGGCCTCATAAATACAAAATGGGATTTATTACCAATACCTTGATTACTCAGTATAAACTTCCATTTCCTACAGATTACATTCATAATGACATTTGCTTTTACTATCATTCCAGAACAAAGTTCGATAATTCCTTACCAAACTACTATCAAGTTCATCATTATTATTATTATTATTATTATTATTATTATTATTATTATTATTGCCTTAGCCAGTATCAACTTTACTATTCATATTCTGCTTCTTCTTCTTCTTCTTCTTACTACTACTGTTTGGTTCTCCAAATCATAAAATAAGAAAGAGCTTGTCCTTTTTTTTCTGCCATACCTTTAAACCATGTCCTTTAATGAGATTACCAGATAGCATCTATATCACGTTATTGAAAGCTGATATGATTGAACACCTAATAATTTGCACCAAAATGTTGAGGGAAGGAAATAGCGAAAGCTGATATAACCGTAACTGAAAATGTCGAAAAGTTTTGGTTGGCCACTTCGCAATCCCTGCGTCGGTGCATGTGAACAGTAGGTTTTACTGTTCTAACGTATGTGACTGTAAATTAATATAATAAATGCCCATACCACAGTGTAGATAACTATAAATAATCACATGGCTTTCACAATAGTATATTGTATTCTGTAGACATCAAGACTTAGTGGAAATAAAAATAATTAATGTGAACATATGTGCAATTGTGGTTGGTGCGTTCATAGACTTCATAAGCTCATCTACACCTTCAGAAGCATAGCTATAACTGTCAACATGCCTTCAGTGGTGTACTCGGAGCATTTACGTAACATTGATTGCATCCTATACTGTTTCTCCAGTGTCTTTCTTTTCTTTGGTGAAACAGCTGAACCTGCTATTAGCTGCAATCTAACTTCGTTAACCCTATTTTGCTCACGTACTAACATGTGAAGTATAGCTGCTATATCACATATATGCTTCCTTAAGAGACAACATATATGTTTGTGCCATCCTTCTATGTAGTTTTGTGTCCTAGGTAAGGATAACGCATTCGGAGATGAAATATTCCAAAACACAATGGGAAACATAGGAGGGAATCGTGACATTGTCATTTCTCTAGTTTGTACTTTTCTAGGGCGCCCTAATACATACACTTCAGTAAAATACGTTAACAACTCCTTACCCTCAGTAGGAAAGGTTGTACATAATGATTGAAATGCATTAAGTACTTTGCCTTCATCCAGGAAAGCTAGCACAACTAACTTCTTAACTAATAGTTGAAATGACGAAGATGTCCCATATAGAGCAGCTAGTCGTAAACCTTGCACTTTCCGCCAGATAGCTTGGGCAAAGTGAAAAAGACAACCTATGCTTACATCACTGAACTTCTGTTTAACACTTTTTATAGATGCCATCTCGAAATCTGTGAGGATATATTTAACAAGCAATTGCAATTTGTACGATGTCAAGAAGCTAAATACACACTCCCAAAAATAGTTATATGCTTTGTATGACTTTTTCATCATTAGACAGTAAATGAGAGGTACACATTTGCCAGTATCACCACGTTATAAAAGCATGTATTGTGTACATTTGTATGCAAAAGTGAGCTTTAGTAAGGAAAATCCCATCCATAAACCATACAACACTCTCAGACAAATCCTGTAGATTTTCCTTAGTGGTAAATACCAATACATGCATATTAGTGTGTATGTCAACCATGCGTTCTTGTATGAATCTTCTTTGCTTGAGGCAATACTCAGTGGTGTCTACTGTAGGTAGAGAAGTGTGTGCAGTAGGGTAGGTTAACATCTGTTTACGCCTCACCCTATTGACCTGTTGCAACATAGACCTACTTGAGGGTAAATGCACAGTACTTTCAACAGAAGTAGATGCAATAACATCATCAACAAGTAACACTGGTGTATTCCTACAATGTTGTGCTGTCTGTTTTCAGGTATGGCAAGCTGTGTATCGTTCCACTTCGGTTGAATCTGGAGCATGTTGGTGAGGGACAGACTTTAATAACTGTTCACCATCCACTACACTAACACTAATAGCCCTGCCTTTATATTTCAAAACTAGCTTGTACCTGCAACACCAATAATGTTTACTTTTCATAGCCCTCTCTAGATTGTACATATAGCCATCTATGTGTAACATTTTCCTATGTTTCTGTGAGATAACAGTTCTGTATGTGTTACCTATTATTCCAGGATAGAATTACAAAGTATCAGCCATGGCTTGTATGCATTTGTAGTGTAACGCATGACATGGCTTGTTTTCTTACGTGATTTATAACGCATTCAGAGTTTACTTCTGGGTAAGCATGTTATGTATTATACCATTTGCAGAGTAAATATATATATATATATATATATATATATATATATATATATATATATATATATACACCTTTTGCATTAGATGGTGTATAGTACTCTCTTATACGTCCTTAAAGTATGCTTTACTTATTTATTACAAAGAAGCATTCCCGGATGTAAGACGCAGTAAGTCACTGGTTCTTTCAGGCCAAGTATAACTCTTCAAGTAATATATTTACGATTATATCGGCTTTCGCTATTTCCTTCCTTTGACATTTTGGTGCTGATTATTAGGTGTTCGATCATATTAGCTTTCGATAACATGATATAGATGCATCAGATACCCTTGATCTACAAACATGAAAATAATAAAATCCATCTCTGTGGTCAGCTTTGATACTCTAATTAATTGGCCTCTTTGTATATTCTTTTTAATGTAATATGGGTGTGCACTTTTAAAATATACATAATTATTAATAAAAGTTGGTTTCATATAAATATAACAATTAAGAAGCCATCTATCACTATCTAATAGTATAGTAATATCTATAAAATTCACTAACTTACCCTTTTCAGCAACTGTAAATTTTAAAATGGATGTACTTTGTCTGACAGAAATGTATCACATTGTGCTAAATACATACATACATACATACATTAAAAAGTCACTTTACTTTTGGGTTTTTATGTTTTATTAATGTTGTTTTAATTAAACACTATACTGTTGCTTCAGAAAAATGCCTTTGAAAATATCTGTTAATAACTCTAAAACTGTCAGCAAGTGAATTTCTGGAATGCACCACCACAGATCCTGAAGCATCAGGAGTGTGTTATTTGTTGAACAAGACAATTATGTTCATTGGACAAAAAGAAAAGTGTGTTCAAAGTATATCATTTCTCAATCACTCACTGCTCATAATACTTGAATGATTGTAAAACTGCTTTGTGGTCAGAGTTGTGAGTAAAACTAAGGGTAGACCAATGATTATCTTGACTAAGTCTGAACAGAGAATGTGAAAACCATGCTAGATAAAATTGCACTGACTGATTTAGAGACTCTGGTCAATGCAATAATATAGCTGAAAGAAGTGAATGCCTCTTTATAAAGCTATGTAAAGGCGCATTATTTAACCTCAAAGACTATACTTGATTAATTTTCTTAGTCTGTTTGTTACAAGAGTGATCAATGAAATGACATGACTGAATGAAAAAGTAGAATATCAGCTGTAATTCATCATAAAATCATCAATATGTTCTTCATATTGACCACAGCTGCAGTAGCCTTAGCTATATGGGATTTATCATGCCAAGGATATAATTTGCAGTCAGCTTCTAAAGCTTCAGGGTACCTTCCATATGCCCAAACTGCCAAGTAGCTTGAGATGAGATGACTAAAAGATAAGTTTGGGTGCAAAGCCCTTCAGAACTTCACTGTTGCTAAATGCTCCCCTGAGACTTTTGAGGATCAGTGGTCAGCTTGTGCTTTCCTATGTTGTAAGAAAATGCTTGGAGACCAGGTCAGGATCTTTCTTTTCTAATCCTTTTTGTGATAATGCCCAAATTCAAAATCGTATAACTTCAGAACCTGTTACCTCTTCTTCTTCTTCTTTCAAGTATCCTGGTAACAATGCACTTAAAGATGCTTACTATACCATATTCATCCAAACTTCAGATGTTTCTTAAGGTTTTGCGTGTCTGGACCACATTGACAGTTGTCTGTGTTATGCTTTGGATTATCTGATAGTCTTCAGAAAGCATCTGGCTCCAATTATAACTCATTGCAGGTTACTGGATATCCACATTTTTCAATATTTAGACACCTTGCTTCTCTTTGATGAGTCTTTTTCAAATGTCAGGAGTCTTTCTTTCTCTCTTGGGTGAGAGATCTCTTGCATAAGCTAAGATTCCAAGACAACATTCAAAAGTCTTTATTGACTCCCTCACACAAGATTGTATTCCTGGGATGTCAACTAGACCCCTCAGTTCAAACAGCTTTTCTTTCAAAGGAAAAAAAAATAGATCTAATTCTAAGATTTTCCACTGACACTTCAGTCCCTGTGAGGGAAAACCTCAGAATATTGGGTCTCATGGCATCTATGATTCTCATGATACCCCTGACAAGACTCCACATGAGAAATATACAGTGGTATCTTAAATGTCTTTGGTCCCAGCATCAACACTCTTTATCACTTCATATCCCAGTATTGGGATATGTAAAAAGAGAAATGTTTTGGTGGGACATCAGAAATCCTTAAATCTAGGTCTCCCCTTCTCCATCACTGATATAAAGCAATCAGTCACCACCGATGTTTTGGACTTTGCTTGAAGAACAGTTTTGGGAGGGAAAGAAGTGCAGGAGGTATGGGACATCCAGGACAGATGCAAGCACATAAATATTAAGGATATGCTTGGCCTGATCAAGGCACTTGACTCTTTGAGCCATATTTTGTCCCCCGGATTTCTTCAAGTGGTTATAGACAATACCACAGTCATGTGGTACATCAACAAGCAAAGGGGAACCACGTTGTACCACCTTTGTAGAGTTGCCATGTTAGCTTAAAATATAGTTTCACATGACAGTCTTACTCTTCAGGCATCCTAAATTCCATCAGAGCATAACTGTGTGGCAGACAATCTGAGCAGGACAAGGACAGACCCTCACAAATTGAAAGTAGATCAGGGGGTCTACATAGATTTCATCTATCTGTGAGGAGTTCCTCAAGTATAGACCTCTTTCCTCTCCTCTAAACACTCAACTGGCAAACGTCTGGTTCGGGGCTCCATGCAAGAAGGCCTGGAAGACAGATGCCTTTTCTTTTCTTTGGCCAGGAATGTTCCTGCTTGTCTTTCCACCCTTTCCACTAATATCCAGGGTACTTCTGAAGATTCAGATGGAATCCCTCAAGACCACTGCGGTGACTCCCTTCTAGCCTAGGCAACTATGGTTCTTTCTTCTTTTGGAAATGGCCAGCGGCAATTACCATAAGCTTTGTCACAGAATGGATCTTCTTACAGAACACCAGGGATGTTTGATGCACCCAGATATCAATCATCTTCAATTCACTGCCTGGATGATAAGCTCTTAATTCCTTTTAGGCTTCTGTTTTCTAAGGAAGTGCAGCAGGTGTGACAAAAGGAGATACTGCTACCACAGCTATCTGGAATTTTGTCAATAATTATATGTCATTGGTGAATATCGAAATGATTTGTGTAAGATACTTGTGTTACAACTGTATTAGAACTGTATGTTATGTGTATATCAAACGTGTGTACAGACGTGTATTGAAAAGGGTTTGTAAAGTACTGAGCTTAAAGATGTATCCACAGTAGCCCTACTGGAAAAATACAGAAATGTACATGCAGTATTGTAACTGTTTAAATGTATATTTTAACAGTGGAAACTGTAATACAGGAGGTTAAATTCAGAAAAAAAATAGCTGAAATTAAATTACTTTATGGCTATGCAATAAAAGATGATATCTTTCTGTTTCAATGCAGCAAGGAGACACAATGTCTAAAACTAGGGGGCTTTCTGTATGGTCTTGGAAGGGTTTTATTGTTTTATGACTTCCACCATCTGCCTAAAATCTGAGGTCTATGTATTTTCACAGGTAGATGCTAAATGCTACCAGCTGCCATCAAAGGTTGTTTTGGGGCCTGGGAACTAGGAGTCAGATGACAAGCAATGAAGTCATTCTGCAAGGTATCCCAAAAGCAATATTTGAGATAATAATTTGAGAGGTGTCTTAGAGAGAGACACAGCATTCTGTATTCTGTCTTTGACCTGACAACACCAACTAGACAAGATGCATTCACCACATCTGCCATGTTCTGTAAGTAAGTTAACTAGGGTGTAGTAATTCTCTTTGATTTAGTCATAAATATGGCAATGCTTAGCTTGGATATTTTTCTTTGTTTATTTGAGATTGTCCTGCAATGTTGTTTTAAATATTTCCTATGATTTTGAACTCTGATGTCACTGTAAATATATATTTAATATTGCCTTGTTCTTTTATTGTTTATTATTAAATACATGTAAACCTTTCATTTTGGCTGATCTGTGTAGAGATATTTAAGTTCTGGGAGTACTTGCATATTTATTTAGTGACACTGTGGGCCACTCCTAATAGCCTTGCTCTTAGTCAAACTATCATTTGCATTGATAGTAACATTACACAGTAAGATTGGACACCCTTTGTTAAGGACATTAAAGTAACTGATAAGGAGCTGTGTGGTAGCAGTAATAACTACCTTATAGTCTGGACAAAAGGGGGCATAGCTAGTAAATCTGTGCCAGCCTTTCCCAGGTGTGTGTGTGTGTGTGTGTGTGTGTGTGTGTGTGTGTGTGTGTGTGTGTGTGTGTGTGTGTGTGTGTGTGTGTGTGTGTGTGTGTGTGTCAGCTACTTGGGCAGGGACACAAAGCACTGGTTGGACAGAGAGGGTATTGGAGGTCTTGGCTTACCACTCAGCTGAGATTTCAACTCTATAGCTGTGTCAGTGGGGAGTCTTATTGGGGATCTGGAGAAAGAGGTAGAAACCAGCCCTGGACTGACTGTGGTCTCTGTGTGCTCTTAAGGGAAATTATATTTGATGCAGAGAGCTGCATGTGGTAATACTGTGCATGTACCTTGTCATCGTCCCAGTGTATCTCCCCCACTGGTGCTAGTGGTGAGTACTGAGGCTCCTTGGTTACTGGTTCAGTGGTGGAGCATCACAGCTTATTGCTCTACCTTTGAGTCATTTGATACTGAGCAAGACTGCAGAATCTCAGACAATTCATTCATTTTTTTGCCAGCTGCAGTAATCTTGGAGTTAATATATTTTAAGTGGCATTTAGTGATGGGATGCAGGCCCCCAAACTTTGAGGTGTGGTTGGGGAAACCGCCTTCAAAAATGCTTTAACAGTGAAACAGCAAGTTTCAATAGTTATTTCCTCATCATTTTGATACATAGTAACCATTTCTCCTGATTCCAATCACTAATGCTTTAAAGTTTAAACATGGAGCTCTTGGACACATTTGGGATGTCATAGCAATTATACTGAATTGTGGTGAAATGATGGAGCCTTTTGCAACATTGGTAATTACTATTCTACAAATATAACTGCATACCTAGTCTCTTTGTTACAATATTTGTTTCTAGCTGTAAAGGTATGATTTTGTTTAGATGGCTGCAAGACCTTTAAAATATAATTTAGATCAAATTCACTTAAAATGTTATTTGATGTCTTAGTGAAGTTGGACCTTCGTATTTTATTGTATTAAACTATGCCTATGTCCAGTTGTAAATTGGTATTGAAATTGACCCCCACCCAAAATATATTAAAAGATAAATAACTAATCAGTTGTTTCAACATGCTTTGATCCATTATTAGCCTATACATTTTTTTCTAAAGAATATGTATTGTTTACACCATAAAAAGCTATCTAGTAATATGGGTACACTCGTTGTGTTGTATGAATGGTAAAATCCTGTCTCTTTCTCCACGGATGACTTTTTCCAGTTTTGACCATCTTAATTAGTTTCAGATCAGGATAATCCCTGCATTTCAACCATATTTATTCTATCTGCAATCCCCTAACCTTAGAAGAATTTTAAAGAAAATTGGTAAGCATCTTTTTTTTAATATTACTGCATCCAACTTAACATAACCTGTTATACAATTGATCATTCTGAGTTAATAATGTAACATTCTTTTTCTTAATTAAATTCTTTAACAGTCTCTTTGTAAACATATAGAGTGTATCAAAGCAAAATACCAGAACAATCATGAAAAGTGTGACAAACTTTGAGCAAAATATACACACTACATACAAACCAGAGTCTGTATACCACACCTCCAGTGGGTCATTCCAAATCAACTATAATTTAGATTAAAGCCTAGCTTCATAGAAAAAAATCTTTCCATTGTTGAAGACTATATGTCTGTGATGCTGGAATGTTATAGGGCAGCAGGATTTGCCCTGCCAGTCTACATAGCATAGGCATAATGTATAGATAGGGAGAAGTTAGAGGATGTTTTCCAGTCATCGCCGCACTGCCTGCTATCCATAGTGCCTTCCTTTTCTTTGCTCTGATTGCATCTCTACTTCTGTGAATATGAAGTAACCGGAAGTGCCACACCTGATATGGGCATTTCCCACAAATACCCATATTCACTTCCACAAGCTGCACCCAATACTTTTGTGATCTTTCACATTCCCAAAACAAGTGGACATCTCCCATTATCCTAAGCCATTTCACTGTTGAAGTCAGCCATCAATGTATTTTTCCCCATCTCTGCAGGTGATGATGAATGTTTCCTGCCCACCTTCTAAGCACAGTGAGTATGGTGATGACTGATGCATACTGTGGCCAGTCAATGCCTTGTATGGCATATTAAGGGTGTTATAAAATGTACACCATTTCATTCTATGTTGTTTGTGTCATGGCCTATAGTTATTGACCAGACACTGCTGACAGCAGCTTCAGATGTTGTATAACATCCTCCTCCACTGATTTCTAACCTGCCCTTCTGCTGCTTCTATGACTATTATGGAAGGCCAAGCCACAATATTGACCTGCTGCTCCATCTGTTCGTACAATGTTATGTTGTGTCCTTTGTAACAAAAACAAAGGTCTTGTCGCATCCTTTCAGTAACCATATACATCCACTACATTTTGAGCTTCCTCATGGGCTCCATTACAAACTATTTCCTACAAGATCTGGGAGTGAAATATCAAGATTATGAACCAGCACTCTAGGGAATATCAGGTAGTACATAGAGCACACAACATATCATATTGGGTCTACTTTGTTTTATTAAAGTTTCAAAACTTTGAAACCCATATGGCTGAGACCATATGATCGAAGTTTTGAAACTCCGAACACTTTACATTGAGATATCCGTACAGTGTGGAACAGGAGATTTACCCTTTTCCTTGCTGTAGTGCGATCTCGGAGTTGGTATATCTAATCAGCAGGAGGTGTTGCGGGTGCAGGGGGGGCTTGCTCCCCTGCAAAAACTTGAATGTAATCTTTTTGTGTTCTTTTATGTTTTCTGTTGCAGTGTTTGAAGTTTCAAAACTTCAGTCATATATTCTCAGCTATATGGTTTTCGAATTTTGAAACATCAATAAAACAAAGTAGAGCCATCATATCATATCATATCATATATCATATCATATCTCATCATATCATATGTGACTTTTTTCGATGGTATCTGTGTGTATAGTCCTGTCTTTCTAGCATGTCCAAACTCCTACAAACCAAGCAACCCACTGAGATATCCCCTCACAGAAGCCAATAGTAGATGTTAGCTGTTTGACAAATTTTTGAGTCATCTTGAGCTGCAGGAGTGGTGCATAGTTACATTATAAATAATGTTTTGAGCATTACAGACCCCTTGGCTATTTAAGAATAAACATCATCCCTAGTGATACATGACAAGTTCTGTGTAGTACATGAGGTCCAGACTGTAACATGTGTTCAGTCTATGTCTTCCTAGACCTCAAACTGTGCTATAAAAGACCTGCATGTTGTCTGTTCTCTCATTTGTTATCTTGAGGAAGTAGCTATATTTCTTTACATGTACTAACATTTTACAGAGGAACTGATATAGGATTTGTGAGGCTGATGTCTAGAGTATTTCTAACACATCTTCTGTACATCACTAGATGGTCCCTGTAGCTAAGATTTAGGGATACACATCCCTTTATATCCAGAAAATAGACATACAGTGCATCCCCCTTGATTCTGTTTGTAGGTTACATAGTCCAGCTAGGTCCCTTACGGTATCTCTGTCCATTCAGCAGCACTTCACTGACTGATAGCGTATAAGCTGGTGGTACGAAAGTCTGTACCTGTTATGGTGACATGGTTGAACAGTGACTCACATTACTGGCACCAATGGCAGCTCCCAATGCACGCTGATATACCACTGCATGACAACACTGGCAGGTCCCAGTGCACGCTGATTCACTACTGCATATCCGACCATGTCTTTCATTGCACACCTCAAATGATAGAGTTCATAATGGGTACGTGCCACCAAGGAGCAAGTGAAGGATGAAAATTACAGAGAAGGGAAAAATGTTAGTAAATGCATTTCATTTCTAATATGCATTCATAGCAGAATGAAACCTTGAGTGTCTTTCAGCATGTGTCTGTTGATTTGCATCCTGCAACTGCTGACAGGGTTAGAAAAGTATTAGAAAATTATAAGATTTGTTCTGAGCTGAAAGCTTTATCATGGAATTTAGAACTCATACCTAATATGAAATGTCATAAACAAGCAGTCAGGAGATCTTAGTTAGCAAACATAATGCTGTAGTGTTCATTTCTAATTGGTCAGTGTCAGTTTATGATTGTTTTAATAATGTTGCTTTTAATAAAACTTATAAAATATGTTGAGTTGTATAACTCAGGGAGACATGATCTTGTTTTCTTAGTCTCTCACATATGTGTCTTTCTGGGCAATAAAGCAGTCTGCTATTCTCTGCTGAAGTGTGAAAGTTATTTGGCACCTTATCAAGCATTACCATTGTATCACCATTTTATGCATTACTGAATTACTCTACTAATTTAGGTTCCTTCACAGCACAGTATTTTGGCCATTTTGCATTGTACTATCTGTATTTTTGACTTACTCAAACCTTGTTCATGGCTGCCACTGTACTAGTTTGTACAGCAAACTATACTAATCTTCTTTAAATCCCAGCCAATGTCAGATTTAAGCAACATTAATTTAATTAATTTAATTAAATCAAAAGACCATTCTGTATTTTTTTATTTCTTTAAATTTTTAGAGATTCATTACCTTGATTGGAATGGTCTCCACCGTGCTATGTTAAACCAAGTGCTCTTTTCAGCACCATCAATTTACCCATAATTGCCTCTCTGTATGCATATGGAATTATCTATACTGGTGCCATATTTAATTAGCTCAATTGGTCATTCTACTGTTGGACTAACTGGGATGTCGTTTTATCCACATTGCTTTAATTCCTGTTTACATGTCCTGATATTTTGCAGTTTTAAGCCTCTGAGTGTGCAGAATACAGTAGGCACTAGCATACCTTTCAAGTGTGCTTCATTATGAGTTCCTCATTTGGTGTTTTAAAGCATTCATGTTCCTCAAAGTTTCACATTGAAAGGATCTATCACACATACAGTTTTAGCATTTTTAACTGCTATCCATGGTAAATAGAACTGAATTATATGAATTCATTAAACAGACTATTATATAGTTAAACATATCCCATTTCAACGTTCATTTGAGCAAGAACTCCAGCAAAGTATAGAGCAATGGAATGCAAAACCGAAAGCACAAGGGATGAAACTAAGCACAGATAAGACAGTGATAATGGCAGCAAACTGGGAAAAATCAGAAAAAGTTGAGAATTGAGATAGAAGGGAAGATAATGGAACAGGTAAACAGCTTCAAGTGTCTGGGAGGGGTGGTTGAGGAGAACGGAAGTCTGAATGAAGAGGTCAAAGCTAGAATCAGAGGGGCTGCAGCCAACTGGCATAGAGTGTCAGGTGTAGTCTATGACAGAAGAATGCCAAAGAAGCTGAAAAGTAATGTGTACAGTACAGTGGTGTGACCAGTACTACTGTATGGTACAGATAGCTGGGAAGTAAAGGCAGAACAATTGAAGAAGCTAGACGTGATGTAAACAAAGTGTCTGGGAAGGGTGGTAGGATATAGTCTGTGGGACAGAGGAAGAAATGAGGACATAGCAGAAGCCAAAGTAGCTCCAATTGAAGAAAAGATCAAAGAGAACAGATTACGGAGGTTTCAACACATGTGTAGAAAAGCAGAAGACAGTCTGGTGAAGAAGATTTGGGACAGACAGGAAGAAGGTAAAAGGAAATAAGGATGTCCAGCAAAGAGGTGGATGGATTGTGTGAAAGAAGATACCCTACAGTCAGGCATGAGTGTCGAAGAAGGCAGGAGTGTGGCATTGAATCAAGAGAGATGGCAACAGTTAACACGATTCCCTGACCCCATGTAGAAAATGGGAAAAAGGGGGCTGTTGATGATGATTTCAACCATCCTAGGAGCTTCTTAGATGAAGTTATTACTAAGATGTTAGTGAATGTTCCACATTTTGCCCATTTGTCCCACATTATGAAAGGTTTTGTTCCTCATTTTGGAGCTGGAAGGTTGAAAGCTATGGGCAGTAGGTAAAGCTACATCAACAATTAATGTTTATTTTGCCATTTTACTTCAACTATAGTTTCTGATTTTCTTGCTTCTACTTTCATAACTTCTGGTTTTGATAGAGACCGTTTATATCTCTCAACTGTACAGATTTTCACAGAACATCCAGATTTATGTCTCATATTTTTAGTCCATTTTTCAAAAAAGATGGATTATGGTTTTCTGACATAATCAATGGCAAGTCATTAAAGAGTAAAGTCAGAAAATGATGACAAACATTTCAGTTTCAGACTTCATGCTCTTCAGAAAATGTATTCTAATGCAAATACTGACTTCATACTCTTCAGAAAATTCATGCTAATGCAAATACTGCTATTTTATCATCTTTCTAAGTGTGTAAGAGCAATAGTCAAAAAATGTCCCTATTTTTTTGGCCTTTGTATCACCATTATTTATGACATTGTCCAGATTTCTTGCTGTAACAGGTGGAAAGAGTGAGAGGAAGCTGCATTTGACTTTAGTTAGAAAGCACTCTGACTACAGTTCCTTCGAAGTTTGGATTTGTGGTTCTGTTTGGCTCTGTATGAGTGGAAACTAGAAAGAGAGAGAATGGTGTATTTTACTTTTGTTGTTTCCAATTGGTGGAGTGGACGGCACAGTGAGTGGCTCAGTGGTGGAGTGATTTGCATTGTTATCTCACAGCAAGAGGTTCTCTCATTCGATTTTTGACTCAGGTGCCTTCTGTGTGGAGCCTCCGTTCATATGGGTTTCCTCCTGGTGCTCCAGTTTCATCCCACGTTACAAAGACAAGAGTCTAGAGGATTTTGCCCTGGGTCTCTGCAGAAAATTGGCTATTTCCAAGCCGGACTTTCCCAGTAAACAAATGTTAAATGAAAATGTATTCTGTGTTGACTGGATTTCCTTTAAGTCCTTTTAAGAGCTGAGGATTTGTGGTTCTCTTATATGTAGGAGTTGTAGCAGTAGTGGAATGAGAAAGAGGAAACTGTATTTTACTTTTGTAGTTTAAAATTACCCAAAATGTATTTCCCTTTAATCCCTGTAAGGGACGAGGATTTTTGGTACTCCTGTATATAGGTGTTGTAATTAGGTATGGAATCAGATACAAATAGCCCTATTACAGAAGGACTTGGGTGAGTGGAGAGAGAGAGAGAGATGTGGGAGACATTATACATGACCCTTTTACATAACAGGACTTGTGGATTTTGAATAAATGGAAAGAGACAGAGGAAGCTGTATTTTATTTTTTTAGTCTAAAAGTGCTCTGTGTCGATTACATTTTCCTAAAATCATTTTATGGGATGGGGATTTGTGGTTCTCCTCTGTGAAGGTGATGCAGAGATGGGTGCAGTTCTCCTGTGTACAGATGCTATAGGTATAGTGGCAGCTAGTATAGCCCTATTACATAATGAGAGTGTGCTTTTGTGCGGGCTCTGTATGGGTGGAAAAGAGAGAGTGGAAGCTGTATTTTTATTTTTGTAGCTTGAAACTACTCTGTGTTGCCCACATTTCCCTTGAGTCCTTTAATGGGTTGGAGATTCATGGTTCCCCTGTGTGCAGGTAGTGTAGATGGAGTGCAGTTATAAATAACCCAGTTACACAACAAGACTTTGCACTTCTCTGGGCTCTACACGTGTGGAAATAGAGACCAAGCTGTGTATTTGTTTTGTAGTTTGAATCTGCTCTGTGGCTAAATTTCCCTCAAGTCCTTTATAAGGGTTTGGGAATTGTTCTCCTGTGTTTAGGTGCTGTAGGTGTGGGTAAAGTTGTAAATAGCCATATTACAGGACAGGAGTATGCTTTTCTTTAGAATCTATACTGGTGGAAATAGAGAGAAAGCTGCATTTTACTTTTGTTTGAAATTGCTCTGACTACACTTCCCCTTGAGTCTTTTTAAGGTCTGGGAATGTGTGGTTCTCCTGTGTGTGGGTGCCATAGGGTTGGGAGCAGTCATACACAAACAGCTGAATTGCAAGACAGGACTGTGCTTTTCTGTGGGCTATGTATGTGTGGAAAGAGAGAGAAAGATGCATTTTGGTTTTGTAGTTTGAAACTTCAGTATGTTGACTACATCTCCCTAGAGTCTTTCTAAAGGCTGGGGATTTATTTTCCTGCGTGCCTGTGCTGTAGATGTGGGACCGTTTAAAAATAATCATATTACAGGATAGGACTGTGCTTTTCTGGGGTCTTTGTACATGTAAAAAGAGAGAAAAAGCTGTATTTTACTTTTGCATTTTAAAATTATTCTGTGTTGACTGCATTTCCTTTTATTTGTTTTAAGGGTTGGGGATTAGTGGTTCTCCTGTCTGTAGGTGTTGTAGGAGTAGGAACAATTGTAAACAACCCCATTATAGGCCAGGACTGAGATTTTCTGGAGCTTTGGAAGAGTGGAAAGCAAGAGAAAGCTGAATTTTACTTTTGCAGTTTGAAACTACTCTTTGTTGACTACATTTCCCTAGAGTACTTCTAAGGGTTAGGGATTTGTAGTTCCACTTTGTGCAGATGCTGTAGGTATGGCCAGAGTTAAAACAGCCCTGCTATAGTACAGGGATGTGCTTTTGTCTGGACTCTGTATGAGTGGAAAGAGGGAGTAGAACCCTCATTTTACTTTTGAAGTTTGAAATTGCTATGTCTTGATGTAATTTCCTTTGAGTCCTTTTAAGGAATGTGGAATTGTTCAACTGTGTACACATGCTATATGGTTGTGTGCAGTTTTAAATAGTTCTATTAGACAGGATTATGTTTTTTTCTGTGGACTTTGTGTATGTGGAAAGAGAGAGGAGGCTGCATTTTACTTTTACAGTTTGAAACTGTTTTTAGTACACTTCCCTCGAGTCATTTAACGACTGAAATTTGTCGTACTCCTTTGTACATGTGCCATAGAGGTGGGAGCAGTTATAAATAACCAAATTAAGTATAGAACTATGCTTTTCTGTTGACCCTATAATTGTGGAAAGATAGGTAGCTGTGTTTTATTTCTGTAGCTAGAAACTGGTTTGACTACACTTCCCTTGAGTCCTTTTAAGGGCTAGAGATTTGTGGTTGTCCTGTGTGTTGGTGCTGTAGGGGTGGGTGCAGTTATAAACACAATGTTATGGCAGGGCTGTGGTTTTCTGTGGGCTTTGTATGAGTGGAAATTGAAAGCTTAGTGAGATAATATTCTTTGCATACTTTGAATTAGCTGTTAAGAAAATACATTGTGATAACTCATTTTATGATGGATGACTTAAATAGCTATGCCCTGGATGATTTAGTGAAATGTAATTATATAAGTGAGAGAAAACTTTGTGGTACATGTTCCAAGGTTATTCAAGTAAGTGAACCCGAGTACTGTTTCAGATGTGAGAAAGTAGAGGCAATGAATGCAGTTATGTAAGGGGCACGGTTACCTCATAGTTAGTAGCGGTATTGTTAATAATTGTACTCTTCTCACAATTATTTCTAATTTTGTGGAAATCTCAATAGATGACAGGAAAGAGTTTTGTATGTATGCATGTTGTTAAAGAAAGACCATTGTGTCATATTTGTGAATTTACTAAAATGTCATCTTAAGACGGAAAGTAAATAATAAAGGACAGTTAAACCTTCAAGGAACATTTCCAAGCTATTTAAAAATGGAAAGAAAAGAAAGAGAGTGACTAGAACTGAAAGAATGAAAACGGTAAGAAATAATCTATTCTGTTCATACTATAGTGACAGAAAAAGCTCAACAGCTAGTCTAGAAGTTACTGATTCATTTAGTAAAGTAAGTTTATTAGGCCAGAAAGGGGCAGAACAATTTCTGGTAAATAAAGCAGTGTCTACTTTGTACCCAGAAGTTGTCAAAAACAATTGTACAATGGAAAACAAATGGTTAAGCAGGTCAATGGATTTAGAATTTGACCTTAAACCAAGTTGGCAAATGAGAACAGGATTATATGTACTGGAGGAAGAGAGGAAAGGGTTGATATGGTTTTTGAGATCTTCAAATACTATTTTATCTTCCATAGAGTTAGATAATGACAACTGAACCCCTAAATAAGGCATAAAAATAATTTGCCACTCTACTTTTTGAAGTTATATAGGAATATTAGGAGTTGAAAGTCTATGCAGGAAGGGAAACGTTTGTTTAAGAAATGTCTTGTCAATTGAAAATTACACTATTAAAATCACTGAGGGGATTCACCAGGAAGAATACATAAATTATTTAAATGACAAGCAAGGGAGAAAATTAAGTGGCTTATGGATGAAAATAATTGTGTTTATAATTGAAACACAAGTCCAGATGACATTCTATCAGATTCTATGTCAAGACTGTTAGGAGATGTATCCCTGATTCAAGTACAGTAAAGTTTCTGTCTCTTCATCGGCAGGTTTAAAACTTAGTGAGTGTGCATTGTCTGTGAGGAGATTAGTCAATAGTAGGAGATGTGGATGTGTGAAGGATTTACGACATATGTTCTTGAATAATATTATGAAGTTAATTTTGTAAATAAGAGAGAGTGGATACAAGCAACTTAAGAGTTGTTTTAAGTGAAATTGTTCCATCACCTGATTATAATGATCAGTAAAACACAAAGGTGTATATTTCCAATACCTGGTTGAGATCCCTATGGTATCATCTTACTGTCTTGACTAATTAGAAAAGTATGAATGGTAATTCTAACCTTCTCTCAACTAATTGCATTCATTTAAATCATAGTGAGGCTGAATATGTATTCAGGATGATTAGAGGGCATCTATTACTTTTTTTTGGAAGTAATTATTCATCAGATCACAATCCCTGTCTTGGACTACCTATTTATTTTTTGTATTATGGAGCTTTTCTCCACAGGCCTCTGCTGAAAATGGGCCCCCACCAAGTTAGACTTATCCTAGTAAACAAATGTCAAAATAAATAAATAAAAATAAATAAATAACTCAAGAAGATAATGAAGACCTGATCAAGCTTTGAATGTATACTTATGTAATTCAACTAGTCTGGGAAATATGATAGATGAGCGTAAATGCATATATGAGTTTGAAAATGTATCAATCATATGCATTACTGAATCATTTGATACTAGTATGCTCTCTTTTCTTGATTATAACAAATACATAAGAAAATGTGAACAGGGAGGTGGAGTCATGATTCTGTTACATGAAACCATAGGAGTTAATCTGCTATCAACTAATACATTGTTAGAAATTTTAGTAATCGATGAGACTCTGTTCTACTGCAGGACCACTATGCTTTATTGTTTGTTATAGAAAGCCCTCTAGGAATATATCAAATTGCCCAGTGAGTATTTTGTTAGGTAAATTAAATTATCCTCACTCTGATTTGGAGAGTTGGTTCTCACCTTCTTCTGTTGAACAAGAATACATAGACTTATTAAGTTAGAACGTTTTTTTTTTCAATTTGTCAGGGAAGCTACTAGAGGACAGTATTTTATTAACAAATTTTGATGCAATAATAGACAATGTCAGATGTGGTCCAC
Source organism: Protopterus annectens (assembly GCF_019279795.1). Lineage (NCBI taxonomy): Eukaryota > Metazoa > Chordata > Ceratodontiformes > Protopteridae > Protopterus > Protopterus annectens. The sequence continues at coordinate 1,988,053,760 of NC_056735.1, forward strand.
CTGTAGGACTTTCAGATCATTCTTCCATTAAGTATAAACATTATGAGAAGCCGAAGCCCCCATTAGTAAGATATAAATGATATGCCTTTAATAAGGTTAAGTATGAAGAAATAAATAACACATTTCTTAAAATTACTTCAACAAAATATAATAATGATGTAGACTTTGGTTGCACTAGTTTAGAAACTTTGTTAATATCTTTGATAAGGAAAAGTAAGGTAAAGTGTATGAATATTTTTTGAAAAATGAAAAGCTTCCATTATGTAGAATCATAATTTGATAAAGATGTATTGGAATAAAAAGAGATTACTCCATGTTTTACATAATTATTCAACAAGCAAAATAAATTTAAGAAATGTTCTAATACCCTTTAAGAAAATATTAAAGGAAGTTAAAGTTATTTTGTAATTAGTTTGGCTCAAAATAATGCTAAAAAGAAGCTGTATTATAAATATATAAACAATAAAAACAGTACTAAATACACTATCATAAGTATGGGAATTAATGGACATGTAATTGATAAACTTGTTTGCTATCATTTTCTGATTAACAAATTATTCACTAGTCATTCGAATACTCTACTTGGTCACAATCTAGACAATTTAAATTGTAAATTAATATTAGAATTGTGTCCAATAATTACTGAAAAACTGTGATACTTTTTATAGAATGATAAAACATACAGTTGTGGGTATTGATGGAATACCTGGCACTTTTATTAACTAAGGTTATTGGTTTATAATTTAAGTAGAATATTTAGCAATATGTTTAGAAATAAGTTTGTACCCAACATGTGGAAAACTTCTTAGAATTTTCATTTTTAAGAAGGGTAACATGTCACTTCCTCAAAAAATAGGCTGATAAGCTTAACTCCCATTTTAGAAAATATATTTGAAAAAATGAATTGCCATTGCTGTCACTGTCCAATGATTAAAAATTCAGTTCTGATATAAATTTGGAAGGATAGATTTTAAGTAAGTGATCATTTTTTATGAACCTGACTTCTCAGCCATGGATATGGGATTACCATTAAGGGCAGTGTATTTAGATTTAAGTACGTTTTTCATATTCTTTCCCATTACTGTATTAAAAGATAATTAAATATGAAATGCTTAAACTACTATATTTCAAAGTGGATTGAAAAATAGCTTAGCGGTAGGACCCAACAGATCATGGTAAATGATATCTACTCTGATAGTATATCATCAAACTTATGAACCCCTCAGTCTGTATTAGAGCCTTTTTGTTTAATGTGGTTATGCCAACTTTACCAACAGATGTTGGATGAATACATTTGCTGATAACTGCAATGTTGTGTTTTTGGCAACATTAGATATGGATTATATACATGCAAATGGTTTTGTGTAAAACATTACTCAATGGCAAAAGAAAATGGCTTAAATTTTAACAGTACCACGTGTTGTGCAATGTATTTTGGTAAAAGAGTAACTAAACAACCATTAGTTTTTGATGGAGTAGCCTTTATGGGAGCTGATGAAATGCTTGATTTAGATATTACTATAACAAATAATTGTTATTTGACAAACATCTCTACATTATTATAAATAAAGCTACAAGGAAAGTGGGATGTTTGCTAAAAATCACTATGCAATCCAAAGAAATTACTGAATTATGCAAAATATATATTAGACTATTGCTTGAATATAATAATTCATTATGAATGTTTAAAAAGACAGACATAACAATTAAAACAAGCACAGAGGAGGTTTACTAAAATTATTTCTACAGTGAAAAAATTCAGTTATATGAAAAGATGTAAGAGGTGTTGACTTTATTAAGCTGATTATAGATACAACAGGAGGAAAGTAATAGTAGCATACAATGCATATAACAAATAAATCAAGTGATCATTGCTTAATCTTGGTCACACCAAAGCTGTAAGTTAGAACAGAGCTTAATGAAGTGTATTCCTTATTAAGCTTTGTTCTCATTTGGCCATAGTTTGCATGTTGTTTAGTTGACTTTTCATAGGTTCCCTCATACCTGTACACTCCTTTTTCATTTATATCACATTCTCTCCCCAGTGGTAATATTTAATTATGCTGTGTTTTTTTTTGTGTGTTTTTGTGTTCTAGATGTTGAATATGCACATTGATCAAGGCAAGATATTTTATATGTTATCTGAAAGTTTTCAGCTTTTTGTAGTTGTACTTTCAGTTGATTATCAGAGAAACTATAAAAATGTAAATTATTCACTAAAAGGAAGTGAGATGTCATTTAGCATGATTGTTTTTTGGATGTCATGTAGTAACCATAGCTTAGCCTGTTAAACATTTTTTTGGTTGAATGCAAAGCAAAGCACAATGTTGAAAATGAATTCTCCCAGGAATGTAGGCTTCTACTATGAGTGAATGAAGTTCAACTTGCCAAGGACTGTAATCAATGAACAGCATTTCCTATAAAAAAAAAAACTGCCAGAGAAAATACTTTTAAAGTGTTTTTTTAATAGGGCAACACCTTGATGTTGGGGGCAAGCTCCCCATACTTCTGAATTTATATATATATCAACAATATGGTCACACCAACTTAAAGGAGGAAGAAATTACTCCTAAAAAGGCACTCACTGTTGACACAACTCACCAACAGTGATTTCCCATGGAGGACCTCCGATCCTCAGCTGATTGAACTCTGGGCAAATGATGCTGGAGAATTACATCTCTGTCCACCTGTAAGTTACTCAGAAAGCACTTTGTTGGATTTATATGCTTACAGTAATAATCTGTTCCTTTTTTTGCAATTCACTTGCAAAGTGATTTACCACTGTTTTATATAACTGCAATGTAACAATGTATGGGAGATTTTATGTTCTGTAAATCTTCTATGATCCATGAATGTGTAATGCTATCAAAAGTTTGTTGCAATCTCTTTATGCCATGCTTAGGTTATGCCCATTTCTATAGTTCTTTAGTATGGTTTTGTTTAATAATATAATGATCCTTGGTTCCATATGCCTTTCTTCTATTACCTTTCTATTCTACTGCCATGATTAAGTTCTACCTAAATGACTCTGTCTTCATCAGGACTGCTATTCAATTTGTATGTTGTTGTAAAGGATGCCATTGTTTGATAGTGCTTATAATGCCTTACAAGTTCAATTTTAAGCAGCAGTATGTTATTGCCCACCTTTAACCATGCTGCTGTCATTTCTGTATGTGTATGTAAGTAATTTTTACTAGATCTAAGGCATGATCCAGATATATGAATACCATTCTACTCTAATTAGATACAATATGTAGACCTGGGGTTTTACAGTTAGGGATCTTTCTAAACTGTGCTGTGATTTCACTGTTACTTCATTCCATTATGCATCCTGTGTGCTAGCACTTCTTGTCATCAATTGTACCTCTTTTATCCATTCAACAACTTTGTTATGTGCAACATGAAGTCTGTACATGTTTATCAAAAATGGATTACTTTCTTCTATTTTGTGTGCCATTGCTGTGTACTTTTATTTTCTAGTTCCGTTTAAAGCTTTCTGAGTCATCAAAGATGTGCTTGCCTCATACTTTTACTTTGTATTTTGCTATGCATCTTAGATTCTCTCCTTGAGTCGATATGTTTTTAGTTTATTATTAAATAAATCTTTGTATTTTTAAATGTCATGTGGTGCCTTTATCTTATCTACCTAACAATTATTTATCGTTTCACTTTTTGCTTTGTTCTAGCAGTGATATTTGTTGTCTTCATTGTGTTATAGTCCTCTTTTATTTCCATTGAGATATTCTACAACTTTCCTTCTATTGCTTTATTATGTTGTATTTTCCTAGTAACACCTTACTATTAATTAGTTGTTTTCTATTTGTAGCTAATACATTGAATGGATTCCTTTTACTTTTTCCAGTTACTGCATTCATCTATTTTGTCAGATTTCATATTTTTCTTTTACACACTTTCTGTAGCCTCTTTCTCTAACCAGTTTTAATATATCAATTCATTTCTATTAGATCAAGTAGTTTATCCCTTAGATCATTTTCCACTTGACTTAGAATGCTCTCTTTGGTCTGTTTTCTTCTGTTTCTCCTTCAGTGTAACCTTAGCTGGAATTTCAGACAAATGTAAGGAAGAATCTGGAATGCTACTTCACATTTTAGCTTTAGTAACAGTATCTTGTGATTGTTTCTCATTGTAAAGTTGGCAGTAATGGAATCTTAACACTGAACCTTTCAATTTTGAGTTGCACTATCACCTCATTTTCAATCTGTCATCTTCCTATACCTCTAAATTGCTTGTTACACTTTTGTATTTTCATACAGTTCTTTGTAAAATTAACCTTTTTCTGCAAAAACATGGCACCATCTCAACTTAGTTGTTGTTTCTCAATTCCTGAACCTTGTCTGTAAAATAAATACCTTAACATTTGTGACAATTGCCGACCCATGAGGGCAGAACCAAATCGTGTACTTTGTGTTTGTGAGGTAAAGACCTTAACCATTGCTCCCAAAACAATCTGTAATCTGCATTCAAACACTGCATTACTTCTCTGCTTACTCAGGGCTTACTACATTAACAAGTTGAGCAACATGAGCAACAAAGATAGCTTTTTTCTGTCTAATGTTCTGTACCTTTTTTCTGAAAAATGTACAGCTCAGAATTTCTCATCCCATTAACTATCTTGCAATTAATTATAAATGCCTTGATATACACAACAATTGTTAAGCAATTTTAAACCTTTCTAAGATTCCATTAAAAATGCCTTCATAAGTCATTTATTGGAAAAGCTCACCCAGACTCTGCCACAGCTTACTGTGAGGGAAATGTTAGTTTGGTTTTGATGTCTTGTACTTTGTATTACTTTATTGCCTTTTTTATTTTGTATACTGTGATTTGTTTTCTTTACACTGTGGTTTACTTGTATTCTGCTTTTAATTGCATATTAAAACTTGAAAAGAGACCACATCAGTTTCACTTGTGAGTCAGACAGAATTTTTCCCACCCTCCTACACTGTTACTGTTGTGTTCTTAAACACTACTGTCTTTCTAGTTGCCTGCCCCTTATGTAAATTTGACCATATATCTCCTTCCCTCTCTCCTTTCACTGGCTGGTCTGAGTAAGCACAAACTTATCATTTTGTGATATCAGTCCCCTTCAACTATTTATATTTATTGGTCATCCCACTGTATTCCATAATATCAAAATACAAAAGTACCCACCCCCTTTCAGTCTGTCTTGCTCTTTTAAAAATAGTAGCTCTCCACTTAGACACCTACAACTTAAGTCATCCACTTTTATATCTAACGGCTTAGTGTACACTGCAGTGTTTAGGATAAACCATTTTTTTTCATCTTACTTTTAAACATCTATTGCAAGACCACCAGTTATTGGAGAGCCCATATTCTGCTTCTCATTAGTCTTCTTGGAATTAGTGCTTCTGTTTTCTCCTGATGAAAGAAGGAGTACAGGGACATTGTTTCCTGGAGACTACTGATCACCAGACAGCCTAATAAGTGCTTTATAGGTGACAGCTTGGAATCTGTGCTTTTATTCTGGTCCTGGTGAGAGAAGAAGCAGGTTGCATTGATTTCTAGCTGTTTCTCGTTGGAGAGTGAGTGTCTGTGCTTAATGTTTCTGATTGGTCTGGTTGCTATTCAAGTCATCTACCAAAAAAAGGCTAGAAGCCTACAGACCTTTGCATCATCTGGGGCAAAACTGTGGATCACCAAACAGGCTGTCATCTGCTTCTCATCTTGGGATTGGTGCTAACATTTTGCTGCTGGTTAGAGAAGAAGCAAAGGAGCATTGTATCCCAACAGAGTGAAGCTGTGATGAGACCAGCATTAGTAGTAGCCAGGCAGTAGCCATTCATGCAACTCCCCTCTTTTCATCATTCTTGAAAAGCTAATTATTTGTTTTCAGTATGTATGGCTTGATTTGTTTCTAACTTCAGATTATCTGCCTAAATACTCATCCTTAAATTTTCAGGGTCTATGGGTTTCTCCTCAAGTGTTTGCCAGTGCTATAGACTCAGACACCTTCAGTGAAATTTTTCCTGTTAAAGCACAATTGAAATTTCTCAAATACCTAGTTGCACACAGGACAACTAGTTTGCAGTGACAAGCATTGTTGGCATAGTTGCAAACCAGATATTCCTGACAGTGATTGATAATCTCACTCCAACTTTCTAATCGATACAAAAGGGTTTGTTACCATGGATATGAACTTTTCTTTATATGGGTATCCTGATGCAATGTATAAATTGTTTCATTTTTACTGACAACCAGTTAATTCTCAAACAAACTGATATGGTATGTGCGAGCTGTATTTACACAATGTCACTCAAAGCAAAGCTCTCACATAAAAGTACTCCTAATATCAACAAGTTTGTCAGTAGTACACATGCTACATCCATCATGCACAATTAAAAGCAGACATCTTGACCCACATATGCTGAGGCACTTAAATGTAATATTCCTAAACCACAAAGACCGCCTAGATGAAGTACACATAACAAATACCCTCAACAGCCCCAAATGTGCTCTTTCAAAACAATACCCACATCAACAGATTGAGCTATATCTCAAGGTGCCTCTATCTCTAAGCCCATAAGGCAAGCCACTACACAATCCAACATTCTAGTCATTGAAGACTGAATCATGAGATACACTGATGTCCCTCTCACCAGGCTGAATAAGGAGAAAGACACAGTCAGTTGCTTATCAGGGGCTAGAATCCACCACATTACGCAGGCACTCAAGTCATTGGACTACAATTTCTAATATGACTCAGTCATAGTCCATGTGGGAGTTAATGACCTGAGATGTACTTCCCTAGACTATATGAAGTGGGACATCATGAAGCTCTCCGAATGTATCCCAGGCTGGTATGAGCCTAGCATTGAGCAGCATTTTACTTTCTCCCCAAGGATGATGCTATAATACAAACAAAAGATGATTGGCTTTATATTTGGCTTAGTTTCTGGTGTTATTCTAAGGGAGTGCAATATTTGTCAACATGCAAGGAGATGGTCAACAGACCACATTGCTTTGCCTGGGATGGTCTGCACCTCTCCCCTCTAGGGTTTTGAATGTTAGCTAAAATATTGTCTTCCCCCATAGTGCCTATTTTAGGCAATGACAAACTGAAAGTACGTCCAACACAGCAAATCAAAACCAAGAAAATCTAAAGGTATTACTACTCAATGCTAGGAGTCTAAACAAAAAACTCCACTCCCTATAAGCTCTCTTTATCCCAGAGAATGCTGATGTCTGTGCAGTCACTAAGACATGGTTTAAAGCCGTGGAGAGAACACCAACAGTGCTAGGGTATAGTGCCTTCCACACATTTAGCCAACTACTTCACATGCAGGGACTAAAGGTGGAGGTGACTGTATTTATATCAAAGATAAATATACTTCAAGTTTGGTCAAACAGGACAATGCACTTGACCGGCACTATGTTCAAATCACCTTAGGAAAAATCCAATACCACTTATTTGCAAGCTATAGGTCCCCCTGTATGATCCAGAAAGCCCATACCATGTAAATTTAAACTTATGAGAAACACTAACCATCCAACCCAATGCCATATTCATGGGTGACTTTAATTATCACACTATTAACTGGGAATCCTATATGACACCAAAAGTACATGCAGAGAGATTCCTGGATTTTGTAGACACAAACTCCCTGGACCAGATAGTCAATACACCAACCAGGGGGTGCAAACATACTGAATCTGATCCTCCCTAATATTTGAGAGTGTTGCACACCCCATACCATAATGCCTTCCCTGGTAAGATCAGAACACAAAATGGTCTCCTTTGAAGTAAAAATAAAACCTGGACCCCCCCAGATAAACCTGGTATATTCAGGAACTATTCTAAGGCTAAGCTTCTGCTATTAAGTGAGAACCTGGCAACATTTCAAGTCCCTGTAAACCCTGAGAACACTGCTGCCTATGCAGAACGGTTCACAGAAACCCTGTACAAGCATGTTAATAGCTGCATAGAGGCAGCTGTACCCACCAGGAAGAAGTACAGAACTAACTTCAAAAACAAGCCACCCTGGTACAATCACAAAATCAATAGGCTGTATAACAGGAGGAAGAAAATCATGGCAAAAATTAGGAGGTGCAGCACCCAGCAGGATAACAGCACTCTCATCAAACTAAACAAACAACTCAGAGGACAAATAAAGTCTACCAAAGCTAAATATGAGGTAGGTTTGTCCTCCTAGGACAAGGACAACCACAAAGCATTCTTTAGCTATATCCACAACCTCAAAGGTAATATACAATTGTGTGCAGAGCTCATTGTAAATGGAGCCACCTATACTGAGCCAGAAGACATAGCAAACCTACTGGCCAATAAATTCAGTTTCAGATTTACCCCTTTGTCTTTCTCAACCTTCCCTCAGGAAATATCATCAAATATAACTCTCCCTACTATCACTAGGGAATGGGTCCTTAATGCTCTCTCTAAGACCAATGACACTGCATCAATGGGCCCAGACAATATCTCAGAATGCCTTTGAAATAGTATGAAACATGACCTATCAGGATCTCTGGAATTACTATTTAATTGTAGACTCCAAAAAAGTTTCATGAATCGTGAATGGAAAAAGGCAACACTCATCCTTCTGTGCAAAGGTGGGCCATCTACAGACCCTGGAAAGTTCAGACCCATAAGTCTCTCTATTCTTATATGTAAAACCATGGAAAGAATTATCATGGAGATGATCAAAAGAGATATAGTAAACCTTCTGACACTGGACCCAACCCAGTCTGGTTTTGTGAAGTGCAGATCTTGCCTACTCAAGCTGGTGGACTTCTTTGAGAAGGTCACCAAGGCAATGGAAGAGGGCAAAATCATTCACACTGCCTACCTTGACCTGACCAAGGCATTTGACACAATGCTTAACCATTGCTCCCAAAACAATCTGTAATCTGGATTCAAACACTGCATTACTTCTCTGCTTACGCAGAACTTACTACATTAACAAGTTGAGCAACATGAGCAGCAAAGAAAGCTTTTTTTCTGTCTAAAGTTCTGTATCTTTTTTTCTGAAAAATGTACAGCTCAGAATTTCTCATCCCATTAACTATCTTGCAATTAATTATGAATGCCTTGATATACATAACATTCTTAAGCAATTTTAAATTAGGTATTGGGGCATTGTTGACAAACTCAAGAGGATAGGTACAGACCTGTATGTCACCTAGTGGATAGCCAACTGGCTCACAGACAGGACCCAGGAAGTTAAAATTGGGGAGTCCACCTCTACAAAGAGGCCAGTCACAAGTGGAGTCCCTCAAGGATCAGTCCTTGGACCACTCCTTTTTGGCATTTACTTCTCAGAAGTCAAGGCCAAGGTCAGTGGTCTATGGCTGACTAAATTTGCAGATGATTGCAAATTTGGAACTGTCATTGAATCTCACACTGACACAAATGTTCTCCAGCAGGAGCTAACACAGACAAACAACTGGTGTCAGAGCCATGGAATAAAACTAAATACCAAGAAATTCATAATAGTCTGCTCTGGGAAGTCATCCATCCCTGCTTACTATCATATTGACAACACACCCCTTAGAGTTCATCCAGTTTTCAGGAACTTAGGGACACACATAGATATTATCTAGCCTCTGACCATCATGTGTCTACAGTGGTGAAGAAATCATTCTATGGTACGCAACTTATAAACAAAGGTATGGCATCTAAGTACAAGGAAGTCATTCTTCCACTGTATTCAGCATTCATCAGACCTGTCATTGAGTAAAATGCCCCCTTTGGTATGTACCTAACCAGGCATATCCAAAAACTGAAACATCCGCAGAGGTTCCTTACTAAGAGAATACAGGGCATAAGTAAAATGTCCTCTGAAGACTGCCTCAAGGCCCTATCCCTGTATTCTGTCTCCTACAGGCTTTTGAGGGGAGATCTATCCCTCGCATACAGGGCATTGTCACACCCCACTCTGATGGATCTGCTGCATATCCACAAAACAAACAGCACAAGAATTACCCATTCTAAGTACTTAAACCTTGCCTGTAATATAAATAGGACCCACTGGAGTGATAGGTATTTATCCCAGAGGCTATCGCATCTATAGAACAGGCTCTCCATCCATGTGAAGCAGAGATCCTCCCTAACCCAATTCAACTGCAACTTGGACAATTGAATGGGAAACCGGAAATTCATCCCTGGTTTGGCCCATATGTCTCTAATGGACACAGGTAACCTGTAAATGGTTCATCTCCCAGGCCCATGCTTACACTTATCAAGGGTATCGGAACTTGTTAGAGATTTGGGATGAATGGCTAGGCTTAAAAAGGCCCTGTGGTCATTAGCCTAGTAAACACCTACGAGCCTATGAACCTATAAAGTACAAACTATTTAGTTTGAAAAACAAGATTTAATTTATTAAGATCAACACAGTCAATATTCTATACCATACCAGAAAAATCATAGTAAAAAAACAGAAATAATTTTTGAATCTACAGAATATAACCTTCACCTTAGCTTCCATTGAAGACAATTCCAACCATATAACATTCACAAACCTGACAAAGTCTACATCATAGTTACTGCTCCAGAATGTAGGGCTGCAAGTCACATGTTCTTGAACAGGCATTGCAGTGATTATTCCTTCAGAAACTCCAAAAACTGACATGATTTGCTTATTTTGATGGACTAAGTATTTTTCTCATCTGTAAATCATTTGTTAACATTGCAATATCCATCCACTGTGGAAATTCAGAGTTTCTTGAAAAATGATTCAATACAATGGGTGGTATTCATAGTCAATATGCAAATGCATAAAGGCTATGCTGTTAGTGAATAAGCATAGCAAAGGCATGATTCATAGAGGCCACATATCTAACTCACAATAGCCATGAATAAGCATAAGCAAATAAAGTCATAATAAGATGCAAATAATTTATCTAAAGTGGAGTATGCCAATTAGACCTTCTTCCACCTATTTGTGATCCTTAGTCATGATTCCTTGCATTTCTGTACTATTCACAGATCCATTATAAAAGGCAGAGTAATGCCTTGTCTATCTAATTTGCAATACATGATGATGCTGTCACTTGCTGCTAGCCTTGCTATTTCCTGGTGTAAACTGTTTGTCTTGGTTAAGCCAAAACTCCTTGCACCCAGTGATGCTTTCCAGGCAAAAAGGCAGAGATAAAGACAGAGAATTATTATAATTTTGACAATCATGACATAATGGACAAGGGTATTTTAAGAGTCTTACTGAGAATTTATGTCCCTCACAGAGGCTTTGGGGGCATGCATGACTTTCCTGTTCCCGCAAATACAAAGGCATGTATAGCCTTAACTATACTTGCCACAGAAACCTTCTATAGACAGACCAACTACACAATAGGGATCTCACAGGGTTCTACCCTATTCCAGCAGTTCCTAGATGTATTCTTAGCATGTGTGGTTCAGAACATCTATTTTATGGTGTCACCTCAGGACCAATGTAGACATATGAGTGTCTTTTATCAGGTGGCACATTTTTTTGAGGTACTCAGTGTGACACATTGCACCCATGTTTCAATTAGGGCCCAATGTGGTCAATGTGGGGAGCATTACTGCAATAGGAAAGGCTACCATTTCTTCAATTGACAGGTAGTTTGTGATGCATGAGGGTGCATCACAAGTGACTTTGCCTAGCATCCTGACAGTGCATGCAGTTCCCATATCTTTACTGAAAAAGCTCACCCAGACTCTACCACAACTGGCTGTGAGGGAAAGATTATTTTTTTTTATTTTTTTTTTTGTGTTTTGTACTGATTTATTGCCTTCTGTTTTGTATATTGTGATTTATTTTCTTTATTCTGTGTTTTACTTGTATTCTGCTTTTGGTTACATATTTAAACAAAGAAAGAGACCACAACTGTGTCTCTTGTGACTCACACAGAAATTAAATTTTCCCCATCCTCCAGTCTTGGTGCTTCTGTCTTTCAAAACTCAACTGTCTTTTAAGTCGCTTGCCCCTTATGTTAAGTTGACCGCAGATCTCCTTCCCTCTTCTCTTTCATTGGCTATTGTGAGTAAGCACAAAACTATCATTCTGTGACATCATTCACCTTCAACTATTTATATCTATTGGCCATCCCATTATATTCCATAGAACACAAAGTGCCCACTACCTTGCAACGTATCTTGCTTTTTTAAAATTAGTGGATTTCCACTAAGATAGCTAAAATTTAAGCTACACCCTCTTTCATATCTTACTACTTAATGCACACTGCAGATCTTAGGATATTAACCCATTTTTCCATCTTACCTTTAAAATCTGCAACATCTACTCCAAGACCACCAATTATTGGTGAGACCACATTCTGGCTCTCAGTAGTCATCTTGGGATTAGTCTTTCTGTTTTGCTTCTGGTGAGAGAAAGAGGACAGTGACATCATTTCCTGGAGACTTCTGATCAGTGGATAGCACAGGGACATTATTTTCTGGAGACTGCTGATCAGTGGAAAGCCTAATAACTGCTTTACAGTAGTCAACTTGGAAGTTTGCTCCTGGTGAAAGAAGGAACAGAGTGCATTCATTCCTGAATATTTCTGGTTGGGCAGTGAGTATCTTTACTTGGCCTTCCTGAATGGTCTGGATGCTATTCAAGGTTGCTGTCAGGACAAGGCTACTGTCAAGACAAGGCTACAACAAGCCTGCAGAACCTTGCATCATCTGGGCAAAGAATGTGGATCAATAAATTGCTGTGGCCTGCTTTTCATCTTGGGATTGCTGCTGCTGCTTTGCTTCTGGTGAGAGAAGAAGCAAAGGAGCATTGTATTCCAGCAGAGTGAAGCTGTGGTGAGACAAGCACTAGTTGCAGCCAGGCAGTAGCCATTCACGTGACTCCGTTCTTTTCATCATTGTTGACAAGCTGATTCTTTCTTTTCAGCAAGTACTGCTTGATTTGCTTCTAACTTCAGAATATCTTCCTAAATATTTCATAAATCATCAGGGTCTGTTTATTAGTGTCCCCTCAAGTGTTTGGTGGTGCCCTGTACAGACACAGACACAGTGAGTTGACATTTTTCCTGTAAAAGCACCATTGAAATTTCAACAATACATAGATGCACACAGGACAGCTAGTTTGTAGTGACAAGCTCTGTCCCCAGAGTTGCAAACTGGATGCTCCTGACATTACTTTATATTCTGACTCCAAATGTCTAATAAATAAAAAAGGGTTTGTTGCCATTTATATGAACGTTCTCACTATCTCCATTACCAATTGATGGATATGGGTATCCTGAGGCAATGTACCATTTGCCTCATGTTTACTGGCAACCAGTTAATTCTCAACCAATCTGATGTGGTATGTGAGAGATGTATTTACAGAATGTCAGAGGAGGCAAAGCTCTCACATAAAGGAATTCATAATATCAATAATGTTTTCAGCAGTACACACGCTGCACCCATCACACACAATTCAAAGCAGACACACAGACCCACTTATGCTGATGCACTTAAATGTAACTTTCCTAAACCTCAGAGATGTCCTAGATGAAGTGCACTTAACAAACACCCTCAACAACTCTGAATGCACTCTTTCAAAACAAGACCCACATCAACACATGCAGACACATCTCACAGAGCCCCTACTTCTAAGCCCATAAGGTAAGTCACCACACAATCAAGCATTCTGGTTATTGAGAATCCATTGTGAGATGCACTGATGTCCCTCTCACCAGGCTAGGTAAGGAGAAAGTCACAGCCAGTTGCTTATTGGGGCCTGGATTGATCACATTATGCATGCATTCAAGTCATTGGACGACAAGTACCTGTATGATTCGGTCATAGTCCATGTGAGTGCAAATGACCTGAGACATACCTCCCTAGACTATATGAAGTGAGACATCATATATCTCTCAGAATGTGTGCCCCAGGCTGGTATGAGCTTAGCATTGAGCAGCATTTTATCTTCTCCAAGAATTATGCCACAATACGAACAAAAGATGACTGACTTTAACAATTGGCTAAATTTCTGGTTTCATTCTCAGATGGTACAGTATTTATCAGCATTGAAGGAGATGGTCAACAGACCACACTGCTTTGCCAGGGATGGTCTGTACATCTCCCCTCTAAGCTTTCAAATATTAGCTAAAACACTGCATTCCCTCATAATGCCTTTTTTAGACAATGCCAAACTGAAAGTACTTCCGACATAGCAAATCAAAACCAAGCCAGTTTTTTTTCAGTCCTGGCACCAGTGCACCTATTAGGATTAGGCACGTTTTTATCCTAGGACTTGTGCACCCAGTAGTCTTTTTTATTTTGAACCTACATTTTTCTGTCCATGATGTATGCTATAGAAAATACAGTCTATATGTCAGTGTTGAGTTGGTGAGATTTTGTAAAAAAAAAAAATGGTCCACCTTGTGAAGGTACTCACCAAGACTTGAAGATGAATACATTTCCAGCAATACTACTCTCCTTTGCTTGCTGATTTTATCATCTCTCTAGTCAGACCCTGCAAATGGCACAGTATGAAAATTCAAATAAACAGATATACTAAGCAATTGCAACAACAATTGAAATGCCTTGTGGAGTATTAGTAGTCATATCAGAAATATTAAGGAAAAAAGGTGAGATGCAGGTAAACAACAATGGTTTTATGTCTTCTCTATCTAGCTAAAGAGGAAACTGAGTATAACTGTGGGCAAGAATCTGGGAGAACTAAAACATTAGTTGAAGGTGCTGGTAAAGATGAATAAATTAATAAGTGTTGTTTTCTTTCTTTAATTTATTTCATTACTATATATAACTCTAACAGTATTTATAAAGAATGGTAATAGAAGAACTAAACTGCTTTCAGTACAGTATTTTAACCAACTCAATATCAGACAAAAATATGTAATGTATTAACATTTCTTGTTACTGTCATGACTTGTTAGCAATTCACTCGTTCTTCCCATGTATCTAGAAGCACTTCCCATACATGTTGTTTTAATTTAAGAAAGATTTAATAAACATAAAATTGGTTGATAATAGTAAATTGAATTATGTCTAACATTGTGTGAATTTATTTTATTTATTTATTTTATTTTATTTGTATTTATTTATTTGTAGCTGGTTTACCAGGATGGTCCATTGGGCCAATGAACCCATTTTAAATGGAGTCCTGGGGAGAAAAGCTCCAATAACAATCTAGGTTACAATAGTTTAAAGAATATATTTTTACAAGGGTTATAGTTTTGAGCAAGACATTTACAATTCAAACAGCAAACATTACAAATAATACACACTATTGATGAGGATGAAGTTAAAACTAACTGGCAGTGGAACATTGCATATACAGCAGAGAGGCATTACTTTTTTGGAATATACAGTTCATAGTTACAGTCTGCTTCATTGTTTACAAATTGCACATAAGCAGTGACAGTCTGATGCATTTTTTACTACTAACATATAAGTACTGGAATATAAGCATACAGAGAGATGATAGAAGGAGAAGGTTTTTGATGAGTAATAGATTGAAAGAGAAGAGAGAGAGAGAGAAGGAATCCAAGGTGAAGGAATGAAGTGAAAAAGGAGTTTGTTATCCTTGGAATGAGGGGAACAGGAGTTTGATATCATTTGTTATGTAGGGAGAGAGCAGGAGCATTCCCATTGGGATATTAGGTGTGAGTGAAGGGATTTTTTGAAAGAGTAATGGTTAGAAGTGGTACGAATGGAAGGTGGTAGGGAGTTCCAGAGACGTGCTAAGCCATAAGATAGAAGGTTTTTGCCTGGTGGACGAGATGGTTTGCACACTTCTATTAGATTTTGATTATTGGATCTTAGTACTCTATTGGGAAGGTGCATCTTAAAGGTAGAAGAGAGGGAAGGACAGAGGGTGGGGTTAAAAATGAGCTTATGTGCAAGAGTTAGTTGTGTATAGATGAGTTGGTTTGGTAGTTCTAGCCATTTTAGTTTTTGGAGAGAAGAACAGTGGTGGGAGGATGACTTATGGCTGGTAGCAAATTTGGCAATTTTGTTGTAGCAGGAGGAAAGTTGAGATTTAAGAGAGGATTGTAGGTTAGTGAGAAGAGGAGTTCCATAGAGAAGGGAGGGGATAAGAAAGGAAGTAGAGAGAGTTACTTTGGTTGCAGGGGTTAGGTAATGATTTTGTCGATAGAGCATGCCTAGTTTTTGATGTGTCTTTTTGATGTTTAGTTGTAAGTGGGAATGGAATTTAAGCTGGTTATCAATTTGGACCCCAAGTAATTTGGTCTCTGATACCAGTTCCAAAGGTGTATTGTTTTGGCTGGTGATAGTGAAGGAGTTAAAGTTAAATGAGGTAGTTTTAGAGGGAGTAAATACCATCAATTTGGTTTTAGAGGCATTTAATACAAGGTGGTTTCTTTTCATCCATTGCTCAGTGGTTAAAAAAGCTTCTTGAGTAAGTTTTAAGAGTACAGGGGTAGATGTGGCAGAGCAGATGATAGTTGAATCATCTGCATATTGGATGATATTTGAGAAAGGAATAGAGTTCCGGAAATCATTTATAAATATGTTAAAAAGAAGAGGGCCTAATATGGAACTTTGGGGAACTCCGGTTGGGGTATTAAGAAATGAGGAGGTAGCCTTTTTCCATTTTACTGCTTGATATCGGTTAGATAAGTAGCTTGAGAACCAATTCAAGGAGGAAGGGGTTAGGTTAAGTTTAGATAGTTTAGTTAAAAGCAGGTTATGAGAGATAGTGTCGAAGGCTTTAGAAAGGTCAAGTAGTAGGGTGGAAACAAGAAGGCCAGAATCCCTGGCTTTATTAATAGTTTCAAGGAAGGAGAGAAGGGCAGTCATAGTACTGTGACATGTCCTGAATCCGTGTTCTGTGGGTGTAAGAAGCTGATTTTCTAAAAGGTGTGGAAGAAGTTGTTGTTGTATGCATTTTTCTAAAAGTTTAGAGATGGGAGACAGGATAGCAATGGGATGGAAATTGCTAACATTATTATTGTTGCCTCCTTTATGTAATGGTATAATGAAGGCCTTTTTCCAAATTTCGGGTACTATGCATTCCTGGATTGAACGGTTAATTAGAATGCTAATGGGGTAGGTGACTGCTTCAGCGGCTACACTGAGAAAATAAGCAGGGATATTATCTGGAGCATTGGAGCATGGCTTCAATTTCTGGAGGAGTTTTTTTATAATAAAAGTGGGAACTGGTTTTAAAGGGAAGGGAGGACACTGGGAAGTGTGGGTAGTAGGGGAAGAAGATGGAGATGGGTGAGTGATAGTAGATGAAGGGGTGAAGGATTGTGAGTTGTTAGGGGAGAGTGAAGGAGTGGTGGAAGAACAGAGACGAGTAATGGTAGAGGAGGAAGGAGGTGATGTGGAGATTGTGGTGGTATTAGAGAAAGATGAAGTAAGTTTAGAAATAGAATCAGTGAAAAAAGTGTTAAACTGGGTTGCTAAGTCAGTGTCAGTAGCATTAGGGTCAGGAGGGGTGTCTAGTTTGCCAGGGTTGAGGAGAGTGGAGATACCTTTCCAGAATTTTTGAGGGTTATTTTTGTTGTTGTTTTGTAGTGTGGAGAAGAAGTCTTGTCGGTCGGAAATTATGAGTCTTTTTACTTTATTTCGAAGTGTTTTGTATTCAAGAAGTGTGAGGGGGGACCTATTTTTTTGGTAATGAGCCCAGGCTTTATCTCTTTGCCTCATAATAGTTAGTGTGTTTTTAGAAAGCCAAACGGCTGTTTCATTTTTTATTCTCTTTGTCCTTATGGGAGCATGGTAGTCTAGAATCTTTAGGAATGAGGAGTTAAAGTAAGCAACTGCATTGTCGAGAGGTAATGTTTTTAGACAGTTCCAGTTTATAGCTTTTAGGGAGTTAGTGAAGGATGTTGTGTTGAAGTTTTTATGGTTACGTAAGGTAATATAGTTGTGGTAATGGTGTAAGGGTAAATGGAGTCGGTATGTAAAGATGGGAAGATGGTCACTAAGAGGATCAGGAAGAGTACCACTGTCCGAGAAGTATTGGGGATGTGAGACTAGAATCCAGTCCAAAATATTGCCACTGGAGAGGTTTTTTGTGGATGTGTTATAGAGTTAATTAGTTGTGAAAAGTTGTAGAGGTTGATGTTAAGTGGGTTTTTAGGTGAGTGAATGGAAGCCCAATTAATATTCACATCTCCTAGGATTATTGTTTCATTACTGATGTTGGTGGAGAGCCAGGAGAGGATGTGTTCAAGAGTTGAAATATTATCTCCTGGGGGGATGTAGATGGAGGCTATACATATGTGTTTATGTTTGTTAATTTGAAGTATTGCAAGGAGTAGTTCGGCGTTATTAAAGGGTGGGGTAGGCTTATTGAATTTATCGTCTATTTATTTTTCCTCTTTGACTCTCTCACCCTCTTTCTTTCTTTTCTTATTTTAAATATGCATTCTTTTGTCTTTCTTTTCTTTATTTTTTTTCCTTTGGTGGTGCAGTGGTACAGCAGTTAGCATTGTTGTCTCCCAGCAAGAGGTTCTCTGGTTTGATTCTTGGCTAGGATGCCTTCTGTGCAGAGTCTGCATGTCCTACCTGTGTTTGCATGGGTTTCCTCCCAGATTCCAAAGACATGCATCTGGAGTGTTTCTCCCTGGCCTCTGCTGAAAATGGGCTCTGTCCCAGTTGGGCTTAACCAGTAAACAAATGCTAAATAAATAAACATTTATTTCCCATTTCTGTCAATTTTTTACAGATCCAAATTCTTCAGGAGCAGCCCAGCAGTTGGCCTCTCAGGGTAGGGAATGTTCACCCCCTGCTCATTCAGGAGAATCCTCACAGGGTTGGTGCACTGGCACTGGTTCTGCAGGCACCCTGGCATGTGTCAGCCCAGAAAGCTTCAGTAAATGTGGGCTTTTAGACTTTGTTGAGGATGTGCTGAAGAAGGTAGTGGACAGATATCTACAGCCAATTGAAGTTTCTCTGCAGTGGGTAGAAGACTCACTGTCCCTGTAGGTGCCAACTACTACCTATCCACAGGCCCATTCCTTCTCAGCTCTGGGGCCATGCATTGCAACATCATCTGGTAGTGGAAACATTTGAGGCTTTGTGGACTGGGGATATTTCTTGAGCCACACTTCTTTTCACTCCCTTCCTTCCCCTATCATCTCTCCCCCACTCTCTTACCTACTTCCCACCCAAACTACATTCTTATATAAAAATATTTAAAAAATAGGTGTGTCTATCCCACAGTAAAAAACTGTATCTCAACTCTCCCTGCTCCTCCAGTACAACCTTCTTGATGTCTTCCTTCAGTGTTCCCTGCTTTCTTATTTCCTTCCTTTTTAAATCTTTCCTCTCTCCCCCTTTCCATTCTTTAAAAAAAACACCAAGGTGTCCAAATAAAGATATCCCTATATAAAACATTTTACACCTCTTTATTGT
The DNA here is from genome assembly GCF_019279795.1 of Protopterus annectens. Classification (NCBI taxonomy): domain Eukaryota; kingdom Metazoa; phylum Chordata; order Ceratodontiformes; family Protopteridae; genus Protopterus; species Protopterus annectens. Next base: position 1,988,073,090 of record NC_056735.1, read on the forward strand.
TTTTAAATATTCATAACAAAAGCTGCAGAGTCCACCACTTTCCTTAATTCTTTCAAGTATGACTTCATAGCTGCATTCTTACACAGTATCCTAGTATACATGAAGTCATACGAAGCCTAAGGCTTTCACGTAGTCCTTCACATTTAGCAGTTCACTTCAACTAGTTTGCACTTTTTGTCATAAGCAGGCATGTTTATGAAAACACCTTTGCAGTTCCCTATCCAATGTGAATAACCTGCACTTGCAGTATTTGCACACAGGTGTAGTGGTGCTCTTCACAGGTAACTGCAACACAAGTGCAACACCCAGCAATATGAATACTGGCCATTATCTCTTTTTTTGTCATTTGTGCATGTTATTGTCTCCTTGCTTTTTACAAGGCCATATTTTTTAATTTTTTCTTGTTTTTTCGAAGCTGATGGAAATAAAGCACCAGGATACACATGCAGACATAGATCAATAGGCAAAGTCCACACAGACAGTGACAGCAGTGACAGAAAATGATTAAACAACAAAACCATGAAGTTGAAAGGTGGAGCTCTTATCAGTGCAATACTATACTGCCGTATTTTAACCAGATTAACCCACTGGGTGCAAGTGCCTTGTTTAAATACTGAACAAGGAGCCCATTCTGATCATACAACTTGTTCAGATTTTATGGAATATATTGTCTTTAAATATGGATTTATGCAATCAAACCTAGGAATAGTTATAACCCTCCATGATAAACTGCTAAGTTTGTCAATTTCATCTTCAGCTGTTGTTATTGTACTTATGTGCATAGCACATGTAGAACAGTAGAACACAATAACTAAACAAACATAAAAGTTTTTCTTTTTATGTTCCTTGGCTCCAGTATCTGTTAATCATCAGCTCACTTCTAGCCAATCTACGCATTTGATCTAACCCACCAGGGAGAGGGTTACCTAGCAGCAGCCATAATGTAGAAAGTCATCAAGGTGATTCAGTGTAATTTACCTTGACTAAACTTGTTCTACATGTATACATACACTGTTAAGTAGAGGCAGGTAGCCATGAATTGGGTTGACACAACTGCTCATCCTTCGCTTCTGTAAAGGATGTTGCAAGCAAGCAGATCCAACACAACTCCAAACCACTGGAAGTGGTTTCCCATGTCTCCACTAGGGAAATTACACTATATTGTGTGCTTCATGACTACCTGCACCTCCTCCCCGAGAGATGTGAACGGGTCACATCCCTTCGTGCCTGTCTATCTCTGCTTACTTCCTCAAATTCTGGTGCTGCTAGTCGAAATCCAGTCAACTGCTTAGTCACAGTCAAGGCTGCATATCTATGTACCAAATAGACAGGTTTCCAAACAAAAAAGTGAAATCTAGCAATACTAATAATAATAAAGACTGACTAACTAAATCAGGAAAAAACATTCTTAGAAAGGTAAGTCATATGGAATCATCTGAAGCAGGACAAGGTGGAACTTCTGTGAAGCTACCATGATAGTAAGTTCCAGATCACAATGTTTTGTAAGTGAAAAGGTAAACACCGGGTATCTTAATTTATTATCTAGGAAATACTAGCAACTGCAGCTTGATAAAGTGCGTTTCATATTCTGGGCAGTTGTGTAAAGTATTTTCTTTCAGTTGTGAGAGACCAAAGGTATATAGGGCCCAGAACTGCATGTGTCTGAAGAAAGCAGAAAGCCATATAGGTGACTAATGTGGTCACAGCAGCATAAATGCAGTATTTTGCAGTAATTAGTGCCATTAAGTAACTATGTCACAGTGTTGTGGGCAGTAAAAGCTGCTTTATATGGACATTGTGTCATTACTGTCTGACAAGAATAGATACCTACAAAACTGAGAAATGTTTACTGGCATAGTATTTTTTAAGAATAACAACTAGTTAGGAAATGTTTTATTTTTCCTTTTTTGATACTGCCTTTTTTGCATTTGTGGCATACCAAAATAAAATATTATTAAATAATAATAATAACAATTATTATTATTATTATTATTATTATTATTATTATTATTATTATGTTCTCTTAAGATTGCATAATGAGCAGAAAGAGAAAAAAATAACTTTTTGTGAGTATATATCTGCACACTAACAACCCAATTATATTCCCTCAAAGTGTAAGCTTTTTAGAATTTTATAACATTACAGTTGCCTCTGCTTTCAACACGTTCTGAAAAGAAATTTAGTTGTTTTCTTTTATTTTACTCCTCTTGGTTACTGAAAGGTAATTTCTGTTTCTTTGGGACTGTGTGTTTTGTAAGCAATCTAATAAAGATGCTGTTCCTTTTTTCCTCAGCAAAGAAACATAATAATAAATAAATCGGCTTCTGCAACCTTTGCATATTTTCATTATACCTTTGACAGTGTAATAGATCATAACCTAATGTTTCTGAAGTAGCCTTCAGTCACATTGAGCATATGTCTATCCTGATACATAAACTATGTTTCCAAGAATGAAAATGGAAGCCATACATTTTACAGGCCTATATATCTTAACACTGAAAGGCAAGGAAGGTATAATTGGATGGAGACACAACATTCCATGTTGAGAATGCTTAATTTATAGGCAGAAATTGATCCCTTAGTGGTATTGTGTTTTCTTTCTCTTGCAGCATATGCTGTGTAATTTAGTTACTTATACATGCATTTTACTATTTGTAGTGTGCAATAAAGCTTTCTGCAAATTTAGCATTTTAAACAAATGTGAGGCATTGCTTAAACCATAAGTTACTGCTGCTAATGTCATCTTTTCTTTGTGACACTGATTTATATTTTACATACTCTTGAATTATGTATAAGTTAGCAGATTTTACAAGTTTACAAAGGTGCTAGTAATGTTGCATCAGATTTTTTTACTTTATTTTTTAGAATAGGTCAGACTAAGGGACATGCCATTTATGAATAATCTATTTACATGGAAAGCTAGAAAAATGAGTTGGGTATGTATTTGTTAGATTCAAAAACAAGATATTCACTGCAGGACATGAGAACTTTTACTTCAAACAGCAGAGAGGATACCTGTCAGGTACTGTAGATACATGTATATCAATCTTCTTTGTTACCTAAGTATGCTTAGCTTCTTAACATTAAATAACCCTAGCCCTTTCTAAGTATTGGTAAGAAAAATAATAATAATTGCAAAACACTTCAGCTCCTATTGATAATGATGGCTAATTAAATGCAAATTGTTATCAAAACCTTTTTCATTCAAATGGGCCTGTTTCAATCCTTGCTTTTTATGATACTGTGTTGGCTTCTTTGCAGTGAAGCAGGCACTGACTTCAAGAAATATATATATTTTTAAGGTATATATGGATGGATTTTCTGTTTTCCTAAATTTTGTTATAATTAAAATCAAAGTATTAATGTTAACTTTCTATGCTTTTGACTTTTCTTGTATGCTGTTAACATACATTGTAATGCAATGGATTTTTAACACAGACCAGACCACGTAAAGCCACCCTGTATCCCCTGGCACTCACACATTATGACAATTAGCTATAGCCATAGATTTAAAAGTTATTTTGCAGGAGAAAGTGCTAATTTGCAATTGTGCACAATTGCTGTCTGATTCAGGTACACTTCTAGGGCCAGTCTGGGCATGGTGAACCAGGTGTTTTAGTTTCAGCTCAACACTTCATCTATGGATATACATGGTGTGTGAAAAAATAGTATTAATAATCATTAAATAGGTCTGCATAAAGCAAAGCTATTGCAGTTTTCAAACTGACAAATTTGGAAGACTTTATACCACAAAACTTGATGAAAGTTGCCACTGGGCAATCTTTTCCCCATTTGACACCTAGGCTATCTGCTATAAAAAGTGAATGAAATATGAAGAAAGCCTAGCATTTGTCAAAGTCTGAATCTATTACAACACATAATGCTGATATCTACCTATCAGCAATGATTGTTTTTCAATAACTGCACAATGACACAATGATGCATGTAATGACGGTGCAGTGGTAGCATTGTAGCCTGAGAGCAATAGGTTCTTTGGTGCCTTCTGTGTGGAGTCTGCACGTCCTCTCTGCATTCATGTGGGTTTTCTCCGGGTATGCCGGTTTCTTCCCACATTACAAAGACATGCGTCTGGAATGTTTCTCCCAGGACCACTACTGAAAATTGGTTTTATTCCAAGTCAGACTTTCCCAGTAAACAAATGTTAAATAAATAAAATAAACTAGCATCTGATGCAGGGTTTTTCTATTTTCCTTTCAGTTTCTCTGCAGATCTTAGTATTTTGACTAAATTACACTGGGATATTTTACCTAAATTTCAGTTCCATAAAGGTAACTTGCTATTCCTCTCTTAGTCATTTCCATAAGAGTGGTATATATAGAATTCACAAACTCATTTCCTCTAAGTTTTGCATTCCAAAATAAGTGACAAGTTTGTGGGATGTGTGATAATATATGTATTTTGCCAGTTGTCTTTTATGTTTTATAATCTTTTGTTGCCATTCATTTATCTGCAAGCAACACTGTACTTTCATAAGCACGTGTTTATGCATAGGAATTTCTAAGAAACAGGACTCTGCTTAGTTCCAGCTTAAACCTGCCACTTCTTATTCTCTTCTTTTCTTCATGGATCAGCTCACTAACTGCCAGTGATTACATTGCCACTTTGAATATTTTAGTTACTCTAATTTTTTTAAGAGCAAGCTGCCATTATAGAATACAAAGAGCACTACAACTTTAGAAAGTGGAACTCTGCAGTGTAAGAAAGTGCAAGTAAGCCAATGTGATTCTGGAAAACAAAAACAGAACATAAATACATGTTCAGGATAATGGAATGGTACGTGATGCCAGTCTTTTAAATGCAAGCTTAATAACAAAACAGGAATTTCCATAATTACATATCTACCCACTGTTGTTCATTTACTCCACTTAGTACTTATTGTTAAGCAGTACATAGTTCAAACTACTGCTTTTTTTTAAAACATACCATATAACAAAAATGCATATTTAGGATTCTGAAATGCTCTATGTCCCTTTAAGTGCAAAAGCAAACAAAGTACTCATAGCACTGCGGAATCCCATGAAGTATGTACATAGGAACACTGTGTGTAGCTGACCGGCAACAGCTATAAAAAATCCCGTCAAAAAAAAAAAAAAAAAAAACCACGACCGCCCCATTGCATTTTGTATTTTTTCACATTTTACCATTTATTCACAAATAAAATGCTGATATTCATGATGGGATTACAATACATGCTCTCATACTCTAGGAATAAATGCTTTCCAGTGTTCCCCAACCCAAATACTTTGTTTCAACAAAGCCTAGAGAAATATTTTCTTCCTTAGATGGGAGATTTTACCCACTCATTAGAAGGCAGTGGCTTAATGACAATACTTACCTTTTTATGTTATTTTATATAATATATTAAAAACATGCTCATAGCTTAAATGTTTTTGTTTATTCAAACACCTTTATTGAATTATCACTTGTGACATAGGCAAATATACATTCATATGAAAGTAAACAAACTATATTAAAATGACAAACATTATACTTCATATATATTGCTATATATCATATAACTTAAGCAGTATTGCATAAATTATTAAATTCCTGCCCTTTTTTAAACAAGAAGCACCTTTATCAAACCATAACTTACTACATAGGCAATCATACATTTATATAAATGAAAACAAACCACACCAACACAATACTAGTTGCAATCATTTTATATCACAAATGATATTGACACACTCAGTTGCAAACATTATACATCACTTATAAACTACCCAATCTTTCTCACTCAAACATTACATAGCTCATTTATGTCCTGCCACCTTTTAGACCTCATTCTTCCCTTGCATGTATTGTTCCCACAATTACCATTTTTCCTATGTAGTTTGCTCCTACCCTTTTGAAAAGATCTCAGTTCCAGTTGTTTTATCTCTGTTACTATGTTCACTACTTCCAATATAGTTGGCTTAGATTTTCATTTCCATTTTCTAGTAACTGTTTTTTGGCAGCCACCAATATTAGACAGAGCAAGGCTCTCATAGCTTAAATGTTCATAACAATCTGAGCTCAGGTTTTCAGTGTAACATACGAGTCCCCACTTCATGAGCTTTTTAAGTACAGTTTTCTTGTAAAAGGGTCGGGAGGGTGGTCTAATGGTTAAGGTGTTTGCCTTACAAACCCAAGGTGCAGGGTTTGAGTCTCACAAGGAATACTTGGGTAAGCTTTCAATGACTTGCAAGGGCAGTTAGCCTAGTACTAACCTATGAACCTAAAATGTAATTTTAAACAGTGACAGCAAAATCAGTTCAGCAGCACTTTAGATTTAATGGCACATATCCATAAGCTAAGTATTCTTATAATTTATCCCCATAATTTACTTTCTTTTTAAATTTTGGGTGAAGTCTTAATTTGGAATGTATTTACTTGACTAACATTCAGCATTTTCACATTGAATTTGCAAAACATCATTTTTGCACAGCAACAGTGAAAGTACCTTTTCATATGTAATTATTGCCCTTTAGACCTCAAGATGTAACCATAAGACCAGTATTATTACATTTCCTACCAAAATTTGCTAACAGTTAAATGCATGTTTTTGTTTTTATTCTGTACAATATTTCATCATACCTTTATTAATGTCCAACATTTCTACATCAAAGTTACAAAATTTCATATTTTACAGTGTGATCTATACTGGCTTTGCATATTCCAATGACAAAATAACATTTCACGCAGGAAATATGAAGCTATGTTTAAGTTGCAAAGCAAGTTTACGAAGACACATTTTTCATGAAGCAAACTTGCTACTTGAAATCTGAATATGCTGATGGCTTTTCTAAACATTTACTAACTGACAGTTCATCAATTGTGCAATAAATTTGGTGAATGTTTCCTCATTATTATATAAATCTTTAATAGTTCTAGACTAGGTTTTCAGAATGTCATCTATAAGAGTTCATGTAGCAATGCTTACAGCAGATGCATGTAGAACAAGTTGTGGTAAATAAAACGTGATTAGTGCATAGACATGAAATGTCTATAGAACCAAGCTTAAAGTTACAATCTTTTGCATGTCATGGAAATCTGCATGCTGTATCACTGTACATAAAATAGAGTTTTTGTTCTTTGTTAAACACCTGCTGCTGCATTATCATTTAAAAGATACTGTGGCTCAGTGCTAAACTCCAATAAGACCTCATCTTAGCAGCACTTACAAGAGAGGTTAAAAACTGTTAAGCTACTCCTGTTCATTGGTAAGATCATGTCTGGTGTTAGGCACTAAAAACTGGCACTGACTGCCACTAAACAGCAGAAAACCATGAAAATGGCTTAATTTCAACTCTTTTTCTGCTTGCTCTGTATAATTACAACCATTCAAAACGAAATTAGGAACCAACTGTTTCGCTTAGACATTGGATATATAAAGACTTCACCTGTTCTCTGTTTAACAGCACTTTCCATCTGTTTTACTAGCTTTCAAAACCTGCACATCACTTTGCATTTTTTTTGTGTTTGGTCAGTTGTTCTATTTTTTCGGTAATTGTTAGTACATGGAGAAGATAAATCTCCATGATCTCCATTCACTGCAAAGAATTATGATAATTTTTCCAACCATAACCTGCTTATTATGTGTTTGTGACGTGAATGCTAAAACTAACCTCTTGAACTTCCCTCTTGATGTGACTTTCATGGTATTTGTGTCTCAAGCACCTAATAAGCAGGTTTCCTAATCCTCTATGGTATTTATTGTTGTCATTGCTGCAAATTAAACAGTGCCAGCACTGAATCTCTGTGAGAAAAATTATTTAGGGAGTTGCAACTTGTGCAAATGTAATAAAGTCACAACAGTCTCCTGTTAACACTCAACTACTACTAGAAAACCTGTGAAACTCATATTGCTCATGAGTACAGCTAAATAATTCTGTTAATTTAATTGCCCAAAGCATCTTGCCCACTGTATGGTACTAATAAATTACTTTGCATCCCGCTTATTCTTCTTGTTATATATTAGTATTCTTTTACTAGTACAGGTCAGTAGTCTACACTAGCCAATGTTTGGCACCACCTCTTCTTGCATGGTAGGATGCCCAGTGTTAAGTGGGAAACTATTCTTTTTCTATATTTTTATTTTATTTAAGTAATTATTGAAGTAATTATTCATGGTAAAATGTATTGCAGAATATTAAACCACTTTTTATTTGTTTTGTATCCTGCTTTACCTGTCTTTTTTAAATATCAGGTGATGCTGGACATCACTGGAGAAATGGCCTGTGAAACCAGTGTGAAATCCAAGTGCAGGTGCTGAAAACAGTTACAACACAGCCCCGTTGCACACTCAAATTGTCATCAGGAGGGTCTTTTGTACCTTGAATGCTCAATATAGGTGCCTGGATGAGTCTGGGGGTGCCCTTCAGTATGACCCAGCTAATGCATGAAGGATGTTTACTGAATGTTGTATTTTGTGATATGTGATTTTGTACCAGTCTGCTGGTGGATTAACCCATGCTATCACTGTACTTCCCAGTTCCACTTCAGATATGAGTAATGATATCCAGGAGGCAGAAGTAGTGAGGGATTCCATGTGGCAGGCTTGTGCACAGCATACAGCTGCACAAGTAAATAGGCTGCCTGTAGTCCAGAACTATAGACCAGGACATTCAGGTCAGGGTTTGTGTGTTTTTTTTACAAAAAAGGAGAGTATAATTAATGTATGCAGTGCTATATGTGGGCTAGGCTATATGGTGCATGCTCTGCTGTTACTGTTCATCAGACATTCCCTCTTATCTTTAAATATATATTTTTTATTTCAAAACAGGCACTCGTTATTGCTTATAAAAGTTATGTCTAATTGCTTACTGACACCAGTTCAGTTATGTTAGAAGAAATCATAAAAAAAAAAAATCAGATTTAACTGTTAGCACAATACATTCTGCCTTGGTGGTGTACTAGGTATGGACATACTGAATCTCTTGAATATGTACATTTAATATAAAGTATTCATTTCAGTATTTAACATGTATTCATACCTTCGAATTGAATGAAAATATATGACATATGACTTACAACTTTCCTTCTATATTTCCATGAGATTTTAAACAATACTATTGTAGGAATGAAATGCATATAGTTGAAAAGTGTACTGAGTGTACACATTTTTTTTAATTTTATTTAATAGTTTATTTCCCTTTCAGTTAAACATGTACATGTCTATGTGAAGGTCAGATTGTAAGTAACCGAGATGTCATACTTCAGTCACAGTAGGGCAATGTCTAATGTGTCATATGCATCTCTAAAGATAGGCTAGGTGATAGTGCAAGTGATTTTGAAGAGGTTATATCATGACAGCTGGGTTGTGAGTTTGCCCAATGATGTGACCTACTTGATGCAAGTGTTCTTGCAAACACTGATCTGACAGAGCTGTGAGAATGGGATCGGGACCTCAGATTACAGGCTCAGCTAGGTGCAGAGGAATGCTGATATGTCCTAAATGAAATCTGTTGTGCTTATCTCCCCTACTAATTACAGTATTTTCTTGAAAAACACCTGTGGTCTCATATGATTCGCTCCCACATATCCAGACAGTACCCTATCCTTTTCCTCTTCCAAGGCTGAAACCTACTTGAGTCTGGTAAGTCCTAACTAGTGCATGAATGGTTGGTATGCCACTATGCTAAGTTATGCATCAGTGTAATCATGGCATTATCCCTACTGTCTGCCATTTGAATGTAGTGCTGGAAATACTCATGTACAACCTAGAGGACTCTGACCATTTCTAACCAACTTTCTGTGACAATATTCTAAGCCCTAACAATATCATGGCACATTTGCTGCTGTGCAGCAAATGTTTTACATGTTTCCTGGGGTAACTGTGACAAATTCCTGTACAAGGCACCTATCTGTGTGGACTCTAGTACATCTGAATTACTATCATCATCCTGAAAGTGTTCATTTGGGTTTGGAGACACTGATGTAAAGATGCATGAGCTTTCTCCCTGTACAAGTTGGAGTATAATGTAAACATGTGCTTGACTTTGTGATGCACTGTCACTTCCTGCAGAGTTACTAACATGTTGTGGGTTGTGAGATCCTGACATTAAACTAGGGGAATGCATGCACCTTTCCACAGGCTGCCTCATAAATATAATTATGTTATAACCATCATTATCTTCAACAGCAAGTCTGGTGTTGATACCCTCCAAATTTATTGGTGTGGTGGAAGCATTTGTTTGCTGACTCTGTAAAGAATGGAGTGCATTGCTAATAAAGAAGATGCATACACTACTATATGCCGAGTAAGATGTTGTGTAGGACAGTCACCATTCACAATGCCTTTATTGTCATTATATGCAGAAATGGAGGTTGCACCTGTTAATGCTAATTGTCACATGTTAAATGTAATCATTCTTTGTCAGCATTTAGTTCTATGTCTGTTTGTCTCTCTTTATTTCTATCGCTATACATATATATTTGTATATCTGTATGTTACTGTTTTAAACCAATATTCCTGAGCAGATGTGTGTTCCTGCTGCAGACATCAGTAAAGGACAGTGTCCACACCAACTCTAATTATTCCATTCCCACCATCTTCTGTGTCATAGTCATCCTCATGAATGTAGAGGAGGTTTTTCCTTAAATGGTGTTAAAGGGATAAATGTAGCCACCCCCATACTAGTATTGGCAATTGCATTCTGCCTTGCCTTTGTTATGGCACATTCTACCCTATTATTTGCAATCTCCTTGCATTGTGTTAATGCACTGATCCTTCCATCAACAGTATAACCACTCAATTCCAAGTTTTGCCTGTCATCTTGTTTGGGGCCCTGTTTTCAAAAAAGATCAAAAATATGTTTTCCATATGTCCAATGGGGTGCCATATGGATGGGATTCTTCTCATGGTTAAAGCTATAATTTCAATGCCTTGATCCATGGTTTTGCATCATTACTACACATAAAATAATGTGCCAGAGACATATGGAAAAAAAAAGTTTTGATGAAATCATCAATTAAACAACACAACAATGAAAGCATGCCTGCTATCATCACATACAACCTCTGTTATTCTATACAGTGGCAATGTTTAGAAAAGGGAAATGGAGTCTTATTTATGTCAGTTTACACAACCATAAAGAGTAATCCATAGCCATCCAATATCATCTCTCACACCTTATCACCTCATGTTGATACTGGAATGCACCATAGGATTTAATTCAGCATAACAAAATAAATAAATGCACAAAAAACACTAATACACTGCAGATGGAATGCATAAATAAATGTATTCCTGACATTCAGGTTTAATATTCTAGAAATGTAGCAACAGCATGGCACACAAGCACTAAGTGCTGTAAGATAAAAACTGGTTATTCCATTAATGACTTTTATCCACCATATAAATTAAATGTGATCATATTCCTTATGAAAATGTAGGTAACAAATTATTTTGGTAAAACCAAACTTGCTAGTAATAACATAACTAGATCTAATGCCCATGCTTGCTAACTTGGTTTGTTCAGTGTGATGTCACACCTCAGAGGAAGTAGTTCTATACCTGTGAAGCACAGCCCTGTTCATATTTTCTTCATTCTGATTCTGGCACTTCTATTGATGGCAAAAAAAACTAACAAAGAGTTTATTGAATAAATATAAGCTTTCACACAACAGTGCACAATCTTAAAGAGACAATGTTTAAAAACGTGAAACTAAATATATTGTGTATCTAGCAAGATGAGCATTCTGAACCTACACAAGTGGGGGAGCTTCACCTACTCACCCCCTAATTAATTATACCAACTCTAAGATTGCATTATAGTGAGGAATAGGGCAAAATTCCAAATGTTGGCTGACTGCATCTTTTATCTCGGTAAATTGTTAGTTATGTGAGGAGTCGTTTAAGTGAAGATTTGGTGTTGGCTCATGTTTTCATTTTAGAGTATGTGGCTTTTCAATTATTTGAAGTAGACCCATATATATATATATATATATATATATATATATATATATATATATATATATATATATATATATATATATACTTTATATATATATATATATATATATATATATATATATATTTGTAAAATACAGATACACATCTGCATGAGTTCACTGACAACATATTTTTCATGAAGAAAAATGTATGTATTGATACACAAACAATAAAAATATTTGCATTGCTTTTATGCACAGTAGGTATTACCTTACTTCATACTTGAAATACATGCAGACACATTTTGTAAAGAAAGGATTTTGTTTGTGTAGGCCAGACAATATGTATTAGCATGATAATTGTATAAGACAATAATTTATTCCACAATATTAACTGCACGTACAAGATGACTTTACTCAGTCAGGTACCACATCCTTGCGAGAGTGGAGGTTGGAGGAGAGGGTAGGGTTAGAGTACCAAGTAACCTGCACATAATTTAGTGAGAACTGACCAGTTGTATTACTCCTATATACATTTCTATACAACCCCTTTACATACTTACAGTTATTAAGCAGAAAATTATCAAAGCACACATTATTGTTATGAATGGTATGTACTGCATTGATCTGTAACACTAAATATTTTGTTTACTAAAGGTTGATGTGGAAAGAAGTTAAAACTACTTTTCACTTGTTCCATTTTTATGTGTGTATGCATTTTCTGCCTCTAGATAAAGAACATTCACAATGTGTTACTTAAAACTGCAACTTAAGTATGCAAAGTACAGTAGCTGAAAGTATAACCTACACTGAAAAGCGGATGATAAGATTCTAGGCAACATCCCTTTCCCAATCAGTGAAGCTGTCCACATATACAAAAGTGTAACAATTTGAAGGAAGATGCACTCCTACTATGTCAACTTGCATTAAAGGAGTATTAGCACAGTATGGCAATCTGTGTTTTACTGATTCCATGCTTAATAAATCAAAGCATATTTCAGATATATACATGTTTAAAGAAATAAGCACATATACTATGCAAGAGCAACAGTACCTGCAGTGCCTTGCAGTGTAGTAATAGTAGTCATGTCATAAATGTTAAGGAAATAAATTTCAGAGACTGGTTAACAAATATACTATTAAGAATTTTCTATGTAGCTGCAAAGTCCAACAAAATAAGAGATTGGCAAGAATTACTGAAGGTGCTGGTAGGTATGAATAAAAAACTTATTATTTAAAGAAGAAGTCAAGTAACAAATGCTGTTTTCTGTCTTTAACTGATGTTTTTACTATTACATGTAACTGCAAGAATATTTATATACAATGATAATAAAATGACTAAAGTGCTTTCAATATAGTATTTCAGCCAAAATCATATCAGGCAGAAATCTGAAGTGTATTACCATTTCTTATGCTAAGCCAGGATATCCATTAGAATCAATAGACTGCAAATGTAAAAAAACACCAATATTTTATAGCAATAAACTGATTTTCCCATTTTTGCATAAGCATTTCCCAGACATTTTGTTTTAATTGAATAAAAATTTAATAGAAAAGGACTGCTAATAAAGATTGTAATAAAGTGCATCATTATGTGTGAATTTATTGTCTGCCCTTCTTTGTCTTCTCTCCACTTTTTCACTCTGTTTCTTATTTTAATTTTGAATTACTTTGTCCTTCTTTCTTTTTTTCTTTCTTTTTCATTTCTGTTCATTTTTCTACAGGTCCAGTATCCATAGGAGCAACCTAGTCATCTGCCTCCCAGGTTAGGGAACATACACCCTCTGCCCATTCAGGGATGTCAACATAGGATCAGGACAGTCATATCAGTCCTGTAGGAACCATGGCAAGTGGAGGCCTGGCAGGCCTCAATGAACATAGTCCTCTGAACTTGGTTATGGAAATGATGGAGCAGCTAGTCGAGAGATGCTTTCAGCCAATCCAGGATTATCTTTATTGGATAGAAGACTCACTGCCATCTGGCATTCACCACCATGATGTCACAGGTCCCTTCCCCCTCAACACTGGCTCCTCTACTGTAACAACATCAGGCTGTGGAAAGATTTGATGTCCTGTGGATTGAAGACTCTTGTTGGGCTGGAGTCCTCTTTACTCCATCCTTCCCTTATTTTCTTTCCTATACCCTCTTACCTACTTTCCACCCAAACTACTCTCTTATATAAAAAACAAACTGAAAAGATAGGATGTCTGTTTTCAGATCAAAACATTGTACCCCTCGTCTCCCTTCTCCTGCAACACAAGCCTTGTGATGCTTTCCTTCCATTTTCTCCTCTTTGTTACATCTTCCCTTTTTCAGTCTTTCCTATCTCCCCCTTTTCATTCTTTAAAGCAATCATCAGGTTGTCCATATGCGTATACCCTTATATTAAATATTAAACCCTTTTACTTTTTTTAAATTAATAACAAAAGCTGCACTGTCCACTGCTTGCCTTAAGTCTATGAAGTGTGACTGCACATAGCTGGATTCATTTTCAGTATCAGAGCATATATGAAACCATAGAAAGCTTAAGGCTTTCACATAATCCTTCACACATATGTAATGATTAAATTCAGCTACTTTAGTGTTGGTTGTAAGTGGGTGTGATTCTTAAAATGCCTTTGCATTTACTTAGTCAGTGAGAATAAAATGCACTTGAATATAGGCATAGCTGAGTTCTTCATGAATAATAGCTGAGTTCTTCATGAATAATAGCTTTGAACGTGTAAAATGTCATATTATGAATAACACCCTAGGATTTGTGCTACTGATTTGAGTAACTATATGCTGCTCTATGGGAACAGATGTAACTGAAGCTAGTTTCCTATCATAGCTTCCTTAAATACAAGGTAGAGGGATTTGAGTTTCTTACTGCGACTGAACTGCATTATAGCAGCTTGCTTTTAAACACTTTTCTCTGTGCCAGTTTCATCATTAAAGTAAGAAGGAGTTCTATTAGCAGGAAAACAGCACATCTGAAAAAAAAAAAACAGTTTTCTTGTACTAAAAAAATGGAAAAGTACATATTATTTTCTGTTTGTTTTATGGGTGAAATAATTCAATTCTGTTTTAAGTTCTCAAGTTTTTGTTTTTGTGCTCTAGTAAGCAACTGTTTGATACTAAATAAAAAGACTGCTTGCATTTTCTTATCTGAAGGAAACTGTCCAGAGAGAAGGGTAGAAGTTTGAGGCACTTGTGTTTGACATTAAGAACAGCAATCACTTAAGTGCAAGTATGGTTGACTACATACTATTTCTAAGATTGTCATATATTACTGAGAATGCCTGATACTACAAGATCTAAGAGTTAGTATAAATAAGTAACTCATGTGTAGTGGGTTATCTGGGGTACAGAATGTTAAGGCCTTCCACACTGTTTTAATCCTTTTACAGTGAGTTTTGAATTTCTGCTCTTGTTCTTAGTAATTGCACTTTAGTGTATACACTTTTGAGAGGCAAACAAGCATATCTCAAGATTTTTTCATGCAGCCATCTGTCTGTATGCCTTTCACTGCATCTACTTCATATTTATCTGTATATTTGTCTTCCAATCTTTCTATGTATTTGTCTTTCTGTTTACTTCCTTACAATTCTGTGCCATATACTGAGGTGAAATGTATAGTACCACTGGTGCCTTGTATAGCAGATAAGTATTGGATGAGTTATTACATGAATAACAGAGCCAAAATGAGATTATAACTTTTTACTGTTACCATTTCCTGGAGGATGGCACAGTGGTGTAGAGGTTAGCGCTGTCACCTCACAACAAGAGGTTCTCCAGTTTGATTCTCAGCCAGGGTCCCTTCTATGTGGAGTCTGCATGTCCTCCCTGCATTTATGTTGTTTCCTCCCACATCCCAAAGACATGCAGTAGGAGGATTGAACACTCTAAATTTGCCCTAGGTGCGAGTGTGTGGTGCACCTTCTGAGGAGGGTTGGGCCTTGAGCTAGAAATCCAATCCTGTAAAATCCATACCTGCTATGGAAACAACAAGTGCTGAAGGCTGCTCATTGCCCGATGTGCTAAATTCACAGGAGCAAATCCAGGACTGTTCACCAGTTTTAATAAAAAGTAATCACATATTAAACATAATCACCAACACAAAGATTTTGTCCTTTACTAAACCCAAGATGCCCTGGGGTTGTCTAGGGACTGAGTATATGAGAAGCTGTTCAAAAAAATGTAGAACTGAGAAGCTGCCACTTGGGATGGGCTGAGATCCTCCTTAAGTGTGCAGTGCCTGCATAAGCAACTTAGGGAAAGGGTATTTTGAAAGCTTTTCAAAGAATGCAGAGCATTGCAGGTGACATTAATGTGGTTTCATCTATGATTATTTATTATGCAGATATGCTCAACAGATTCTATATATTATTTTCTTAGAAAATGTTTAATGGTTTCTTTCCACTGACCGCACACATGAGTAGGTAATTGAATAAGGTAAAACATTTTCAGGTGATAAATATAAAACCACACACTGAATTTTGTATAAACATTTTAAAAATATACATTGTTGTAAAACCATATTAAATAACCAAAGTTATAAGTAAATAAAATTTTGAATACATAAAACTTTAAATCCCCCGTAAAACATAATATTATATTATTATAATATTATATTTTTGCTGATTTCAGTTCCTTGCTTTTTAAAGAAATAAATAATACCTAGCTTCTGTTCAGTACATTGCTGACTTTTGGCTTTATTGTTAATCACTCACATTAGTAAATTGGTGAAGATTCCATTGTCTGTTATTTTTTACTAGTACATTCCTGGGTGGAGGGTATATTATCAACATCATGAACTCACAAGAGTTATTTAAGGGTGTTTCCATTACCTCATCACAATTTCCATATGACTGAACAGCTTTATTGAGACAGTTGAAATATTTAAATAACAATCTCTCTTATTAAGATAATACAACTGCCTCTAGCAATAATTCAGTGTTGTGTATAGAAGAAGAACACTCTACTTTGGATTTAAATAGTCGGACTAACCCAGAGATGGTCACTCTACCATCATGGAACTCCTGCCTCCAATCTAACTTTAGCTTCAAGGAACAATCATTCAACAATCAGGATAGTCTTTCTTGCCAATTCAAATAAATTGAGAATAAACTTAAAAAAAAAAATAAAAGCTGTACCTTGAAAAATTTTACTATGACGTGCATTTGATGAAAACAAGTCCTTAAAAGATTCTGCATATGCAAATTCCTAAATGGGGTTGAACACAACTCAGTTCCGCATTATGATCATTTGGAGCTGTTTGACCATTCAGACTGTAAATTTAATACTGGTTGAGTTTAACAAGAGAACCCTAGATGCGTTAGCTAAAGAATTAACAGCTTTGCAATATCTTATTAAGGGTAACTTACTTTTTCATAGTTAAGCAGCAGAATACACTGACATTTTCATCAGGATAAGTAAACTATGTCAGGATAGTAGATCTTGTAAAGAGAAAAGTTATTATGGGGCATATCTAATTGTGATAACAAAAAGGTGCACCCCCTACAAAGGGATTTTATATCTAATAAGAAATCTGAAGAACATTTTTTGGAAAGCTCACACCCACTGTGATGTTTCAGGCTAGCCAATCAGAAGGAAGGTAGTTTTTAAACTACATCTCAAAGAAGCAGAGTACTATAGCAGCAGTCCCCAATGAGAAGTCGCTTGATCAGAGGCAGGTGATATTGAATTATACTGATTTGGATGACATAACTTTTCAACAAAATGCATGTATCTTGCTTTCATATAATGGAAGTGACTTTAAAATATTTAATTACTGTCACTACCTGATGAATATGCCACTCTTTTCAAGAGGGGCTTCATGTATTTGCCTAAAAAAAGGCTGACATTGCATCATTGTTAATTGACTTAAAACTGTTTACCAGCAAGTACATTTTTAAATTACTTTTCAAAGATAATACCAGGTGTTCTATCTTTCCTTCAAAATGAGAACCGAGAAGAGTGAATGTACACACTTTCCCCTTATACCCTGTTATTCAATGTTTTGGGCATCTTAATGAATCAGACTTCAGAGAATTGCACATTAGGAAATTGCATTATTCTTCTAATTTAACTGACAAAAAATAAAACAACAATAAAAAACAATTTGTTTGAGTTATTACATAATTTGTCTGTGCATGTAATGAAGCCTGATAAAGGAGGGGTGGAGTGTTTCACTGGACTCAGTCAATTATATTGGCAAAACACATTAAGTACTTTTGAGAGATATTCGCTTGTCAAAAAATTAAGTCTATATAGCTTATATAAGGATCAATTACTTTTTAGTTGATTCATTACTTCGAGGTGTTGCATAATGTCAATATTTCATTATTTTGAAAGCAAAAACCTGATAATTGCCATTATATTTGGAATATCAAAAGTGCATAAAAATGTCAGGGACTCTTCACTTAGACTTGTAGCAAAGTTGTGTGCTGGGGGATCCAATACTGAATCCTTTGCGGTTTTTATTTACAGAAAATTAAATGATTATTTTGATGAAAATGACTTTGTCTTGAAAGTGGGCTTCTGTTTATTCTTTTGTTCCTTGTTTAATTTTTGTAACTATCGATGTGGTTGACCTGTTCATTAAAATCCCCATGCAAGTTGTTTACAATGATTTATTGAGTCATTTTCTAGCCTTCCAAATTTATCTAACATAGAGGCAAGCTTGTTATTTGATTTTATAAACACTATTTTTAACAATTTTATTTCTAAAGAGGAATTGTTCCATCAGGTTTCATGGATAACAGTGGGTGCAGTGGTTTCACCCATTTATGCTAATACATTACTGTCCCACTGGGATAATAATTTTATCTTGGCATCTGAATATAAGAGGTTCTTGCATATGTATTCTTGTTACCATGTTGATATTTTTAGTTTATGATTAAGTAATGCTGAGGAATTTGATGATTTTGTAGTTATCTTTTATCTACAATATCTTTTTTGAAGTTCACATATCAAACTTGGGGATGGGTTTGGCATAACAATTAAAGTTTTTTACCTCACGGACAAAAGGAACACAGTTCATTTCTGTCCTTGTGTTACTGGCTAGGCTTAAAATGGCCCTTTAAGCCAGTTAGCCTAGTATTTACCTTATGGACCTATAAAAAGTTAAGATTCAGTTGATTACTGGCATGTGAAAATATATAATTATTTTGTTCAGGGTTGTTTTCCATGTAAAATCTTTAGAAAACCCATTTTTATTGCTTATTTGCATTTTAGCAGTTGCCACCCATACAATCAAAAAGCCAGCCTCATAAAGGGCCAAACAGACTGTTCAGACTTAATATTGATTACAGTTTTAATACGGAGTTGAATAAAGTTATACATTTGTTACTTAACAAAAATTCAGTGTTCAAACTTTTGAAAACTGCAGGATAAGAAATAAGGTAAGGGCAAAAAATACATCTTTACCTACTTTAAATCATGCAAACTTGTTTTTCCTTTAAACTATATGAAATGTGAAATGATTGAAGCTATATTTCTCACACTAAGACTGTTTTCAAAAAATTCTGGAGAAGCCCTTTTATTTCTGACAAGAAGTAATGAATGGGGCAGCTATTAAATTTTATTTTAGAAGAAATAAAAACAATAAACAGATTTTGAAATCCAGTATAATGGAAACATAATCAAAGAGAAGAACATGAAAAAGTGTGGAATTTGCAAGTTCAGCAAGTAAAATTATGACAACACACCTAGAGAGGTACCAAGATCCCAGGGGTTATTGAATGTCCTGATTATTTTAATTATAATAGATGGCTTACCTGGTGATATGCGTTTCCTGTGATTTGTTTTGTATAAGAAAATTTAAAAGACCTACGTATTGCAGAATTTATGACCACATGTATGTCATATGCAACCAGGATCAATATAATGTACTTAGTAAAACTGCTATAATTTGTAAAGATTTGAAGGGCATTTTATTTCTTAAGAAGAGATATAAAAGGTGGAGCTTGAGAAATAAGTAAGAAAATAGAAAGCTACTATGGCAGTTGTGTTTAAATACCACTCATCTACTACATTTATATTAACATCTCCCTGTTTCCAGTGGTTTGAAACTTAAATCAGCAAAATTATAATATTATGTTATACAGGAATTTTAGTTTATTAAAAAATGCTTACTTATAATTTTGGATATTTAATGTGGTTTTAGAAGGATGTAGTCTTTAAAAAACTGTTATGGTTTATATTAATCATGTAACTCATCCATGTGCTTGGTCACCTGAATTTTTTTTTTACCTTATTTAATTTTCTACTCCTTTGTGTTAATTTAGTGCTGAAGAATTTATATCGGTAGTATGAAAATGATAAACCCTTTTCTTATAAAATAATATGCAGATTATTCTGAGTATGCTGCTGGCATTTGGCTTTATTACTCACGCACTGTCATTAATGTAGCAGAGATGCCTTGGTTTGTGGATTTTTGCAGATATCTGTTTAAGCTTGCACATGAACTGCACATGTTCCTTCATTTGGTTAGAATTAGGGTATCTGAGACATTGTGCCATATCTGCTTGACATATGATTACATATGTGACAATGAATAATAACTTGATGAATGAAACTCCTACCTGCACAACTATATTGCCTTTGGGCAAGGGCTTGGAAATGCTAGAGAATTACATTATTAATGATCAGTTGAATGTTACTTGGTGCCTTACATTATGAAACCCTCTTTAGATGCAAACAACATTAGAAGAATTACATTTTTTGATTCAGAATAAAGCTACCTAATCAAATACTTATTTTCAATGATACCTTACACCATCTTGAAAACTGGTTGCAATGTGAGTGCCCCGCAACTGTGCATTCAGCTTATGTGACATACACGTATACTCCGTTTCTGTGAAGCATGAATTATTTGTTCCTGTTTGTGGTATACCTGCAGACTTATCTTCGCAAAAGCTAAAATATAGGAGCAAATGAATCTGAAATCAGATGGGGTATTTGTAATTTATTTTATTATAAATTAATAATGGTCTCTTGAGCAACTAGTATTAAAAGATAATTATGTAACCAGTAATAATCACAATACAGAGTTCAAATGTCATTTTTGTTTTTCAGTATCAAATGCTACTGATTAGTTCAGTGCTTGAAGCAGTCTGATGAGATCAAAATAACTCCAAATGCCTTTCAGATAGCAGATCGCATGCATTATCCATTACCTAAAAATATATCGCATCACCATCAAAGTGTACCCTGAAATTATGTTCCTTACTATCTGAAAATCTAACCAAAATATTTATTTTTCCAATGACAACAAAAGCATTGCATCCCATTTTAGTAATAATTCTAGTCTCTCTCTGGGCAAGTCATTAGTGTCAGCAGTGAAAATGTGGAAATGTAATCTGAATTATTTGAGAGGAACTTTATATTGAGTTTTATAATCTAACTATAAAGCCATTAATGAGACATTCAATTAAAATACCATTAGAATCCTACTTTGGTACATAATGTCAGTAGTGGAAATAAATGTGCTTATGGTCTGAAGTCTTCACTTATCCAATAGTGGCATGGCAATTACATTAGAGAAATGTATACTATCATAGAATCCATTATTACCATGAATAAATCCCAACTGTTTTGGTATGTAGTGAAGGGTACATACAAGCAATGACTTAAGACTTACATACATATATAATTCAAGCCAGGATAAAAAAAAATACCTCAAATGATCTACTGCATTTTGTAACTTTTCACAATGTTCTGTTAACTAACATAATGTTATTTTAAAGTCCTTCAGATTGCATATCTTTATACATCCAGCTTCAGATATGTAACACTCTCTCAGTGAAGCAATGCTTCTATACTTACTCTCTGGAGTCCAGAGTCACCTGCTGTATGATCTTTTAATCATGCTTATTATTATCACAAACACCACGAATAGCCACTTTCAAATGCTTGTTGTAGAATTTCAAGGTCTCTGTAATCCTTATGATTGATACTGAATACAGCCCTACGAAAGACATTTTCTCATATGTGCACTTTTTCTGTTAGAGGAATCTGTTTAATTACTCTCCACTTGATTATATTTGCACTAATTTTTTGTACCATTCTTTCATATTCCAGAGACTACATATTCTTATAGCCTTTTTATTATGTCACTAAAAGCGAAACACTTAGGTATACTATATACCATATATTCCTTGGGAGCTCTTTTCATATCTCATATGCATGTATATTTCTTATACTAAATTATTATCTACAATGGAATGTATATTTTCTTAGTGTGAGTATTGACCTTTTCCTCACATTTTTTGTAACATGTAAAAACTCTCACATTTTCTTATTTTTCTGGTCTTGACTAACTTCAGCATATTAAAGTTAACACATTTCAGAGGCCCAATAGTGTAAAACACCTGTCATTGTCTAAAATAATTATTTGTAATTTGTGCTAATAATTATAACTACTAATTTTAAATCACATGTGTATTTAATATGAAACTATGCTATTCTGTAATATGGATTTTATCAGATTCCTATGCAGTAATTAAGTAGGAGCACTAACTACTGCTACCCTTTGTCATTGTCTTCTGGTTTGCATTTAGCAACTGACATATTGGAATGTACTTAATTATTTACAGAGTATGTAATAACTGATATAGGCAAATATATATATATTGCTCCGCTTGTTTTAGCATGCAGTTAGTAGAAATTATGCTAGGTATAGTTGTATATATAGAATGACTTTTCTGATTTATGGATCTTATAAGTTTGTGAATCAGAATTACTTTACACTTAACTGAACTTGACCTGCAATGAATTCATGTTTAAAGGTGAGTTTTTGCTGCCTGACTACATTAACTTATTATTCTACATTTTGAATGTAGTTGAAAAACAAGAAATTATGTTATCAACTGTATGTATTCCTTATTGCTCCTGCCAAATCTAGCTCTAAAACATCACTCCAGTAATCTATCAATCTATCCATTTTGTAATTCACTTCTCTTGTGTTAGCTACAATAGTCATAAGTTTATTTGGACAGATTAGAACTCACTATCCCAGCAACAGTATGTGCACATCATATGGGAAAACTAGACATTCCTAAGCAAACTGAGAAATGTTCTCTAGATCTCTCTTGGTCCATCCATCCAGAGAACATGGCGGATACACTTTCTGCCAGATGCACCCAGTAGGCATCTTCACTAGCTGCTCTGACCAATTCAACTGACTCCTCTGAAGCAAGAAGAACAGCACACTACTTGCAGATCTTGCTAAAACACTAATGTCTTCCCTTTTAATGGAAGACTGAGCTCCCCTTTGGAAAGTAAAAGTTCAGCTGAATATGTACAAGGCTGGTACATGGTACACATCTGCTATTTCCCTGTGCTCACCTTCAACATATTCAGCTTAACTTTTCCTTTGCAAAGGGGCACCAAATAGTATGCAGAAATAATTCTCAGATGTTATACTGTTCTAGCACCTCCAAACAGACAAGACGTTCCACAGCATGTAGCCATACGCCTTTGTTTTGTCAACTAAACATATGCTGACCATACTAATGAACACACATTACCAAATATCTGTGCAAGGGTAAAAAGGTGGCCACCATTCCATGACTGGCATAGATTCTGCAACACTTATCTTGAATTAAAAGCTAAGATATCAGAAGAAATTCTCTTTCTGGTATTGTGTGCAAATATTTCTAGTAGAAAACAATGTCTTTCATAAAATGGGGATCTCTTCCACAGTTTACTCCAGAGGAAATACTCCTATCTTTTAGGCATCATTGTACAGGTAAGATAACTGTGACACCCTGACAATATCCAGGGACTTTAACATTTACAGAGTTGTCATTCACTGCCATGTCGTTAAAACTGTAGACCTGTTTAATTATCACAGTGACCTCATTTACAGAAAAAGGGACACTTGTAACAATTGTTTCTGGCACTCCTACCTCGAAGGAGTTCTTCTCAACAAGTTTCAGGTGTTCTAACACAGCTTTTGTTGTACTTAATAACAATATCCCAGGCCGAGGTAAGTATTTTTTCATTCTTACTGAGAACAGACTATGTTAAGTCCTGCACTCTCCCACCTGAGTCACTGGATAGTATGCAAGAACATCTATGGGACCATCTGGTATTCATTATTTATGCTCTCATCAATTTTTAACAATGTATTGACCTTTGATTTGGCAACCATCCTACATCGCCCTTCCTAAGTAGTCACTATCTATCAGTCAAACTTGGAGAACTTATTTTTCTTTATTGTATACTGGGCCTTTTTTCTTTAACTCATCAGTTTCTCTTGCTACCTGTTTCCACCAGATGTCTGAGGTTTACCTCTATGGCAAGCAATGACTATCTTTCTTTCAAAGCTCCTTTTTTTACCTCAGATGCCAAAGTCTTGGACATGTACTTTTGGCCTTATTGCACCCATCCTAGTCTTGTATATAGGAGAAGCTATACTGTAAAGAATCTGTTAGGCTTTCCCAACTCAGTCACACTATACATTTTGTCATCTGAGACTATTATGTCATTAGACTGCCTGTCTGATGTAGTTTACTATAAAGCATTGATCACTTGATGTCTTAACACCTTTCTTGTTACAGCTTTTAACAGCATGTGTTCTCAGCTCTTATGATGTATGCAAGCAATTGATCACTGGCCTTTAGCTGAAAGTGATCTGGTAAAAAGTGCACATACAATTTGCCTTGTGACTGAAGGCAGGCAGATTCAAAAAACCTACTTGGACCGCTAAAACTGTTTATGCATCATGGCGAGACAAGGACATGATAGCATACCATTTTGTATTCAGTAAATGGCTCTACATGATGTGTAGACCTGTGCAAACACTGTAAACATCATGGGGTGCTAACTACAGCATGAGCAGCTGAATTGCTTGCTAATCAACCAGTGAAGATGGAGGAGCTATTCAACAAGATATAAAGCAACTGTGTAGACTCAGTGCAGGTTTTCCCTGTGAATTCCAAAACGTATTGGAATACAGAAACTACGCAAGTTTTGGAATATAGAAACAGAAAGAATGTTAGGGTCTGCTGTTGCTCTTATTCATGTATATGTGCAGCAGGCCCAAGTCTATGCTGCTTCTGTTGCTGCTGCTACTAATAGACCATGATCAAGAAGGAGAAGGGTGTTTAAATCACATTTCACTTTTCGCAGTCTGCAAGTGGAAGAAATTGTAGAGAGCTACAGGGTGGATAGAGTCACACTACAGGAACTCTGCAACCTCTGTCATCCTCAGATGAGAGCAAGGGCAAACCTAAGGGAATCAATCCCAGTGGAGACTAAGGTATGTATAGCACTTAAAATTTTAGCTACAGAAACCTTCGAGAAAACAATATAGGACATACTGAGGTCACAGTTATCAGCATCCAGGATCCTCCATCAATTCCTGAATGCTATGCTACAACATGCCAGTGAGTACTTATATTTTCCCCATACACGTGAGGACAAAGCCAGAAATATGCAGGAGTTCTACCCTGTAGCACACTGCCCTAGGTGCCATAGACTGTACACATGTATAAATCAAAGTACCACCTGGGGAACAGGGAAAGGTGTACATAAATAAAAACGGCTACAACTACATTAACTGGCAGGTCATGTGTAATGCTAAAAAAAAATACTGAATATGTGTGCTGGCAATCCAGGCAGTTACCATGACTCACATATTTGGCACAACTGTCAACTGTATGGGATGTTTACTAGGAGTGATATCTCACAGGGTCATTTACTGGGGGATGCAGGTTATTCACTGGAACCATGGCTATGATGCCCATCAAAAATGCACACATACCAACTGAAGAATGATATAATGAGGCACATACTCAAATCAGAAATATCACAGACAGTGTGCTTTTGCTGCTGAAGTTCTGGTTTCATGCCTAGAGACATCTTGGGGAGCCCTGTAGTACAATCCTCATACATTTGCTGAAATATTTAAAGTCCCTGCCATGCTTCACAACATTATCTTGAGAAAACAGCTTTAGCAGAACAGCAAGGGGAAGGGCCACACATCCCACCACCTCTGGCAAGGTCAGAACAGCCACCCACAGGTGAGGAGTCAGAGGGCGAACCAACAGCCTCTGTGGGTGTAGACAAACTTAGACCTGTACTATATTCCCTCGCATGGCCCAAGAGGCAACAGATAGCACACACGCTCACTGCCTAAGAGGCTAAAACCTTCATCCTATACACATGCATACAGTAACATTGATCCCAGGCAACACTCACAACCTTTACTTACCCATTAATGGCCATGTACTGCTAGCATCAGACAAGTCAGTCCTGAAGTAACCCTCATGCAACTGATGGCTTTCCAAGGTAAGTGTTGAACCTGGAATAGAAAAATACATTTCTATGAATAGAAATGAATGGCATGTCTTTGAATATTGTTACATGGTAATATAAATAAGTATAAGGTGGATGATTTTTACAGCAATTACATTAAGATGTGAGAGCAATGACTTATGTGAATGCATGTGTCCTCTATAAAGTAATAGCCCTCATCTTTCAAACATTCACACATTCATTTATCTAAATTGCACAGATTGTCACTGAAAGTCCACAACTTGGCCTCTAACTTTGGTAGTGGCAAATCATTAAAGAGTTAAGTTAGAAAATAATGACGCATGTTCAGTTTCAGACTTCATGTCCCTCAAACTATATATTAGTGCAAAATCTGTTATTCTATCAGCTGTCTAAATTTGTAAGACCACAATGTTTAAAAACACTCCCCATTGTTGGGCCCCTGTCACACTTTTCTTTATGGCTAGGTCCAGCTTTGTTGGTCTAAGAGTTTGAGAGTGATATACACATTACAAAATCCTGTAAGAAAGCAGTACAACTATCAAAACAGCATCACAAACATAGATATACTAAACACTAAGTCAGCTATGCAACCTGGCATCAGGCAAAAGACTCATGTATCCCTGAATCCAAAAAATAGAAAACAAGGATATGGCACAGTTATCATCATTTGCAGAGGGTGTTGTGGTGGGGGGCAGGAGGCCTAGACTGTCACAAAAAGCAGTGAATGAGAGATTGTGAGTAAGAAAGAAAAATAGGCAGACATCTGGATAAAGTATCAATTAGCCAGAGAGACAAAATGAGCTGCAAGTCTCATGATTGACTCATGTAGCTGTTATGTGTGTGTTTCTGTATGGGCACTCCAGGAGAAAATGGTGTGTGAGTGTCTACAAGAACACAGCCAAGCTCTGTGCATGCTCTACATCCTGGTATGTTGGACAGGTGTGAGTCATGCATGGTAGAGGAGACAGTTCGTCGTCATTGTCCCTGTCCCCGAGAAATGGCTCTGCCAGGAGTTGCTCTGGCATGTCCATGCCCATGGTCAGATGCACTTCAGCTACCTGAATGTGAATGAGGTCTGCTGCATGAGTTTTCTTCATGAGAACACCCATGACCATGACTCCTTGGCCTGCCACATCTTGGTGTGGACACCTCAACCACTGATGAAGCAGCGTAAGTAGTGTCACTATGGGAGTGTGAATGAGCACCACCATGTCAACTAACATCAGATGATGTGGTTGACCTACATCTACGTGGATGCCATCCTCCTCCCAGCAGACATTCCATCAAAGATATCTCCTGTTCCAATGTGTCATTCATCCAATTCATTAAATTGGCAACATGGTGGAGGCAGTCATGCATTTCAGCCACATCTATAAACTTATGCACTTCCTCGGAAGCCCTATTGGAATGTGACTGAACCTTCATGATGGACCTAAACATACGTTGAAGTGGCATGGAAAGATGGACCTGGATCAGTTGGAGGATGGACAGCAGACCTTCTCAAAGCACCTCTAACAACCCTCCTGCATGGAACCTCACCCATACTTTAGCCACAGCTAGAGTCTACATGCACTGAAGCCACAGTAACTACACTACCCTGATTAAGTGTCTCACCCTACACCTGTCCAATATCTGAGGGCTCGCTGGAATGGGTTTGCATAGACCTACTAGCTGTGTCCAATGGAAATACAGGGGATAGCTGAATGTCAACCTCAGTGTCAGATTCAAGCTCTACACCCCCCACTTTACCTGTGTTTCTCCACCATCATCATCAGAGTCTGCTGATATTCTGACATCGGTGGTGAGAGTCCTATACTTCCACTGTCAATATCATCTATGATAATATGCAACAAACACAAAAAATAAATTAATAGGTACACTACTACAGTTTAATATATGCTAACAAATTAACTCTGGTGCCACTGTCACAGACAGTAAAGAGATACAACACAGTCCTGACATCCACCTCACACATATGGATACATGCGTATTTCTGTAAAATGTTCATCAGCAATTAAATAAAAATGTTTGACTTACCATGTGCAAATGACTCCGCACTTGCTAGGGAGGATGGTCCTAGAAGAAGTTAAGCAAAATGTAAGGACACCATCATCACAACAATAACATGGTGGGAGGGGATTTTTGGCCCTTATACGTCCACTATCAATACATTTCACTGAAACTTTGATTAAATCATGTTAGTGGCCCTATGACACACCCGATCATTTGTCCTGCTGCACCCCTCATCAGCACCGATGTCAACACTATCTAGTTCTATATTTGCTTTCTTCTAGACATATCCCCATGTCCTCTCTCTCAAGCAGAAAGGCACCATGTTGATGAATGGTTTGGACAATCACATTGTTGTCCAAGTCATTGAAAGTGGGTTTGCAGTGACTGGGATGCCTGTGTGCTATAGTCCTAGGTGACATAAAACACAAAAGAAGAATACTACACATAAATATCACATAAATACAAGTCCTGCTTAGACATAACACAAATTAGTACTTTTTCAATATTACCCACTGGAGAAACAAAAATTCACTTATTCAAATATAAAAAAAAATGGTTATGTGTTTGTAACATATTGCAATTACACACAAACCAAGGTTTGATGGAAAACAAGGACTAACAATAGGAAAGCAGACCTCTGTAAAAACAGTTTTTGTTTTTGGCAACACAGAAATGGAATTTGACACTGTCACCCCCAAAACAACAGGCAAATGACATTTTGCACCACACAAGGAATAACACATCAGTCAATTGTTATAACTGCTTTCAGACAAACTGTCCCAATAACATATGTAGACATTTACCACAGAAGAGTCATTTTTATGCAAATGTCAATCACTTCTACATGTGCCCAGTACTCCCATAGAGTTATCCATGTCTATCCAAAAAGGCTAACATATCTCTGTCATCGACAATATGGAGCATTTCCATTTAAATGAAATAACATAGAACACTATAAAGAGAAACAGTTGTAATAGTAACATTTGTGATGAAAGTTAATAAAGCTGTGTTTCTCAGACAGAAACATTTCCTGACAAAAATGCCTATGCCATTAGTAAATGCATACAGATAAAACTTGCATTTGCTAATGCAAACTATCTCTCTATCCAGCTATCTATTTATCTGTTTATATATATATATATATATATATATATATATATATATATATGTATATATATATATATATATATATATATATATATATATATATATATATATATATATATATATATATATATATATATATATACATACACTATTTGTTCCTACTTAGATGTGAGCAAATCCAGTATATAATTGAAAAACTCAATCATACCTTATCAAGAGTAGCAATCTTCTGTCCAGATAAATCCAAAGTAATAGCAATCTTCTTCTGTGTTATCCACATACACATCTCTCCTCACCTTCAGGTTTCCCAGCTACACAATAGCTCCCTTTCTACAGTGTAGATTTGGGCTTTTGAGCGCAGTGAAGATGCAAATGAGGTGTGAACTTGTTATAATTGCTGAATCAGAAATTCTTGGCTCTGTGCAGCAGGTGTAAACATAGTACAGGCACTTCCTCAATTTTTGCTGCAAATGGATTGCAACTGTGAATGATTACTGGTAGGGAGAAGGAAAGCCCAACAGCAATTCAGACTCCCTTACCTCCAGTGGGTGTATCAGGAAGGTTACACTTATTAAGGGTAAAAGTAATCGTATGAAGGTTTTAAATGTAAGTAAGCAGAACACATTTTTCAGATTCTAAACTCCCCTGCCTTTGTTGAAAACTTTATATTTATTGCCATTTAATATTCTCATACATTTTAAGGACAGTGATACAAAATGCCTTACAGGCTGCATGTGTCAGATAACTGCTTAGATAAGAGAAGAATGAACACCATGCAAAGATAAGATAGAATTGCATTGATAAAATCAGTCATAAATGGTTGTATGATCACCTATTACACTACATCTGAAATTAACACATGTACAAATAAAATAAAAACCAGATAAATAGCAGCTGGTAACTAGAAAACCACAGAACTCTATTTAATAAAACAAAACAAGTTTCCTTAAGTGCTTTTTGCCCAGCACAGTGCACGTCTATACAGTAGTAGCAAAGTAAGCATGCATACCATAACTGTAAAAGCTCTGCTTTCTGCCACTCCTTTCTGCTTAACATGATTACACAGATGCAAGCAAACCAACAGAAATCTAAGAATTTTATTAGTGAAAGAGGCTCCTGTTTGCTCATCTCTTAACTACTCACAAATGGGGAAAACAGTCTAAATGTGTAACTTGAATTCGTAAACACTTTGTTATTGATCGCACAAACCAGCTTCTCAATGGTACACTATGGAAAGTGCACATTAGCATGTATTACTTATGTTTATTGACCATTTAGTCTTCATCTCATGAAAGTACATGTAAAAAGGCATATTTTAAAGAAATACATATTTACACTGTAGTCTTGTGATACCTGCACCCATGCACTTGAGGCTTGGCTTCTCAGTACTTGTTTAAAATGCATCAACTACACTGCAGAAATAAATTAAAAATGCTTACTCATATACCATCTGCATCTTTATACTGATAATATCCATTAGATTTCCCAGTAATTGTAATGTGGACAGCTGCTTGCATATAGTTGCAAAGCTGCCTTTTTAAGGTATACCTGCACATTGGAAACACAACAGCAAATGATACACTTTTACACTCATCATTTTAATAGCATGCAGATATTTAATTTCTTGACAGTTGTACATGGCTAGCCATCTATTTCAGACAGTTCCCCCAACATCTTCCCTCAAGCATTCAATACAAATCTCATTCACAATAAATTATCCTGCAGCATTATAAAAGTCAGACTTCTGCTGTAGCACTGGCATTAAATACTGAGTTCTCTATCTGGTGTAGCCAAGTAGTGTGTATGTGTGTGTGTGTGTGTGTGTGTGTGTGTGTGTGTGTGTGTGTGTGTGTGTGTGTGTGTGTGTGTGTGTGTGTGTGTGTGTGTCTGTCTAGTCAGAATAGTATAACTGTGTATCCTGCAGTCATCAGTACAATCCCAAGGTGTATCAATATTTTGGCAGTTGTACATACCTACACATCCATTTCATATTGACATCCTAACAACTTCTCTCAAATATCCACTGCTGATGTCATCCACTATAAATTGTCCAGCAGCATTGTAAATCTCACACTTGTGCTGTGGAACTTGCTTTAAGCCCTGAGTTCTCTAGCTGGTGTACCTAGTTAGGTAGGGGGTCTAATCTCACTGCAATCACATGGTGTGTGTGTGTGTGTGTGTGTGTGTGTGTGTGTGTGTGTGTGTGTGTGTGTGTGTGTGTGTGTGTGTGTGTGTGTGTGTGTGTGTGTGTGTGTGTGTGTGTGTGTGTGTGTGTGTGTGTGTGTGTGTGTGTGTTTAGTCAAAAGATCATAGTTGTGTATCTTGCAGTCATAAGTGCAATCCCATGGAGTACCAATATTTAGACAATTGCACATGCCTACAAATCCATTTAAAAAAAACAGCCAGCATCTTCTCTCAAACATCCAGTGCTGATGCCATCCACTATGAATTGTCCTGCAGCATTAGCAAAAACAGACTTGTTCTGTGGTGCTTGTGTTAAGTATTGTGCTTTTGTAAATAATTAGGTAGGGGTTCCATCCTCCCTGCAATCAATTGGTATGTGTATGTGTGTGTTCACTTGGTTGACATTCAAGATAGCAATTTACACCAGCATTTCAGACATTGCTATTACCATTTTCTTCTCACCAGATGTTGATGATGTCTTCAGCTATAAAGTGTTGTCAGACACTATAAAATCCAGACTTGCTCTGTGGTGCTTGCTTTATGTAGTGTGCTTTGTAAAAATGTAGGTAGGTGTTCTATCTGCACTGCAGTCAATTGGTATGTCTGTGTGAGTGTGTGTGTGTGTGTGTGTCTTCACTTGGTTGACATTCAAGAGGGCATTTTACACCAGCATGTGGGACACTACTATTATCATCTTCTTCTCACCAGACACTCCTAATCACATCAGCTGTAAAGTGTTTTCAGGCAATATAAAAGCCAGACTTGCTCCACGAAGCTCACATTGAGTAGTGTGCTTTGTAAATAGGTAGGTATGGGCTCTATTTTCACTGCAGCCAATTGGTATCTCTGTGTGAGTATGTGTGTCTTCACTTAGTTGACATTCTAGAGAACATTTTACACCAGCATGTCAGACACTGCCATTGTCATCTTCTTCTCACCAGACACTGCTGATGTCATCAGCTATAAAGTGTTGTTGGTCACTATAAAACCAGTCTTGTTCTGTGGCACTTGCATTAAGTATTATACTTTGTAATTAGGTAAGTAGGGGTTCTATTCTCACTTTAGTCAACACTCACTGTGTTGACAATTTTATAACAGTATGTGAGTCCACAGCTATATCAAACCCCTACTCCCAACATCTCATTGTAGCTTAAAATAATGTCATCTTGTATAACATGCACTGTGACAGTATTCAAGACAAACCTGTGCTGTGGCAGTAACATTAACTGCTGTGTTTGCAAACTGCTTTACCTACACATATAGGGGTTCTAGTCTGACAGCAGGTGACATGCGTGTTTGTTCACGCACCTATGACTTTTGAGGCAATTTTACACAGGGATGTGACTACACATCGATGTCCTACCCCCTTTCCATCATGTTTTCATCAGCAGATAATTGATGCTATCATACACCATAAAGTGCAACATGACAGTGTTACAGTCAGACATATGTGGTGTTGCTATTGTGACATTGCATGGCATTCATATTTTATACCTTCACAGGTGTAATGTTCAAATCAGGCCCAGTCTTCTGCTCTGTGTGTGTGGTTGGTGATACATTATGGCCATTGTATGATCTTTGAAATTGTTCTTCATTGCATTACCACTTGGAAAACCTTTCACATAGCACCATGCATCTGTCATCGTCTTTTTCCACTGGCCACATGACATCTTTCCTGCAGATGAGTGGAGGATGCCCTCATGTCAAATATGCAGCCCCTGCAAACCATCTCAAAATGACTGCATGTGTGATTGTTAATTCCATCATACGGTGTGGTGCACATGTCACATATGGACAGTGGTGGGAAGCAGAAGAACCAAAGTATACACATACTCACAGTAGGCATACTATCTTCCATAATATAGATATAGGGATTTTTTACAGGGTATAATAATGGCTAGGATTTCATATGATGTTCTCTATTAGTCTGATAATGTCCTATGAGCCCATAAATGGTTAACATGCCAATACCACTGTCATTGATGTGCTATATTGAGGTGTGGAAGTACAGTATGGCTACAAAAAAATCTGTGATGTGAGCTAATGTATTTAGGGCCATTAATGCCATTGCAGTACATGCTCCTTCTATAACACCTGTAGTAATATTCCACCTGAAAACTGCTGACACAGTGTGAGACACTGTTATGTATACTGGGGGTGTATTAGGACATGTGTTTTTGTCATGGAGCAGATCATCCTTCTACACATTTCACATCCCGCCATCACAATGACACTTTCAGTATGGCACAGGTGTGCATGTGTTTACATACCATCATTAAATGTTCTGTGACTGATCAATATTGATTCAAATTGATCACATGGTCACATAACTCTTGTCTCATACACATGATTGTTATGCTGTGATATACACATGTAATCTGGTTCCTGAACCTGCATTGGTAGTTGTATTATGAATTTTAGTATAAATGACGGTTTAGTGGATGCAGTAAGATATGGCCTGATGAAGTGGATTTTATCCATGAAAGCGCTTACCTCTATATTTTATTTTGTTAATAAAAGTTCTCTGTTATTTTATACTCTGCTTTACTTTTAAATATAGGCATATGTTGTGCAACTGATATAAGTAAATGACATTGGTACAGCTGTATGACTGTGTGCATAGCAACAGTGTGTGGAATATGATGAATGACCAAGGCTGTATGGAGGTCTTATCATAGATCATTTATTCCAGTGTATATGAAATGTTAAGTGGAATACACAACTAAGCACAGATCTGCATGTGGATGTCAGCAGACATACCCACCCAGAGGACATACATAATCTGCTAGCTGTCAGTTTGTCTCATATGTCACCATCCTGTCGCCACTGACCATCAGCCAAAGTATACATGGAAACATTATTCAGTTTTTATTCTCAGGAGGGCAGCACATCTATGCTCACTCTACAGCTATTAACACAGAAACAATGGGCCATGTCAACATCACAGGTTTCCTACAGGATGATTAAAACCTGATCTACCAGACAGAGTTGGATTCATATGTCAACACAGCCTCCAGGCAGCCTATGTTCTCATAGAAGGGTGTACAGCAACATGCATCCTTCTGACTTAGGGACCATAACTTGATGCATGAGGTAGGCCAGGAAGTCAACATGGACCTTTTCTAAAAGGACACAGGTAATATCCCAACTATGTACTAAACATGATTTATTCAGGCTAACTCATGTCTGTTACATCTGTTCACTGTCTTTAAGAAAGTTACCAAAGATATTTATGATGACAACACTATCATCCTGTGTAACTTGACCTGGCTAAGGCATTTGACACAAATCAACAGGCAGGTATTACAGAGAAGCTTCCACAACTGCCCATAAACATCTATATCACCAAATGAGATAGACAATTGGAACACATACGTGACAAAGAAATATATTGCAGTGTGTGGTTACCTCTGTCTAAAGTCCAGTGGTCAGGTCTGTACCCCATGGCTCTGTAGTAGGCCCTTCCCAGTCCATTATTAAAGTGTCAGGCATCAAAAATTGACTTACAAATCCTTTCTCCAACCAGCTTTGTGGAGGACTGCAAATTGTGGACAATCATTTAACCCATGTGTAGTATTGGTATAATGCATACAGTATCAACACACACACACACACACACACACACACACACACACACACACACACACACACACACACACACACACACACACACACACACACACAATTGATGTCACAGCCATGAGAAAACTGTAGATGAAGGAAACTCAAGGGGAGATTGCTTCCATTATTAACGCAAATACACATGATAATTACAATATGGACAACACACCCTATGAGTAGACCAAGTGGCATGCACACCTGTCAACTAGCCAGGATTGCTCTTTATTTCCAATACAGGTGTAGTGTCTCTCCAAACACCTCTGACAGATGTTGCATTTTGAGGGAGGTGTGGTTGATTCCCCTCAGAGATTGCTGATGAATCATAATAGTTGTACAAGTGTGTTCTTTCATAACCATCTTTGATCACTCACAATCTCATATGTTATGTGTAAGACATGGGATTACTGGTGGTATTATTATGTGCAGAATTTACAGCTGATAACTTAATGGATGACTAAACCAGCAAAAAGCATGAGTTAATATAAATACAATGACATAAATGCCTCAGGTGACAAAACTAGCTGCCTTTTTACTTTACCATTCATTAAACATGGTTTAAAAAGCTGCAGTTATTAGCATGGAAAATATATTGCAAGAATGATGCAAGTGTGTGTGTGTGTGTGTGTGTGTGTGTGTGTGTGTGTGTGTGTGTGTGCCTGTGCAGCGATAGAGAGAGAGGGAGCACACACATCTCAACTTCTTTGCTGAAGAATTCGGGACAAAGCCAGCTGTAACTGGGATATGAAGGCCCAAAATCAGGGGCAATTTTTTAATATTACCCTAAACCACTATAATGATGCAGAGCCCTTGTTCAGTTTGAAAGGACATTTATCCGTGGCCCCAGTATTAAAAATTAGGGTGGCAAAATTATAACAATATTACAGCTGCATTTAAAACATTGAAAATGTAGATATGTATAATTGGTGATAATGGTTATATAAATATGTGTACATGTATATTAGGCAGTGTGTTATATAAGTTATATAGCAGAATTTATTAATTTACTATTTTACAATTTATGATTTTAAAAAAGTATGTTACTATTCAATACACATGAATTTTATGCATTAGGTTTATGAGTAATTCATGGGTTGTGTGTATGAAAGGAAATGATGTGATGTAATGTATGAACCAATGGAATGAGCTAATTTTAAAATTTTGGAGTGTAAATTGATTTATTTATGGAGTTCTGTCATTCTGAAGAAGTCTCTTTAGATGAAAGTGCTAAACACTAAATATATATTTTATTTTGGAGTGTGGAGTGTTCTTACTGCCTAGTACCGAGGTTTCTTTTGGTTAAATCATGAACCATCCTGGAGTGTAGAGGCCAAGTATCTGCAGACCTGCCTCAGAACTCACACCACTCCTGGGCAGCCCATTAATTCACTCAAACACCCACCCTTTTGGGCATTATTGCATATGTATCTCCTTCAGCCCAAGTCAATGTTGTTAGTAGCCAGTAGGAAGAATGATGACAAGCACCACTGTTTCAGTCTTCAAGCTGTCCAGATCCTACAATTTTATTTTATTTATTTTATTTTACATTTGTTTACCGGGATAGTCCGACTGGACAAGGTCCATTTACAGCAGAAGCCCGGGGAGAAAAGCTCCAGAATTATTTGTACAAAAGTTTGAAAATCAATATCAAAAATAGGATTATCAAACAAATAACATATATTACATTAGAGACCAAACTCTCATATCAACAGACAAGTAAATACTTCCATATGTACAAGTCAACAGTAAGAAAAAAACAAGAGGCGAGACAAAAGAGAAAAAAAAAGAATACAGTTAGTATTGTATGTTTGATAATGATGAGGGTAAGCTGAAGGAAGGTTAAGAATAGGGTTGGAAGCTTTAGTTGGCTATTAGTAGGAAGAAAGTGATTAGAAGGTGAGTGAGGAGGGGATGACTGAGCACTTAGGTAATGCAAGGACATAGCCAGGAATTTGTAAGATGTGCTTTCAATAACATTTTGAAAAGTGGGGTAGAGGATGTAGGGGTAATTAAGGAGGGGAGGTTGTTCTGGGTTATAGCAGTTGTATGAGAGTATAGAGCCTTCCTTGCATTATTGTTAGCTTTAGATATAATCAGAAGTGTTTTGTCAGTAGAGCGTAAGTGATGATTTGTTTTGTAGTGTGTGAGGAGCTGATTTAGGTCAGGGTTTTTTTTAGGGTATCTCAGTATGTTTTAAGAAGTGACCTGTTGGTGGTAACTGAATAGTTATGGAAGTTCTGGCCATTGTAGGTTTCTTAGAATTTGACAGTGATGGGTTCTAAGGGTAGAGTTATTGGCAAATTTGGCTATTTTGTTATAGCATGATTCAAATTTCGCAAGATCACGCTTTCTGGTTATTATAGTAACAACTGGGGCTGCGTACATTAGTGTGGATAGTAGGTACGTTTGTGTCTGTAAAGAGTACCCATTTTTTTGTTCACGTTTTTGATTGTTTGAGCGATATGGACATCAAATAATAGGTTTTTGTCTATTTCTACTCCCAGGAGCTTAGTATGAGCAGTAGGGGTAATGGTGGTACTATTGTTAGAGGTTATGATAAAGGAAGGAGGGTTAAGTTTAGATTTATTGGGGGTGAAGATTAGCAGTTTAGTCTTGTTAGGGTTTTGGATAAGTTGGATATCGGTAATCCAATTCTCCACAGAGTTGGATGCTTCCTGGGTGAGTTGTTGTAGAACTGTAAGAGATGGGGCTGAGCAGATGACAGCTGAATCATCTGCATATTGAATAAGTGTGCTTTGTTTGGAGGAGGTATGCAGATTGTTAGTAAAGATGGAGAATAATAGGGGGCCTAGTATAGAGCCTTGTGGTATGCCTATGGAGGTGGAAAGTAATGTAGATAGAGTGCCTTGCCATTGGACATATTGCTGCCTGTCAGAGAGATAACTCCTGAGCCAGGCTACAGTAGACAGAGTGAAGGATAGAGAATTCAGAGTCTCTAGTAGTAGAGGGTGACAGACCACATCGAAAGCTTTTGACAGATCCAAGAAAATGGCAGATACATAGTTGTTGGCATTTCTGTGTTGATTAACTAGGTTTGTAAAAGAGAGAAGGGCAGTAGTTGTGCTGTGGTAAGGGTGAAATCCATGTTGTGTGGTAGATAAAAGTTTATGTGAGTTAAGGAACTGCAAGACTTGATAATGAATACATTTCTCAAGACGTTTTGCTAGTGGGGATAGTATAGCTATGGGACGATAGTTTGAGAAGTCATAGGAGTTGCCACCTTTATGGATGGGAATGATATAAGAAATTTTCCATAGATGAGGGATATATGCTTCTTGTATCGAGCGGCTGATAAGGAATGAAATGGGGTAAGAGATGGACTCAGCGGCTAGTCTTAGAAAGTTAGCAGGTAAGTTGTCTACTGCCAGGGTGGTAGGTTTCAATTTGAGGAGGAGTTTTTTTACTGTCTGGGTGGGGACGGAAGAGAAGGTAAGGGATGGGTGGTTATTTGTACCTTTTGGTGGGGTATGTCTAGTGTTGCCTTTAGATAGTTGGGTGGCTAGTTTCAGAATGGATTCAGTGAAATGGTGATTGAATTGTGAGGCTATGCTTATATCATTATTGTTAGAGTTTGGGGCTGGAGTAGTAGTTTTGCCTGGATTTAGTAGGGAGTTGATGGACTGCCAGAATTTTTGAGGATTTTTTGAGTGTATATTTTGGAGATTGAGGAAATAGTTTGTTTGTTGAGTTTGATTTGCCTTTTGGTTTGGTTTCTGAGTTGTTATCTTTGTCTAGATGGGATAGTATTATCCCTCTTCCAGTCTTTCCAGGCTTTATCTCTGGACTTAAGAAGGGCTCTTGTGTCCCTGCTCTGCCATGGTGCATAGTTAGTTTTAACTTTGACTTTCCTGATTGGTGCTAGGCTATCAAGGGCATTGTTAAATGTGCAACTGAAATAATCAACTGCCTGGTCTAGTCCTAGGTTCTTAGTGGCGCCCAGTTACATTTGTTTTAGAATGGTGTTTAAGTCTTGGAGGTTTAGGTTGCGGTCATCCCTAATTTGTCTGAAGAATGCAGGCTTAGGTATGTTGCTACGTTTTCGTTGGAGAAATGTAGGGATATGGAATATGGTCACTTAGACTATCTGGTAGACAGCCTGTTTGGTAGTTGTGTTTGGAGTAATTAACTAGTGTCCAATCAAGGATATACTGTTTTTGGGACTTTTTGTCTATTCTGGTGGGGACTTGGATGAGCTGTGAAATCCAAAGAGGTTGATATGGTTGGAGGGGTTTGTGGAGTTATAGGCTGCCCAGTCTGTATTAAGGTCACCCAGTAGGGTAGTTTCTTGTGGAAGGTTATTGCTAGCCCATTCTAAGATTTCCTCAATTAATGGGAGTTATTACCTGGGGAGATGTAACAACAAAGAATATTGATTTTTTATTGTTGTTTATGTGTAGGACAGAGCCTATAGTCTCTGTATTGTGGAAGATAGGTATTGGGGTTTGTAGAGGTTGGAAATGTAGTGTATTTTTATAGACAATAACTACCCCACCACCCTTTCTACCTGTTCTATCGGGTCATAAGATGTTATAACCTGGGGAGGATTTCTTCATTGTGGGTACTGGGTTTTAACCATGTTTCTGTAATGGTGAGTATGTCAGGAGAACAGAGGGTGATGAATGCATGAGGGTCTGGTAGTTTATTGGATATGCTTCTGGTGTTGATGTTAAGGAATAATAGGTCAGAGCCCAGCTTGGATGAGGCTGTGGTTTTTAGATGGGCCTGGGTTTGGATGTATGTCACCTGAGGTAAATAGTCTCTTGGTGATGAACAGTATGTTTTTTTAGAGTTAGAGCAATGTCAATGTTGAGTGAAAAAGATGTTCTTCTATTGTGATCGCTAGATATGTAAGTCTTAGGTAAGTGTAGTATAGTATGATCCTTGAATATTGTAGAGCTAATAGTGAAGTTAACATGTGTTTTAGTAGGTGGGGAACTATGTGTAGTGTGGTATGAATTGTAGTCTAGTGGTATGTTTGAATGTGTTGATGTGATGTAGGCCAGTGCTGAGAGAGCTAGTAAGAGAGATGCTAGTGCTATATGCATGTTGAATGGTAGGGATTGTTTGGCTATGTGCAATTAGGTGTTTGGAATATAATAGAGGTGGCTGTAGTGAAATGCTGGTTGTGGGCGTGGGTTTAGGTAGGTAGGAGGGGGAGTATGGGTGTAGGGGTTGAATGGAATATGGGTGTGGTGGTTGAAAGAAGAGAGAGAGGTAGGTAATTGGAGAACTGAGTGATCAGGTGCTGGGGGATAAGATAAATGTAGCTGTAGTGGGGGCGGGTGGAAATTGGGGACAAGGTAGGGGAGTGGAGTGAGCCGAGCATAGCGAGGCGAATGGAGCAGGGCCCCAACCAGACCGTGAGATTGCAGAGACAATCTGTGAGCCAGGTTAGGACAGAACAACAGTACACTTAAATGGCTTGCTGTAAGTTGCCGGTTTCCTTCCAGTTTACTTTACTTTTGGTATAAAAGTTCACAGAGGGGAGCCTAGTTCTAAGGTTGCTAGTGCTACGGACACCGTGTTGAAATGTGCACAACAGGTTCCCAGACTATATAAAAAGCAGAGTAATTATATTAACCTTGATTCCTTGTTTAGGAATTATAATGTACAGTTCTGTTTGTTAGGTCCTTTTTGCGAGTGGAAGATAGTCCGCTCGCATTTTCAGCTGGATGGAAGCAACAGTCCTTTAAAGAACGAGCCTTACAGAGGAGGGTGAACTGGGTTGAAAGAAAAAAGTTGGACTGTATACCTAGGGAGGAGAAGGAGATTAGGTATAGGTTAGTATTGAGTAGAAGCACTAAAATCTACTGAGAATTTGATTATAGGCCTCTGCCTACAATACAAGACTCGATGAGAGAAAAACAGAACAGTGGAAACACATTTGGAAAGGATTATTACAGTTGCATAAGACAAAAAATGTGTGGTACTGTGTTTAACAAAATATAAATTAGATTAGCAACACTATAGTATGCACAAAGCCAGGTACAGTTCTTACTTCTCAAAATAGTGACATTCCTTGTTCTACATGCAAAGCCAGGAACCTGAGCATTACAAAGAGGGCAATTAGAAGAGGGAGAGTACCTCGTACATATTACACCCGTCCTCAGTTAGTGATAGACCCGCATACCATATAGACAC
Organism: Protopterus annectens; assembly: GCF_019279795.1. NCBI lineage: Eukaryota > Metazoa > Chordata > Ceratodontiformes > Protopteridae > Protopterus > Protopterus annectens. The sequence goes on from NC_056735.1 coordinate 1,988,114,341, forward strand.
TATAATACCATGTTAATGGCCGACAGAGACCTTTCTATGTTAGTTAAAGTTGTTTAGTACTTTTCCAAACATTTCAAAACAACATGCTTAGACTATCGTATCCCATTTGTACTGTAAAATATGTAGTTAGATGTCTAAGATGAGCCAGCACTAGTAAGTTGTGGTCGCGTGTAGGAAAATGAACAGCTATATCTTTGAGAAAGAAAAGCACCATTACATCTAGTTGCTAGTCATTTAACATGAATATATATATTGTAAATAAATAGTATTCCTGTATGCCTGAAACATGCATATTTATATTGTATCCTGTTATTATATTTTGCTATAATATTTTTTAAGCTCATTTACATATTGTTAGCAATGTACTACTTAAACTAAGTTTACTGCTTGTACCTTAATAATGTTCTTTTTGTTGTGGAGCTTTTCTCCCCTAGTCTCCACCAAAACAGTTTATTTTCAATCCAGTCAGACACTACCCAGTTAACAAATGTAAATAAATAAATAAATTAAAAAATGTTAAGGGATGAAATTAAGTCTTGCTTCTCTTATTCAGTAGTTCAATGCAGCACAGTAGGTATCAAGGCAACAGGGCAGATTACTAAGCCACTCAAATGTTATCTTTTAATACTCTAACAAAAGCCAACTAAAATGGCAGCAGTCAATCAATCTGTAGATTCTGGCAGCAAACAGCTGCAGTACCAAACAGGGAACAGCTAGTAGAAAATCCTCTTCTCAAAAGAAGCAGTAAACTAATCTACCTAACTAGTTACCACAGAGAAAGCCCCAAAATTAATCCACCTAAACAGTTAATACAGAGAAAGTCTCAAAACTAATCCACCTAATCAGTTAATACAGAGAAAGTCCCAAAACTACTCCACATAACCAGTTACCACAGAGGAAGTCCCAAAACTAATCCACCTAACTAGTTACCACAAAGAAAGTCCCAAAACTAATCCACATAACCAGTTACCACAGATCAAGTCCCAGGAAAAGTGTGGGCTTCCAGGTTAGGAAATCCCAGTTGTTGTAAGGACTTGCAAAGTACAAAAGGCATTAACTCAGCGGTATAGTGTCTTTCTCCAAGTCATATCTGCACTGATGTGACCTCATCTACAGACACAAACCTTTTCTCTCCACATAGTACCCCTACCTAGGGCCTTCTGGTAAGGAAACAGCACAGCACTGTGAGATAAATCTGATTCCTGATGACTGTAGTATCCAGAGATAAGACCAGCCATATCTATTTGAAACATTTCAACTGTCAACACAAGCTTTGCCTTCTTTCATTGTAATGGAAGTATATTCTATGTTCTAATATACTCAGGCATTGTTGCAAACTCAGAAAGTTAAGTATAAACCTAGTGGATAGCCAGCTGGCTCACAGGCAGAACCCAGGAATAGGGGAGTCCACCTCTATTAAGAGGCCAGTCACAAGGGGAGTACCTCAGAAATCGGTCCTGGGGCCTCTCCTTTTTGGCATTTACATCTCTAAAGTCAAGGCCAATTTCAATGGCCTCTGGCTAGCTAAATCTACAGATGATTGCAAATTAGGAATGGTAGTAGAACCCCCCCCCACCCCCATTGATACAAATGTTATCCAGGAAGGGCTGACAAAGACAAATAACTGGTGCCAGAGTCATGGACTAAAACTAAATGCCAAGAAATGTATAATAGTATCCTTTGAAAAGTCATCTACCCCTTGTAATTATCATATAGACAACAGACCCCTAATGGTTTTCCCAGTAGTCAGGAACTTGGAGACACGCATAGACAGTAATCTAGCATTTGACCACCATGTGTCTACAGTAGTGAAGAAATCATTCAATGTTGTGCAATTTATAAACAAAGGTATAGCCTCTAGGCCCTAGGAAGTCCTTGTTCCACTGTATTTGGCATTCATAATTGAGTTAAATGCCCCCTTTTGTATGTACATAACAAGGCATATCAAACAATTAGAATGTCCACAGAGATTCCTCACAAAAAGAATACAGGGTATAAGTAACATGTCCTATGCAGACCGCCTAAAGACGTTGTCCCTGTATTTTGTCTCCTACAGGCTATTGAGAGGAGATCTATGCCTGGCATACAAGGCTCTGATGGATTTCCTGTATATCCAAAAAACAAACAGTTCCAGAATTACACATTCTAAAGAATTAAACCTTGCCTATGATATAAAAGGGAACTGCTGGAGAGGCACATATGCATCCCAGAGAGTACCCCTTCTCTGGAGCAGACTCTCATCCATGTGAAGCACAGTTCCTCCCTAAACCAATTTAAGTGTAACTTAGACAATTGGATAGGGAACAGGAAATTCATCCCTGGTTTGGCACCTATGTCTCTAATGGATGCAAGCAGCCTGTAAATAGTTCATTTTCCAGCCTCTTCTTGAAAATGTTTCCTCTCCCAAGCCCCTGCTTACACTTATCAATGGTAGAAGAACCTGTCAGAGACTTGGGATGCATGGCTAAGCTTAAAAAAGTCCCTTGTGGTCATTAGCCTAGTAAACAGATATGAACATAGGAACCTATGAATTTCAGTGACCAGCTTCTTGTCCATTTGAATCCAACTTGATTAGGCCTGCAACATTGACTCATATATCACTCAGCTGCTGTCTTGCAGGAGCTGACCCCACACAGCAACTTCATGCAGTTTTTTTTTCCATGTTGAATTGACATGGATTATTTTGGCCATGAGAATCTCAGCTGTTAAAAGTACAACCAGGTGTTTTGCAGTATCCCTGTTCTGGGTGAAGCTCTCTTGCTCATTTGAGAAAGCAGAATCTGGGGCTATAGCTTGGACATTTGGCTCCATGAGCAACCCAGAGTACAGGACCAAAAAAGAAAAGTTAAGCACATTCTTTAAAGCAGTTGCAATGTCAAGGTGACTGCTTAAATGACTGCTGTCATGTACTTGCACCAGATCAGTAACACTTCTACAGTACCAATTAGGCCCTATAATATCTTACACCTGGAACAGCCAACCTTTTGCCCCTCTCTAGCTGCAGCAATGACAGGACTGCAGTGGAATTTTTTTTTTAGAACTGTTATCAAAATCCACTCTATACTGTATGTCTAATGTGCTTAAAATTAAACTGAGATGAAATATGCATCACACTAGAGTACTGAACAAATTGATTAAAACTGATTCATCATTATGAAGTATCTGAAAGCTGTCTGCAAAACATTGAGCTTTTTTTTTTTAAACAAAAACTGTCTGTCCTGCTCTAGCACAGAACTGTTCATAATTATTATAGCAATAGCCCATGACTAGGTGTAGATAATGCTGGATTCTCTCACAGTTGTTTTGGTTTGGTCATGAGGGTGAAGCCTGAGTGACCAAACAGAGCCACCCATGGGTAAATCAGCATTACCCACACCCAGCTGTGGGTTATAGCTATTGTACAATGACATTATTTAAGAAAAAAAATATGTACTTTTCTTAAATAATGTCTTTGTATAATGGTGCCAGGTGCCCTTCTGCCTTGTTTTTGGATTCTGACCTTTGATGATGCATTACACATGCATATGTGACTTACGTTCCCAGGCTTACACAGTACATTATTGCTTTAGAAAGCAAGCAACAGAGAAAGGATGATCTCCATTGCTATTTTTTGAAGAAAAAAAAAAAAAAAACTGTAACCTCTAGACATTTTAGAGGTATGAGACAGACGGGGGGAAAATACAAGGAAATTCAGGTATGTTTGTTTGGTTTGCAGAAACAAGACTTTACTTGTATTTTCTCTGCTCTTGTATGTACCTCTCAACCTTTTATTTGAAGAAATGTGGACAAAGCATAAATAAAGAAGGGAGAATAATTGTGCATTGTCTGAAGGAAAGTTTGAAACTGAAATGCCTGTCATTATTTAGTGACTTCATTCCTCAGTGATTTGTTGGAACACCACACATTTTATGACGAATGAAGTCACTAAATAATAACACACGTTTCAGTTTCATACTTTTTCCTTTAGACAAATGCTTGCCTACCACATATCAAAAAATGAAAGTCTCTCTGCTCAATGATACTTTAACGGCCATACTTTTGCTGCTGGTATATGCTTGATTTACAATGAGCACGCTGGTTGGGTTGACCAATCTACACGCTCATTCTTTAATATTAATGGCCAGACACAAGTTAAAGGATTTGATTCTCACCTTTGGTCACTGTCTGGCTATTGTCTAGGCATGTAATAATCTGCAGGCTGGTTCCCTAGCATTTAGAAAAAAATGAAAAAAATCACTGACGTACTTTATGCCTATAAATTGCAAGTTCATTGTACACATCTAGAAAACCTGTCAGGTTACCAACAACAGATGTGAAAGAAATACACATATAATAGGTTTAGAACACTCCATTACGCTCCTACATACTACATGATTTAGCCAGCTGGGTTGCCAAAGAGAGGATAAGTCCCTGATTGCAGTTCAGGTGATCTGAGTTCAGTTAGTGGCTGGAACATCTGTTAGAGCTGACATGTGGAGTGAAGATGAATGAAAATGTTTAGCTTTCTCACCATTCTTTGGGAGTCTTGCAGTAATCATGTACTTTCATCATATTTTCTATGCTAGAATCTCCTGTGTATATCTGTAAGCACATGAAAAAGCTAATCTTAGAGGAGGCAGGACCTTCTGAGTGCATCACACAAAGAAAAGTAGACATATACACAGTACCATTCACACCTGGACAGCTGTGAGCATGTGTAGGGGATGTAGGGCATTAATCCCTACAGTTCTAATGTATACATCTGTGGTGGCTCCTTAGTTTGCACTATGTCTTCTACATCCTCTCACTTCAACAGTATGCGGGCACAGTTTAAACTAGGCCACAGAATATTCTGCAGATTGAGGACAGGTGTAGGTTCATAGGGTGGGCACACTGCTAAAGAAATTCAGAAAACAAGTGTGTGATCACCGCAGTTAAAAAAAAAGTGAAAAATAGAATTATTGCATGAGTGGCTAAGCAAACTATTTACAGAATACATTATTGACTGCATAACACTAATAGCTCCTGTCATCTTTTGCAGTATTGCAGGTTTCTTGGATTCATACAGTTGTATCAGCGTACTCTGTACTGAATGCCAAATCAATGAATGTATGATTAAAACTGCATTTTCTGTACTAAAAAGTACAGCTTCATTGATCTTATATACTGCTCATTTCATGACATAGAGATGATTTTCACTGGGACTTTGATCATGCCGAAGGTGTTAAATGTTCAAGACACAACATTAACGACTTTTACACCAGTAAGGAGTTTAGCACAGTTCTGTCAGTCTTCACTGACAAGACATTTGAAATACAACACTACCATTATTTCCACCGAGTGTCTACAAGATATAATAATAAGTAATAAAAGAAATGT